>NC_137201.1:19455209-20055209 GCF_960531495.2 Zeus faber | reverse complement strand
GCTAAAACCCTGATTGTGATCAGTCACCAGGAGGAGCTGCCGGTGTTTCTACGCTGCTTCTCCACGGGGTGGGCCTACACGCGGATCCTCTCCAGGGGGGTGGAGATCCTGCAGAGGCTCCGGCGATATGAGGTTGGCGCATTTCACATTTAAAATATGAACGTGTCAGTAATAATGCATTTATGGGCACACATACAAGCACAACAACACATTTAAATGTGTGAGACAATTGTTTGGATAACTCAATTTGGCGCTGTAGCTGGTCTCCCAGCAAAGCACCACACAGTGCTCCGGTACTAGCTCTCCTTCTAATGGGTCAGATTTTTAGCCTGCAAGGCGTTGCAACTGAACAGGATTCTCAAAATAATTTAGTGTAGTTTGGCAAGAACATTCGCCTAGCTGCTAACTGTGGTTGCTGGAAATTTTATTGAGAGGCAAGTATACTTTTCTGCCCCAAGGATATATTTTAAATAAGGGAGGCCAGACTAACCATTCAGATCCTATCATGCACAGTCTCCTCGTTTTTTACTGGTATACAAGGAGGGTTATCAGTACTTCAGTGACTGTTCCGGTTACTGAAAACTCCTAACTATGAATGCAGGATTAATATTTATTTTAGTCAGTGTTACGACAATTAATCACCACACAATTCAGACAGGTTAAAGTCATAGGCAGCCACAACTGACATACCCTTCCACACCTACAATAACCCTATGACTTATAAAGTGCTCCATCTAAGACTGTTCTCTTCTGAGAGCCTAAGTTGGACTTTTTACCCACATTAGAACTTCACATTACATGCAATTTTCCATCACATACAATATCTATGTTCACACATTATGGCTGCACACATTTTATTTCAGTTTATACAACACAGTTAAGAGTTTTTGTCATTTAACCATTGGATTGATATACGTATTAGTGGTTATAATATTGCAATCTTTTTTAAATAATTTAAAATCATGGAAGAATTATTGGAACATCGTTATTCTGATACCACCTACTTTAGTATATTGTACTTAATCACCTAGCGTAATTTCAGAGCACTCTTCGACCGGCAGTTCTTCCTCATTTTCTTTCGCTGGCTGTGGTGCTGTGTCTCACTGCTCTTGTGTTACACCGGCGGCTCTCTTTAACTCAGACATCTTGCGTTCTCGTTGGCTTCTGTTTTCTCCAGCCGGCTGCTCTTTCTCTGTCTTTGTCTGCACCCTTGTCTTTGTGCTTTGCTTTGCTTGTCTTGTCTCAAGGACGAGGCCCTCAGGTAGGGTGGTGACCTCCTTCTCTTTACGTCGGTATTGCCATGGCTCTTTCCAAAGGCGTTTTAGCCATGCTGTATCTTGGATGCGAGCCCAGGTGGTGGTGTCATTTCTTGTGCTTTAAGAGGGCGCTTGTCGCGTGGGGACGCGTGTGTAGTGCGCCGGGGTCGTGGAAGCCCATCATTCCAACAAGCTTTGTGAGTGGAACATCACTATGATTTATTTCAGTGAGTTATTTCATATTCAGGCCAGCGAAGCTAATTAAAATCAATCAGGAATACACCAATACGATTTATTCTTGTACTTAAACTGAGTACAAATACAGGGTTACAGATCAGACACAGAATATAATAAAATACTACTACTACTAATAATAATAATGTAATAATAATAATAATAATAATAATAAATGGTATTATAATAATAATAATTATAGTATTATTATTATAGTATAATAATATAATACTAATAACACAGAATACTAATACAAATACTAAAGCTACAATATTAGTGAGATCAATGCATTTGAAGACAATTAATTTATTTGCTGATTTGTAAAAAAAAAAAACATGAAACCGTCATTAAGTTTCGAAGGCAGAATATGATTTTGCTTTACGCAGCCATTACATTGTATAAGTGTGGTGTTTCTGTGAATGCGAGTACTTCACCACAGTATCCAATACTGGCATCCCTAGTTCTGAGGTATTTTAGGATATTATGTTCTATGATTTGATGCCAGTGCTGTTATCTTCCAGGAAGCCGTAGCGCAGCTGCGGGCGTTGCTGGCTCAGTGTGTTTACTGTCCTGACAGCCGGGGGCGATGGTGGGACAGACTGGCGCTCAACCTCCATCAGCACCTCAAGCAGCCAGAACAGGTCAGCCTCACCATCACAGCAGCATCATCAGTGTTCAACCATTTGCATTACACTGTGGCCCATTATTTGTCATGCTTTAATTGCTGTGGATTACGCTTTTCCCTTAATCCCGCTAGGCTATTTGTGCTATCAGAGATGGGCTGTCAGACCCCCTGGTGCGAACGGGCCATCAGCTGGCCCTTCACCAGAGAGCTGCGAGGATGAAAGAATCTGCTAGCTTCAAAAAGTACATCCCGAAGCTCCGAGAACTGCCCACTCTGCACGTCCAGGACGTCACACATGTAGGTTTGCATGAGGCGTCGGAATCTTGAACTTCTCCTGAAAACATCCGATAAATGTTAAGATGCATGGCTGTGGCTTCATATTGGTTCACGTGTCCTCAGGTGACGATTCGAGGACAGCTGTTTCCTCATGAGGGGGGCACAGGAAAGTCTGTTTTCCTGATGCCGGCCAACGAGGAGGGCCAGGGTAGCAGTAACAGCACCATAATGTGCTCTGTGGAAGAGCTTTCCCTAGCGCACTACCGCCGACAAGGCTTTGACCAAGGTAAGCACTCGGCGCTCAGGTTAGCGTTATGATAAATGTCCTTTCAGAAAGCACGCAGCAGACAAGGGTCAAAAGTGCCTTCATTTAAATTACAATCCCAAAGCTTCTGTTTCAAATCAATAATACTGGATAGCATTTGGAACTAGGAATAGCCGCAGAGCAACTCCACTCTGTGTAACCGTCCACTTGGAACGCTGCTTGGACTTTCTGAAATACTGAAGACTGGAGATTGGACTATCCATTTAATAAGGCGCAGTGATTACCTTTTGGAACAACAATACAACCATAATGACTGTCCAGAGAGTTCCCCGTCTTCGGAAAAGACATTTTTTCATGGGTTTTTACGAGGACTCAATTTAAATTGCTTGCACCGTTTCACTACATTGTCCGTTGTTGAAAAGAGGATGCTTGCAATCTGTTGAGTTGCGCAGCAATCTGTGAGAATAAGCTATCTGTGAAAAATTGTTTTATTTATTTATTTATTTATTAAGATATTGATCAAAGCAAAAGAAAAATGAACTGTATTGGAAAGTTACTGAATATGTTCAAAGGTGATTGCACAACAGATTGTTATTGAGCGAGGGATCTGAGTAACCTTATCTTGCTCAACACTACTCCCTAAAGACAAGTCAGTCTGGTAAACAGCAATATAAATCTCGAAGAATCAGAAGGAACACTCTGCTTAAGTAAAAAAAAAAAAAAAAAAAAAAAAAAAAAAAACAACACACTCCACTGCTTGACATTATATAAAGACCATGAAACCTTGTAATTTTTTCCAGTTTTGTACTCTATAGAGACAACCTCAGGTCTTTTGTATAATAAAGGATCGGGAATTAAAGGACCTCTTCTCCAAGGTGATTTTCCTCCACCACAGAACCAAATCTTCCGCCCCAGACCTTCATGCAGCAGATCGCCCCCCCGAGCTCACGCACAACTGCAGAGGCAGCACCGGCCCAGGGGAACCGTCAAGAGGTTCCAGGGGGTCCCCAGCAAAATGATTACTTGTTCAACCTTGTCATTATTTCATTTGCAAGACGTCAGCACCATGAGAGAACATACAGTCATGACTGTTATCTCCCTAACTATAATGAAGACACTAGATGATATCCAACCGTGAGGGTCCTCTCAGATCGGACTCAAATTGTGTATCAAACTGAGGGTCCTTGATATGAAAGAGGTTGAGTATCGCTGCTCTAGTCAGTCTAACAAAACAAGGTTATGAATTTCTATCACGGTGTTATCAGGTATCCACGGTGAAGGCTCCACATTCTCCACTTTGTTTGGGCTCCTGTTTTGGGACGTCATTTTCATGGAGGGCATTCCAGATGTGTTCCGAAACGCCTTCCAGGTAGAATAAACTCTGCACTTTGTTGAACTGCACACTGTTCTGTGCGTCCGTGCGTTTTTTTTAAGGAGCCTTTTGTTTCCTCCCACAGGCCTGCCCGTTGGATCTTGTCACTGATTGTTTCTATGGGAACCGCTCAGAGGCGATAGAGACGCGTGTGGAGTTGCTGTGCCAGGCTCCTGTGGAAACGCTGCATGGCATGTTGGAGGACGTCTGGTCATCGCACGAGGGTGAAGCTTGTTTGCTGGTCAACTGGGATCGCTTCGCTAGTCTGCAACAGGCAAAGGTATTAATCGTCTTTCTCAAGATGTAATTTTATTTTACGTTGTCGATGCATTTCGAAGGATAATTGGCATATTGTTAAATATTAATACCATCGTTGGATGTGCATTTTGGCAGAGCCTGGTGTCTTGCCTGGGCGGAGTTTTCTTAGGAGGGATAGGTAGACGGATGGCCAAGGACTACAGACACTGCCGTGGAGGTTTGCCAGACCTGGTGGTGTGGAGCTCCACCAACAACACTTACAAAGTGAGATACCTTCACGGCTCGACCCTCTGAGCTGAGATGTGTTTTCGTCCATTAAAGGGAGACACTTTGTATGATTTTCACAAAACTGCACATTTCTCTGGCGTATGAACTTGAAGATCCACCAATCCAAACAAGTGGCTACCGATTAGCAAAGCTACATAGAGCGGGTTTAACTTCAACATTTGTCTAAATTCTGATAAATGTAATTGCCGCGATGTGACGTAGGCTGCAGATAGTTGGAACAATGGGCTTTTGCTTGCATTGACATGAGCTGTTTTGTTGTTGCAGCTGGTGGAGGTGAAGGGGCCAAATGACCGGCTGTCCCAGAAGCAGCAGATCTGGCTGGACGAGCTCCAGAAACTGGGAGCTGATGTGGAGGTGTGCCACGTGACGGCTACGGGGGCGAGAGGAATCTCTGTGGAATGAAACAAAACAACAACAAAAAAATGAATTTTAAACATGAGTGATCTGCTGATGTTTGACAGTGTATGGTCAGATTATTGCCATTGACAGCAGATGGATTTAACTTGACAGAACGTGGGCGTGACAGTAATAAAAATAATTTTTCTGATTTTCATTGTCCATCTGATTTGCTTGACTAAAGTTTTAAACCACAGCTTTGCAGTCTAGTATTCTCCGCTCGCTATCCTACCTGGTTGGTAATTGAATAGCACTAGTAAATTTAAAAGCAGTGGTCTAGTCTTCACCGACTGTGTGTGTGTCATGTAATGCTCCTAACTGCTCCTGCATCTAGACTAGAGAGCGATAAATACGCTGGACACTTTTGGCACATTGATCTACAACCCTCCTCAAGAGACATCACTGGTTTAATGCAAGCAACCACGTCATGATATAGATGCAGCTGTAGATTATGTGCTGAAACCGAGGACATCATATTTAACTCCTTTTATTCAAGAGACGCATATTATAACACTGCTTTTCCACTGTTCTGAGGATCCAATCCAAACATGTAAATTAATGATATTGGTTCAAAATATGTCATCTCACATGCTGTGTTTATTTCCCATATGGGAGAGTAGATGTATTTATCAGTGCGCTGATAATTTGATGCCCTCTTAAACACTTTTCTATAATGTTTCCGTCACCTGGCCTTTCAAATATTGCAGTGCGGGTGATTTTATTTACTCGTCTCTTTGAATGTTTAAATGCAGCATCTGGCCTTGTTTGGGTGTGTATGCTCACACAACCTCTTTTGTTCTTCATTAATGATGCACCCTCGTGCCTCCATATTTATCATGAAGAAGGCATTGACATATGGCTGAAATTCCTCTTGCGCCATATGGTCTGAAAGCTGTGCATCATGGAACATTGCAGGAAATTGTCAGTAGAATAGTTTCTTCATATTCGTATTCTAGCATTCTCCTACTAATATTCATATTATACAAATATCCAGGCCCCTAAAAAGGTAATGAGAGCTAAGCCATAGCCAGAAATGTCCCACACCAGGGCAGGAGCACCCTGCAAGGTTCCTGCACTCTGCACTTCTCCGGCCGAGCAACAGAAAGTCAAATATAGTTACTTGGCGATGAATTATATAATAGCTGTTTTAGTTTGTCACGCGAGTAATCACTATGCTGTCATCCCACGCAATGCCATGACACTACTCTCCCACAAAATAAGAAGCTGGATAACAATTACTGCTGCCTGGCACTTGGATGATATTTATCTTCATTGTTGTTCCATGAAATATAACAGTGCTGCAAAGCATTGGGTGGTGCATGGAAATGCAATGATTGAGTCTGTGATGCATTTTATGAACTTTAATAGTCCAGACATTAAAACGTTCAAGTCAGCTTGGCACGTTTGGTATTGCTTGGATTCTGGATCTGATGCACCAGGGCTGCGTGGAGTCTGGGAGCGCCTGGGCGTGGAGCGACGCGTGGATCTGGGGGAAGGGAGTCCAGTCGATGCTGCGTTCGAGCTGCCCCCAAAACTCGTAATTCCCGAAGTCTTCCAGCGAGGAACGTTGGAAGGAGCCGTCCACCTACAAGCATGCAAGTCATTTCCCAGCTCACGTCATTCAAGATGGTTGACATTACTTCATCTATAACTTGCCCCCCAAAAAACCCAAACTATAAACACAAGTGAATTCATTTAACCTGAGTTATGAGGAAACTATTGCTTACAGGCTTTTATTATCTCACAGTTGCGACTTTTCCGCCACTACATTTTAAAACGAATACTCATTTTTTTCTTACTTTACTACATTTACAACAGTCACGTTACTTCATCATTATTTTGAAATTGTGACTTATATTTGTACGTATGTGAAAAGCAAGGCAAAGCAAAACATCAGATACTGCATCTATCAAAGTGTAGATTTTAATTTAAGCTGAAAGCAGCAATGACCGGGTCCTCGACATGTAAGTGTTGGTGAGACCCGAAAAATCATCTCGGAGGAGTTGACGAAAATTCGGAGCATGAAAATGGCCAAAAAGTGACAAAAAAGTCACGTAAACTGTGCCTTTTTCCCCTACATGAAATTCAAGGCTTTGCCCCACCCACACTGTCTGACGAAAACTCAGTAATTTAACATATTTTCAATCATGAAGGGGTCTTGTAGACACTCGCCAAGTTTGAAGTCGATCCAATAAATTGCCTGGGACTAGTTCGCGAAAGTACAAAGCATTAAAAGTGCCTAAAATATCACGTAAACGCGGCCTGTTTTGAACATGAAATTCAATGCTTTGCCATGCCCACACCGGGTGACAAAAACTCCATCTTTAAAAGTTGTTTTAATCGGGAAGGTCTCTTGTAGACACTCGCCAAGTTTGAAGTGGATCCGTCTCTAAATTACAAAGCATAAAAATGACCAAAAAGGGGCCGAAATTGCACCTTAAATTAAATGTGGCTGAGTCTAGTGAATAGGTTTGAGGTTTTACATTTTCTAATGGGCGTGGGCGGCCATTTTGCCACGCCCATACACGGGACCAGCAGAATACCAAATGCGACACTGGGACTGACGAGTGTGCAAAGTTTCGTAAGTTTTCAAGTTTCTTAAGGCCCCAAAAAAGCCGATTCAAAAAGGCTGAAGAAGAAGGAGAAGAATAATAAACAGAGTAATTACAATAGCTTTAATACCGCCCAAACTGTTTATTTGTGCATTATTATTATTATTATTATTATTTTTTATTTATTTATTTATTTATTTATTTATTTATTTATTTATTTATTTATTATTATTATTTTTTTTTTAGGATCAGGAGCACACTTCTGCAGAAATTAACTTTCACTAGTTCAAGATCAAGATTCAAGATGTTTGTCATACATATACTGTACATGTAGTGAAATGACATTGCAACGCACCCGGAGATTATGCTTAATAAGTACTAACTGGTCAATAACTAACTAATTACTAACTAACTAAACTAACTCAATCAACTGATCCCGAACACACAATTCAGTTAGTAACTAGAATAAAATAAGAGTAAAAAAAAGGGTAACATACATACTAGTAGGAATACAAAATAGAAATAAAAGGAATAGACTATTATGGTATGTGCAGTAAAGTGGCATGGGAATAATGTGAGGACTAGTACTAGGACTAGGACTTTATGCCGTGTATTGCAATTATATCAGGGCATCAGTCGGTCATTTATATACTTAAAAAGAAACGTCACTTTTATCACAGCAACTTCTACTTTTACTGAGCACACCTGTCGCCAGGTAACCAGCGGGAAATCTCCGCACTCCGTGCCGCCCGCGATTTGCGGGAACGCACCATTACCCTCTGCCTGTGACGTCATGACGTACGGGCGAGGAGGAGGCGACGCGAGGAAGCCGCAACAAACACAGAGAGAGAGAGAGAGAGAGAGAGAGAGAGAGAGAGAGAGAGACGGGGACACAGGGCGTCACGGTGCGAGCGGCGTCCATGCTCCGACCATGGCTCCACCACACGCGCTTCTCCTCAAACTCGCCCTCTTCGCCGCCGTGCTCGCTCACACGCAAGGTAGGCGACGGCCGACCCCCGCGCCGCGGCGAGCGCAGCGCCGACGCCGCTGGACGAACGGGTGGACTGAGAAGACAGCGGCGGCGGCGGCGGCTAGGATCCGTTAGCGCGTTAGCAGCAGCGAGCTAACGCGCTAACGGGCCGGGCCCTGCTTGTTATGCCCCGGACTGCGCCCTTTCGTTGGGGTTACTGCTCCGACCGGGTGGCAGGAGGGCGGTTCGCCTGGTTAAGGTGCCCGAGCGGTGTCGTGTTTTTTTTGTTTGTTTTTTTTTCTTCAATGTACTGTCAGTATTTTTGGCAGCAGTTTTGTGGCAGTTTTTTTTGTTGTTGTTGTGGTGCAAATTGCGCCGACAGTCATTTTTATGACTGGATGTGCCCCAGCGCTAAGCTAACAGCGTTAGCTTCAGAATCTCACCGCTAGTTCTGGGCTTGCACAACATTAGCTTCAGGCTAACGGGGAGGTTATCTGGCCAGCCTTGTTCACATATCACACATATATATGTACAGTATGTGGCGTGTTCAAAATATACATCATGTGTATATGTATATAATCTAATTTCGCGTTCTGATATCTCCTTCTCGCTTGAAGGAGTTCGTTATTGTTACTGGTAAACGTTTAAGGTCTGATTCATTTTTTTTTTTAAATATACTTTAACGGTCGGAATATTTTCACAATAACCTTAGAAATAATAACATAAAAAGCCTTGCAACGCTGCGAATGAAGTAGTTTGCTTCGTACATTTATTACAAGTGACAGACGTTGCTCTGTGCGCCCCAGTGCCCATTTAGAATTGGACGCAATTTCAACACAAAGACATTTAATATTTGTAACGAACTCAGGTTACCTCCCCTCTTTATTACATGCAACGCACAACATCCGTCTCATTCTCATTCATTGTTTGGATCGTTGTCTGGATGAATTTCAGCTTATTTCCCCATGGTATGACAAGTGTTGTGCCGTGGTGCTTGTTTTTCCTGCGTTAATGTTTGTTTTATCAGTTAAAACGAATCGTTTTCCAGTCCCGGACCAGTTTGTTGTTAAACTGACATTTCTTTCACATGACCACAAATCAGTTGGGACAGACCTGGTATTCTGGGGGAAAAAAGAAGAGAGAATTAAAATCTTCCCCGGTCTTTACTCCACACAGTCACCCCGATGAAAAATTTAATGTTCAGACTTGAATATTTTATTATGTACGCGACTGGAGAAACACCCTTAAGCCAGGTCTACTCGACAACCTTCTTTACGTTTTAATATTGACTATAGCTTTTAATTGCGCCCACCGTGTCAGAAATGTGGCTGCAAAGACATTTTGGGGGCGATTGTGCATGATGAAATGAGTGGCGGTCAGGCGCAAGGTGCTGTAGTCTGTGCCAAAGTGGAATATCGTCCCAGCTCACTTCACCCTACACCTGCACATTATGTCCTGACACTGAGGGCCAGAACATGGCTTTAAAACCCTTTGACGTGCGCCAAATTTTCTGAATTCTGAATCACCAGTCGTATTGTGACTGGGTGTCACATCAGCCTGGTTCATGTCAGTGTCCTTCAGAGACGGCAGACAAATGGTTTCTCTGTGAATGTCAATGATTGTAGCTGTGATTTTTAGGAATCCATCGTTACCATTGAGTTCTGAGTATGCACTCTTTCGTTTGCACATGGTGAGCACCAATACTAATAATGAAATTTGCAGATAAAATTGTAGTGAGATGACAATCCTTTTTTTTGAGGACACTATTCGAATTTTTTTATTAGCGCATATATATATATATATATATATATATATATATATAAAAAGCATATTCAGATATAGCGTGAACCGTCACTGTGTTCCCTCAAATACAACATGCTCCTTTCACCATGTTTTAGTGATATGTAAAAACCTGGACATTTTTACATGAGCACAGTTTTGTAAAATAATTCAAAAGTAATTTATTATGTCACATCAGGGAGACATTTTAGAAAGGGTAATAAAACGGTGACTGACATACGGTCGCATGCTGTTGTACTGTGAAAAATATATCGGGAGTATTTTTGTTGGGTCACACAAGCTGAGGTTAAACGAATCCAGTGTCCATTACTCATCTGAGGGACACTTATAGAGAAATTGAACAATGTTGGCTTTCTAGGTATTCTATGTTAACTGAAATGCTTTCATCTTTCACTCTTACACTTTTGCTGTTATACTTGAATAATGTTGTAATAAGTAAGACCCTCAAGGACTATTGCATTATCTTAAAGTACTTAAGATAGGATAATACTTATGCTTAACTTTATATATACTTACTTATATATACATACCATATACTATGCCTAATAATAGTAAAGGAGCATTTCACTACATCTGGCATTAATCTCGGTTATAAAGGAAATTAGGCTGAAATGATAAATTTGTCTCTTGTGTTTTCTTTAAATATGTTATTGTCTTATAATTGACTTGGAAAATGTCGGAGTAGGAGCTACAGTATAATCTTATTAGTCTTATTTCGCCTAAAGAAATCTTGGCCTTCAATTCACCTGATACTTTGTTTTTGCGTGCCATGAAACCTAAATTGAATAACAGAAAGCCAATTTTTTAGCGTATGGTTTGCATTGTGAGTCTTATCCTTCCGATCTGCAAAGGAGGCTTTTGTTTTGTTATGTTTGATATAACTGGCTCCTCTTTGTGTCTGACACACAGGTCACTATGGGAATCCTCTAGACAAGTATATCCGTCACTATGAAGGACTCTCCTACGACACGGACGTCCTGCACAGCAAACACCAGAGAGCGAAGAGGGCGCTCTCGCATGAGGACAAGTTCCTGCATTTCGATTTCCACGCTCATGGAAGGCATGTCATCTTTCTTATCATTTTTCCCATCACCTCAATTATTTGAGCTGATCTCGATCGTTTTATAAAACCGACAGATCCCACATTCCCATGTTTGATCCAAGGTTAAGGGGAAGTGTCACAACAAATTGAATTGTGCTAAGTAAGGAGCTCTGATATATCAATATTGTAATATGACAGTAGATATCGTCTGGGATTTTGTCTATTTTATTGTCATAATATTGCTTCATGTTGTCTTTAAGGAGCATTATGCTAGGGTCACACCGCCGGCGACGGGGGCTTCTGTGCACCTGGCTTTTATGGCTGTGTCGGCTCAAATTCTACTGGCTGTTGTGGGCGTGCCAGACATTTCAAACCTCTTTCCCTTTCTATATTTAATACACATTGCATAGATAGATTGGGCCGTGTCTACTTAAATTATTATATATATTTTTTAAATGGTGGAGCTGTTTACTTAGCAAAATAAATTACCTCTTAAAAAATTGTAAGTAATCTTGCCCATCCGTCCCTTAAAATAAAGAATTGTCCTTATTGGAGAATAAAATTACATGTTCCTTATTTTATCAATAGTTTAACAAAACATTTTTAATAAAAAAGAAAATAGGAACAATACACAGTGGTAAGGGCGTCCGATTTTTCCAAGGATCAGCGCCATTGAGAGAGTATCTTCCCTCCTATTGGCTGTCGCCCAGCGCTGCTCATTTGCATAAAGTTGAAACCTGCTCAACTTTCCTTGTCGCTGTGAACCTGTCAGCTTGTCGCTGGCGTCGCTCCTCCCCCTGCAGCCGGATGAAGCTGAACTCCATTTGAAATGCATTGAAATGCGTCGCTTTACAGCACACATTCACCGGCGGTGTGACCCTACCATTACAGTAAAGTAATCCAATTTGAATTTAATCTGAACTTCAGAGACTGTTCTAGATGTTCTTCTCAACCCCGTTACCTGAGTGGTCATAATATACACATTACTAATGATGTTTGTGACATATTAATTGTGTATTAATATCTCATGAAAAAAATCATCTTTAAAATGTTGTCAAATTGCCAATATTGTCAAAGATATAGTGACTTTTGATTTTTACTCAGCCCTGTGGTTGAAACAAATTAGCTGTCTGCAATATTTTGTTCAATGTCAATAGATAGCTCCTCTGCAAAAGATAGACATGTAGAGCAATGTGAAGGGGGGGCATTTAATTGTTAATCACACTGATTTGTATGACAATTAATGATCAACTAAAATTTCATCATCGTGGCTGCCCTACATATGACTGAAACCAAGCTGTTTGTTTCCAAAGCTCACGGCAAAATGGTTGTATTGTTGGTAATTTGAGGAAGAGGCTGAGAGATTAACTGTGATCCAGCGCTACTTATGTTTAATTCCACATTTCACAGTCCTGTGATGAAGCTCTGTGCAGCACCTTCTGCAGTTGCTATTTAGTAAAATGTGTCCAAACTATGTGGGATGACGGACCCGGTACAGACCATCTGGCTGAGAACTTGGCATGGACTGGTGCTATTCCTGCCTGTAGCAGGGCCTGCTGTTCCCAAGCTCACATGCTGCTTAATAAGGAAGGAAACGAATCAAAACTGCACAAACAAACACAATGAAGGAAGACGCCTCTTACTTTGAAGTGGCAAAGCCTTCTCAAAAACAACAACTGATAAGTAGCCTAGAAGTACGATTTACCCCTGACGTTTTGTTGCGGTACGCTATTTACCATTGCTTTGCATAAATTCAAAGAATGGTGCAAGCATGCTTGAGTGGGTTGATATCTTGCTGCTTAACTGGTGAACACAGACGGAGCTTCAATTATTGTTTTTATTTATAGTACTGGCTTTTTCCGGAGCAACGCTCGGCAGAAAAGGGCGTCTCATAAAATATGTGTAAAGCTTGAATTTTCTGTTCAGGCAGCATTAAAATGTATGCTTCACCAAATACATATTTCCTTGTTTGGAAAAGTAGCATATCCAACACTTAAAAATGTTTTTTTTTTTCTGGCATGCCCATGTTTTGCAATAATCACATGTACAAAAACCTGTTTAGTGCCAGAAAGTAATTTCAACTTGGAATCTAGACTGAAATATGCTGCACTTTATTTAAATTTTGTTCTTTGCGCCCACACACGGCAATCTAATCTGTATTTATCTCGCATGGCGCTTCGTATTCAATGGGTTTGTTTCCTGCTGTCAACAGGAAAGCCCCATTGTTTCAAAACGTCCCATCTATTTGCTGTCGCTCGATAGCTTGGATGTGTTCTTTCTGCCAAAAACCACCCTGTCCTTCACTTCCCCATTTCTCTTAAATTTGCAGTTACTTTCCCCAACAAGCCTGTCTAAATGGTGCCTAACTTCCACTTCAGACAACACCAAATTCAGCAACACACACCCAAAACCAAAAATAGCCACATTCTCAGCGGGTTGTGAAAGAAATGGGCACTAAACACATTCAGGAGGTGACAGACACATTTTTGTATGTGCTTTTCTATTGTTGTAATTGGTTTTTACTGAATTTTCTGCCATCATCTACAAAAAGCTTTTGGTTCAATTTTTATAACACTTGGATTTTCATGTATTTTTTATTTATTTTTTATTTTTTTGCAATTCAGACATTTTAATCTACGGATGAAGAGGGACACCACCTTATTTGCCCAGGATCTAAAGGTGGAGGTTTCTGGACAAGAGGTTCCATATGATACTTCCCATATCTACACAGGCGAACTCTACGGTGAGACAGTACCATTTGTAATTTGGACCTGTGCACATATTACATTTATTTTTTTTGAGTAGAAAAAGCACTGCCTGGGGGGCTTTTTGTGTTAATATAACACAAAGATGATGATGCAATAAACATATATCCATAACAACGCACCACAGCGCAGCTGATAACACTTTGTATCTGAGAAAGCTGCAAATCTTAACGCCATCTCCTGAGCAGCCCTTGACGATGTAAGGGCTTCTCTGGGGGGAAAAGTGCTCTCTGAAAAAGGTTTAAACTTCTGGAAAAACTCCAAACTGCCGGAAAAGCTTACTGTGAAGTTCTATGAAAGACAAGTGCTGCTGGTTGGGGAACAATGCTACATGTGAACATCGCCTTTATGTGTGTTTTTATAGACTGAGATGTTCTACGATGCTTTTGTCAGCATGATTATCGTCATGTGATAGATAACCCTCTGACTTTCCAAAATGGCTCCTCAGGTGAGAAAGGCACCCTGAGTCACGGTTCTGTAATAGACGGCAGGTTTGACGGTTTCATCCAGACCTACCACGGCACCTACTACGTGGAGCCCGCCGAGAGATACCTGAAGGACAAAGATGTTCCCTTCCACTCCGTCATCTACCACGAGGACGACATCAGTGAGTCCACATCAACTCCAGCAGCCCATGTAGTGTTAAAACAGTTTGTTTTCAATGAATCACACAGTGCATTTGATTGGAAGGAAGGGCATGTAAATGGGTGGTCAGGAGAGTGTGAGAAAAGGGGAGAACTAATCTTTTCATCTTACAGTTGAGCAGATAGAGACAGACTGGTGTGATCCTCCCTCGGGGAACTGAGATACCCAGGGTGCTCATTAGCTGAGTAACAGGATCTTTCTCTCGGGCTGCACAGCTCAATTAAGCAGCCCTTACACTGTCGCTACCACTAGCGAGCGCTGAACCCACCACCAAGCGGGCATCCCATGGTTCTGAGTCATCTGTGTGTGCGTAGCATGTGGCTGATGGCGGAAAATAGGCACAAAAAGTGAGAGGAATGGCTAATGAGAGCGTGAGGTGTGTAATGATTCACCCGGCGATCCAGAGACGTCAGAGCATTAGCTGATCCAGCGCCAGAAATAGAGTGACTCAGGGGGGTTAAGTAGCTCACATTGTCTCCTGTAATCTGAACGCTGTTGTGTCTGTCTCTCGTTCAGACTACCCATACAAGTACGGTCCAGAGGGTGGCTGTGCGGACCACTCTGTGTTTGAAAGGATGAGGCAATTCCAGGCCTCAGTCATGGAGGAGGCCCCAAAGGTGAATCTACATAACACACCTTGGTGCCAATATAAAAAATATTGTACTCCCTTTTTTTGTAATTTCTATCTGTTTATGGGATGTTTTATCTGTTTATTTATTTATTTTAATTTTTTTCCAATATTCCTCTATGGCATTCCCTGCTGAAATACATTGTGGTCCAAGAACAGGAACAAATTAGCCCAAGTGTGGCTAGCAAAGTTGGTATCCAGGTGTCCAAAGAGTCAGATCACTTTCATTAAGTAGTCCCTCAAAACACAATTAAAAAAAATTAACTTTCCATACTTCCCTTAAAGAGGCACTATCAGGCTCCGAGAGCCACCAACAATCTGTATTAATGATCCATAATAATAATAAATCCATTCCATAATTCCAGGACCACACTGAACCCTTGGCTGCAATCTTCCTCACTGCACAAGATGTTGTTAACTGTCGGGCGTTGTCTTTTTGTTGTATTGTTGGAGTCTTTTTCTATTTAACAATGTTAAGCCGGCAAATTTCCACTTTGGGGACAATTGCATTTTATTCTAAATGAAACAACTTCTTCCCACTTGATATGCCTCTTAACGACCAATCGACTACAGTCTTGGTGACAAGTCTATGAGTGAGGGTGGAGAAAAAAATCCTCCACCTCAAAACCTTAATTTCAACGGTTGATACTTTCACTTTAGGTTTGCTTTTATTGTCGCACACCAATAGTGCTGTCGAGAATCCGCTTTGTTTGTCACTGGTTGCCATGGTTTTGCCTGTGCCTTCAACTATAAGCTATGCCAACATTCTCCGTTTGGAGATTAAGTGGGTTGTGAAACTGACTGGAGGTGGCCTTAGAAATCAGCAGCAGGATTTAAAATCCCAAATGATAAATTACATTAAAAAATATTTGCGTTCCCTTATTTGGAAATTACTGTTTGGTTTTAAAATAATAAATCAACTATTTCTTGCCTCCTGTCAATCTCCTATCACTCCCCACGCCAGGAGGAAAACACTAACGACCCAGACCTGCTGAGGAAGAAGAGGATGGCCCAGGTGGAGAAGAACACCTGCCAGCTCTTCATTCAAACTGACCACCTCTTCTTCAAGTACTACAAGACCAGAGAAGCTGTCATTGCACAGGTAAGGCAACGCGCGCCATGCTTTACCATGGCAACACTTTACTATAGAAACTCTGCTCACAAGTGCTGGGGGGAGAACTTTTTGCTACATAGTATATCACCATCAATGAGCAAATTGACATGCCCGTTAAATTTCTGACTCCTGAAAATAATCATATCAATGATTTGATCCATCGTTTCTCTTTATTTATGGCGTACTCTACGTCAGTTTCTGCCCTGCGTGCTTTGTGCTGATCCCAACCAGTAGATGGCGCCGAGCCACACCTATGTTACTCTTATGACTGAGATTGGCATGCCATATAGTTCAGTTCACAGCTCAGAACATGTTCTAGTGCCCAGTATCTACTGATAGAAACAGGCACGTCCAAATTTCAGCAGCCAGGGGGAAGCATTGGTTAAGTCTGCAGGGTCACAAAGCCATTCTTCACTCCCTGTTGCAGATCTCCAGTCACGTCAAGGCAATCGATGCCATCTATCAGGGCACAGACTTCATGGGCATTCGCAACATCAGTTTCATGGTGAAGAGGATACGGGTGAGTTTCTGGTCAATGGTTTCCATTTTAATGTATTGTATTACGTTCCACGACTGTTGACCCACTTTAAATCCTCCCCATCTGTAGATAAACACTACCATCGACGAGCGGGACAAATCAAACCCATTCCGTTTTGCCAACATCGGAGTGGAGAAGTTCCTGGAGCTGAACTCTGAGCAGAACCATGATCATTACTGCCTCGCCTACGTCTTCACCGACAGAGACTTTGATGATGGTGTCCTTGGTTTGGCCTGGGTTGGAGCTCCTGCAGGTACTGAAACATAGCAGATGGAACTCATAAATATGTTTTCCCCCGTCCAGAGAGGAGAGGTTTCGATGTTTCCGTTTTTTGGGCCTTCCTCCCAAAGTTGTGGAAAGGAATTGTGGGCGTATGCAACATTTTTGTGCTAAATTATAATTTTTTCCGTTCCCAGATTTACACATGAAATTATTAATCAGCAGTTCAATATTGTCTCAGTAATCAACATCTCAAATTGACTTCTATGGGGGAACAAGTCAAATGATGGACAAACGTTTGATACTGTCTTAATGTCAACGAATTGAATAATCAATCGTGGAGATCCTCATAGGTTCTGTCCAAGGTAGAGTAGGGGGAGGTAAAGTTAGACACCCATGTCCCTCTCTTCTGGAGGAACAACAGATATCGCTTCCTTTTGGAGTAAATCTGTTATTTTTCCATGACTGGGATTTGATGTTTGTCTTTTCCCCTGCTACTTGTCAGTCACATTTTTCGAGGACACAAGTTAGGGCTGAGCGACGTTACAGACTTTACGAAATTACCGAAATAAGACTCCTTTTTGTACAAACAAGGACCTTGGTGAATTTGAAGGATGCGTTGCTGAGAGCTCTTTCTTTTCCTTCTCAGGGAGCTCGGGAGGAATATGTGAGAAAAGCAAATTATACTCTGACGGTAAAAAGAAATCTCTCAACACCGGCATCATTACCGTACAGAACTACGCCTCCCACGTCCCTTCCAAAGTTTCGCACATCACGTTCGCACATGAAGTCGGCCACAACTTCGGCTCCCCGGTGAGTCCCTCAGATGCAGAATCCTTTTATCTCCTGTGTGTAAGGCATTACTAGGCGGTGCAGTCTTTTCCCCGTCTTGTCTTTTACCCTGCAGTTCCTCTCCTCTTGCAGCATGACTCCGGGTCTGAGTGCACTCCGGGGGAATCCAAGAGCCAGGACAAGAAGGAGAAGGGAAACTACATCATGTATGCCAGAGCCACGTCTGGAGACAAGCTCAACAACAACAAGTTCTCCAGCTGCAGCGTGCGCAACATCAGCCAGGTGCTGGAGAAGAAGAGAGGAAACTGCTTTGTGGGTACGTGGGTGTGTGTGTGTACGATTATTTTATTTATATACATATTTATCTATTTATTTATTTGATTTTCCTAACACTGAAGGAATAAAGAAGAAATCTAGTTATCATTTGTTTCCATTCAAACTTTGTTAACAATATCATGACTGTATTGAACCAACAACCCTGAAGTGTGCATCGTACTGTAGTGTTATGTCTACGTTTATAGTTGTCTGGTTGGGGCACCACTCTCTTTTGATTAGTTAAGAGAACCTAATATATTTAAAGTAAAACAAGCTTTAAAGCATTATTAATCAATTTTGTACTAATAAAGTGTGTGGGTCTACTCTTACAGTGACCTTCAGCAATTACTTAGAGCTAAACATCACACTACAACGTCCTTAGAAATAAATGAAGTATTTATTTAAAGCTTAAATGCTTGGCAATGAAAGGTAAAATAAAAAAAATGAAAATAAGAGATGAAATCAATTGAACAAATAAGGAAGCAATTAACTGGGGAAAATAAATTATTCGCTGATTTGTCAGCTATTGGGAAGTGGGTGTTTATGAGATAAGAAAATGAACAGAGGCCTAAATAGAATTCCTACGTTCGAACAGATTTAAACTCCAACACCACCAACTGCGTCTAAAACGCAGGAATCATCTGAATCCTCTGGGGTGGGAGTGATTCGGCTTAACTGTTTCTTAGGGATGCCACAGTGAGGAATTTTTCCCACCGGTTAATAAACTCATGATGAAATTTTTTTTTAACATCGTCATGTTATTAACCCCGTCATGAGTTAAACACCGTCTGCCACGAAAATGAACCAGATGGGTTCTATTTCTATATAAAACAACAAATAAACGCCCGAACACCGTGCAACACCGATAACCGTGGCAACCCTACCGTCAGTAGTTGACTCATTAAAAAATAAACTTGCACTTTAACGTCTGTGGCCTCTCGACGATAAGTACAAAGCTATTATTAACTCGAGAAAGCAGGTTGTGGAGTTACTAAATTCATCAAAAACTTGGGTGACTATAAAAATGAAACAAAAGGGCTCGCTATGTGCATTCACGATCCAGAAAGTTTCAGAAAGTTACAAGTTAAACTTGTAAAATGTAAAATAAAACGACAAGTAGACTAAAGAAAAAAGTGAAAGTTGAAACAAGGGGGAAAATGCTCTTTCCAGAGATGTCGGCACTTTTTATCAGAAGAGACGAGGGCGTGTCGCTCAGAGGCAGTCCCCCCCCTGTGACGTTGCGTCCTCTCTGATTGGGCTTGCAGTGGTTTATCCTCATTTAATACAATCTAATTTGATCGTTTATACAGAATACTCACAACTCCCATCACCGTCAATTATCGGAATTAAAACAATACAAATGAACTTTAAACAGTGTTACAAAAAACAACAAAAAAAAAAAAATATATATATATATATATGTAGAGTAATAAAACAAACACACAAACATAAATGACTGACTACGTGGTATAACAAATTCATGCCCGTATCAATAATAACAAAGGATATATTACTTAAATGATAATTAATTTAGTACCATAACTAAAACATTTTATCAGTGAGCCGCGGTGGTGAAATGGGCCTCTTATCCCACCCCCTGATGTCGGTAAAGGTCCACGGTAAAAATACATTTAGCCCTCAGACATTCGTCAGTTTGAGTAAAAAATAATTGCCTATTACGCTTATATCGATTACTGGGTGATATAATATGGGCACAGTTGTATTCTAAAGCATGGAATGCACTGTGGAAACGTAAAGGTAATGTTTTCTCAGAGATTTAGGACTTGGCTCAGTAAGCCTTTAGATAAGGGTGCCAGCAAGAGAAAGGGGACGAGATAGAGGGAGAGAGGAAAGCTTTGTTCTTGAATGTGTCTGTGTATGTCTTTGAGCAAAGTGAAGGCGCTTCTCTTGAGGAAATGACTTGTATCGGTTGTCCATGCACAGATTCAAAGCGTCGCCCTGGTGTTAACCTCATACGACCAGAAAAATGGGTTGGAGAGTTTTACAACCGAGTGACCCCCTGGCCGGTCACTAAAAGGTTTCCTATCTTGTGAGGATTTTATGACAGTTAAACGTTGTAGGCTTAAAGCAAAAAAAGTCGACGGTCTGTTTTTATCACAAAAGCCTGGTGTTGTGGGCCCCGTGGTAATAAACATTGTTCCATCTGGTGCCCTCAGTTCAAAGAGCAGGGTCCTGGAAGATCCGACCATGCCAGAGAAATAGAATCCAGTTTATGGAGACGGTTCACCACAGTACTGAACCATGAACATTTGGTAAATAAATTAGAAAGACTGTGAAGGCGTTCCCTTGCTGACGTTGCAAATTTTTTCTATATGAGCCTTCTGGAAGGGACCAAACTCGCTATTAACTTTAAGCGCTCCCGTAGAATATTCATTGTCAGAGCGGCCAAATTTTTCATACTCATACGTGAAAGTCATAGTGAAATCTCTTCACTTTTAGAGATTTATGGTTTTTATTTGGTCTATCTCTTTCTTACTGGGCCCTTTTGCTCTATAGTCACACTTATGACATCATTAAAAGTCACACTTATAATGATGACCACTTCTTTCTACTAACCCTAACTTTCAAATTGGAAATGTTGGCCCCTGTTTTCTCTCCTATTCCTGTGAAATCGTATTAATGTTTGGGGTGTTTGTTTTGCCCTCAGAGTCTGGCCAGCCGATCTGTGGGAACGGCATGGTGGAGCCTGGGGAGGAGTGTGACTGCGGCTACAGTGACCAATGCAGAGACCAGTGCTGCTATGACGCCAACCAGCCGGACAACAAGAAGTGCAAACTGAAGCCAAACAAAGTCTGCAGGTCAGTTTGATGAGAAAGGGGGGGAACATGGAACACCCAACTTTTTTTAACCCATTGTCTAAAACTTTATTAACATAACAATTCATGAGAAAACTGATTTTTTTTTTTTTTTTTTTTAATCCTGTATCCTTCCTCCCCCATCTGCCTACGACTACTTCTAGAAAAGCATTAGAAAGTTCATTCAACATATAGGTTTTTAGAAATGATCCCTTCAGTAGGTCCGTGTTCAGATTGAATGTAGTGCTTTTATTTGGAAACATACAGCAAGGTGGTAAACCCACCTGCTAATCACAAGGTCCAGTTTTCTCGCCCCTGCATTGTTTCTCTCTGTACTCAACCCTTGTTTTGGTCTAATGAGTTAAACCTTTGTGTCGCCACAGCCCGAGCCAGGGCCCTTGTTGCACTGCCGAGTGCACTTACAAGGGCCGCAATGAGAAGTGCAGGGAGGAGTCGGAGTGCGCTCACCAGGGCATGTGCAACGGAGGCACCGCCCAGTGCCCGACCTCCGAGCCCAAGGCCAACTTCACCGCCTGCCACAGCGAGACGCAAGTCTGCCTCAACGGGGTGGGTAGAGGGATGATCCGCCTGGCACAACGTCCCCGGCACCTACTGAGCTTTGAGATAAGATGGTATTTGGTGTTTTTATTTAAGAATGACCTCGGGTGTCTCCCCCTCCACAGGGCTGCTCCGGCTCCATCTGTGAGAAGTACGGGCTGGAGGTGTGCACTTGCGCCAGCCAGGAGGGGAAAGACGAGACGGAGCTCTGCCATGTGTGCTGCATGGACAAGAGTAAGTCCTCACTTACACCTGCATGTGTGACGTCGAAACTTTTTCCATTTCGGAGGAATCGTCACAATCATTACATTGGCTTCTGAAAATTTAGTAGATACAGATGTTAAAGTAAAGTAAATTGCTGCAGTTATGTGTCCAACCACTGTGAACCACTGGTTTAATGTCCAAACTCCTCCTTTCGCACTTTAAATTCTGGCTGAGTCTGGGGCTACAGCTCCGCTGTGAGAGCGCAGAACACAGTCTGTCTCACCCAGACAGATAAAAACAAATGTATAATGTACTTAAAAATGTATTACAATCAACTTAAGTACGAGAAATGGAATGTGGAGGTTCTGTGTACTGATCTGGTTGTTTTTTGTTCCCAGTGAACCCCAACACGTGCAGCAGCACAGGCTCGGAGCGCCTGGCGCGCTTCTTCAACAAGAAGGTGACCACGCTGCCTGCGGGCTCACCATGCAACGACTTCAAGGGCTACTGTGACGTGTTCAGGAAGTGCCGCCTGGTGGATGCCGATGGACCCCTGGCCCGGCTCAAGAAGGCCATCTTCAACCCAGAGCTGTACGAGAACATCGCAGAGTGGATCGTGGTGCGTGCTCTCACCTCAACTCCGGTTTTTCTCGTCGGGCGGTGGCGGTGTTTGCACTCGAGTGATATTCTGTCCTCCTCCTCCGGCAGGCTCACTGGTGGGCGGTGCTGCTGATGGGCATTGCCCTCATTATGCTGATGGCTGGTTTCATCAAGATCTGCAGCGTGCACACCCCCAGCAGTAACCCCAAACTGCCCCCACCCAAACCACTGCCAGGTGGGTCCCGTCGCTTCCTGCTGGTTCTGCTCGTGTTTAGATTTCAAACCTTTCGCTGTTGTTGTTGTTTAAGTTAAGCAGTGACAGACTTAAATTGCTCCATTTCCAAAGTCACAGGGAAACTAATAATAGAGCCTCAGAGTTGCACTGTCCTCAGGTGGTTCTTATCTGTTTATTTCTGTTGTATTCAAGCACAACGGTATGAATGAGCCATGAGAATTTAATTCATAGGTTTGTTTTAGAGACACAATTTTACCTGTAAACGACCTTTGTGAGCTGAACTACTTGCCTCACACTGCTCCTCTGTCGGGAATCTTTTACTCCCCACTCTATTTTTTATTATCCACTAGATTCATTGCTATCCTTATTTTTGCGCTTTAAAATATGTTCCGCTCCTTTCTTTTCTTGCCCGTTTGCACCATCGGAGTCCACTTGTTTTGCGATACGCGTGCGCAGTTGAATGACCACAAAATAAACCTAATTTAAATTGACAGGCACGCTGAAGCGGCGGCGAGCGCAGCAGCACGCCAACTCCCAGGTGCAGCACCAGTCGCACGGGGGCCACGGGCCCCACGGGGCCCACGGGGCCCAGAGGCAGCCCCAGCGGGCGGCGCAGCCCCAGCGGGCCGCGCAGCCGCAACGGGCGGCGCAGCCCCAGCGACACCACCGTCAGCCCAGAGAGAACTATCAGATGGGCCAGATGAGACGCTGAACCCCTCCCCCACCTGCCCACCCACCCACCCCCCCACCCCCACCCCCCGATGCCTTGGCTCCTCCTTGTGCCTACAGCGGGAAAACACGACGTCACTCCATCCAAAGAAAAGCCCGGTGCGGTCTGTAAGTCTCCACCACACCTTCCGCCCGCAGACCGACAGGACAAACGGAAAACAGCAGAACCACTCTACCTGCAGTCCATCAGAGCGACCGCGCGGCTCTTTGACCTTCTGACGTTTCCCATGCGGCGTGGTCCGCCGTCTTTTTCACCTTCTTTATTATTATTATATTTTTATCATTTATTTTCTTTTTAAGGAGTGCCAAGGAGTTTAGGAATAACCCGCAGCTTTAGTACATTTAGTGATGTGTTCTTTTCTTTTTTTTTTTTGTTTTTGTTTTTTTTCTCTCTCTCCTTTTTCATCTCCTGGAGTGACAGGCCCGTGGCTGCTGGTGAACCGCTCAGTGTTTTTTTTTTTTCTTTTCCATCCCCCTCTCGCCGCCATCGAGAGGCAGCTATGCTGGGACTCGTGGCACGGGTGTGATTTTTACACGTTTTTTGAAATGGAAAAAGACACAGGCTGCGGTCTCTCGTGCAGGACTTGTCTTCTGCATGTGACTGTACAGATTTAAATGTATCATAAGTGGAAAAACAAACTTATTTCTACTGTAAATGTGCAAATCTTTACTTTTAGCTCTTTTTTTTTTTTTTTTTTTTTCTGATTCAGTTAGCGCACTCAGGACGCACGAAGGTGCAGGCCGTGAAGACTCACCTGGACCTGGGTGTTGAGGAACCGACACTGCGCAAAGTTCCTCGCGCTCATCCAAGCACGCGGACCTATTGCTGTCGTCGTAGGTCACTAGAGTGGGATCGCGAACAAGGACGCCATATTTACACCATTATATCGACCTTCGCTGTCCGAGGTCTCCCTTCATTCTGCTAACATCTTGTTTTGTGTTGGAGCGAAGATTCTGTGTCGGGAAGAAATGGAAGAAGGCTTGTTTCGAAACATCCGTGTTTCCTTTTTAATTTTGCTAAAAAAAAAAAAATAAATATATATATATATATATATATATATATATATATATATATATATATATATATATATATATATATATATATATATATATATATATATATATATATATATATATATATATATATATTTTTTTTTTTTTTTTTTTTTTTTTATCAATGGTGAACAACCACTAACCGAGGGCGATTATTCTTTCCTGGTCACACGAAAACAACGAGTGACCACTGCAGCGGCTGAGAAATCTTTCTTCAGCCTCCACTGAGCCGCCTCTCTCTCTCTCTCTCTCTCTCTCTCTCTCTCTCTCTCTCTCTCTCTCTCTCTCTCTCTCTCTCTCTCTCTCTCTCTCTCTCTCTCTCTCTCTCTCTCTCTCTCTCTCTCTCTCTCTCTCTCTCTCTCTCTCTCTCTCTCTCTCTCTCTCTCTCTCTCTCTCTCTCTCTCTCTCTCTCTCTCTCTCTCTCTCTGCGCCGTCTCGACACGCGACGCCTCAATCGTCGCGGAGTCGGCCTTTTATTTTTTTTAGTTTTCAAGGATTCCATTATGGGTGTTCCGAAGTACATGAGATTACATCATTCCTCAGCTAATTTGTCTCGAGATAATTAATCTGTTCTGAGAATTTTTTTTTTTTCAATGTGGGCATGCAGACACATTTATTAAATGTGACTAGTAATTGACAAAGGTCTGTAATATTTGTATGTCACACGTAATCACTTTTTGCTTCGATGGCCGATATCTTTAGAAACACGTAGAGGGACCGAAGGAGTTGTTATGCAGTTGTATCGTCACAATACACAATTTAAAAAAAACAAACAAACAAAAAAAAAAAAAAACCCACTGCCGTGTGTTTGCAGTGGACAGTGGTGCAGGAGCCAAGCGGCTGTTTTTGTTTTCTCTTTTAAACCAAGTACACTTACCTCGAGGCCGCTTCATCACCCGACCCAACCCTCCAAGAGCGTGGGCCTCCGTGCTAGTTTACATTAGTGTGCCATAGCAGTTTGTAGTGCAGCACTTTGTGAACGGCTCTTATCCCCGGGGGAACACTCCGGGGGGGCAGGCTTCTGGGGGCCCAGCGGTTTGGCTCCGTTTTGCTTTGGTTTCCCGCTTCCTCGTCATTTAACGGGAGGGATGGAGAAGCTGCAAAGTGATGGTGTGTAAGCAGGCGGAGTTGGGAAATCTCCGGTTCAGAAAGTGAAATTCCACCCGGGACATTCAACCGCGTGGATTCGCTCGCGAGCATCGACCGATGAGCGAAAATGGGCTGGAGCAGAGACCTGGCGGGATTTTTGCTTTCTGGACCTGGAATGTTTCACCTCTTGTCAGCGGGAGATACGCAGCGCAGCGCAAAAGCCATTTGTCTTATTGCACCCAGTGATGGTTTCCTGCAGACCAAGCGGCTTTGTACGCAGCCTCTCGACTGGTGAAACGGTAAAGTGCTGCCTGCCTTCCACAAACCACAGGGACAACAAAGCACAGGAAGCCAGGTTCCACCAGAGACCGTATTATTGTTATTATTATTGTTGTTGTTGTTATTGTTATTATTATTATTATTATCATTATCATCATCATCATTATCCCAGAGACGCTTGACACTCGTTTGGTTCTCACCAGTTGAAGCCTGAAAACGAACTGCTAAACTGTCCGAACGCCGCTCCTTCTGTGTTCACATCGTGAAGAAAAATGAAGAATCCCAACACAGCTGTTGTGCCGGACGGAGCGTCGCACGGGCCGTTTAAATCTGAAGTGTAAGCGGCGACACGTTAGGTGGCTTCAGATCCGGACGGTGCTTCCCGAGAAGACGAGTCTGGTCGTTTCGGAGAGTGACTTTGCTTCCACGTTGTTTCCCCAAAGTCACTAATAGTACCGTCTCTGGTGGCTTTTCTGTGGGTCTGACTTCTATATTTTTTTACTTTTTATCTGAATACATTTCCTACATCTTGTGATGTGCGTCACACCATTTCCCGCATGCTCGTCGGGGGCAATGAGGAACTAGGATTTATGTCGACGATTCATTTCACAGCGCAGACGAATTGGGGAGGTGAAATCAATTCCTTGTGGACTTGACCTGTACAAAGTGGAGCCATTTTTAAATTCCCTCACTGAGGCTAAAACCATTCCTACTAGCCTTGAATACACACATGTATACTTGTACAGTACTTGGGAGAACTTGCATTTCATTTGAAGATGAAAATTACATTTTGATACTCTTTTCTTTTCTTTTTTTTTTTTTTTTTTTTGTAATCTATAAATTCTGAAGTAAAATGTTCAAAGACACTTGTGTGAGAAACTTTCCTCTCCTAAGTTATTTATGTTCTTATTCGTGCTTGTTCAAATGGGCTTTGCTTAAAATCCTTTTTTTCCTCCATCAGTGATTTATAAAGAGGAAGAAAAAAAAAAAAGATTCCCTGTGATAGACTTAATGTTACATTCTTAATTTTTGTCTTTGTTATCCTGTGGCATGGTTTGGGTAGAAGAGAATAATGCCTGTACATTTACTTTTTTCTTTTTTCTTTTTTTTTTTTCATTATTATTTCGTAGTCTTGATCAAGTTTTTAGGTAAACGTGCTGAAATGTCCAAATTTGAATTAAAATTGTTGTAGGTGATGTAGGCCGAAAGAACACAAGATTAAAAAGGTAAAAACGACTTTGATTTTAATGTTCACTGTGTTTTATACAGTATCCGAAATCTTTTGTTCACTTTGAACATTTTTACAAAAAAAAAAAAAAAAATTCAAATTGTATCGTGCAAAGAGATGTAATTTTTGGAGTACTTGAAATGCGTTAATTAAAAGACTCGTTGAAAATAAACTAGACCCCTGTTTACTGTCTTGTTTGTGGAGTGTTTGGCTTTCTCTTTATGTTTACAGGATATTTGGAGGGGGGGGGGGGTGACCTAAATGCATCTAAATTTAAATGACAAACTTGACAAACGGTCTGGCCTCCTTCCTCGACTAACTTGTGTAGATTGTGTGAAATGCAAAATTAAGCATCACAAATATAACATCCACATTGCTGACAAAAAGGGCAATACAACAACAAAAAATAAAATGTACCTTAATTTGTGTGGATTACTTCATATATTTAGTGTAATTAAAGAGGGAAAATAACACCAAAAAAATATTTTGCTACAGACCCCTTATAATTCCTTCATGGACCTCTAGGGGGTCGCACACTCCAGCTTGGAACCCCTGATTTAAAGGTCCCAGAAAGGAATGATGAGAAACCGGGCCTTTCAGATTGTTTGGGCTGAAAGCGACTGGTCTACTGTGGTTCTAACTTTTCAGTGTTTTAACCTCATAAAGACAATTACAACTTGTGATGTGTTTAGCAATTTGGCCTTAAACAAGGAACTATGAATACTTGTCAATGTCAAAATGGGCGAGGCCAAACTTGACTCCACATGACTTAGTCTACCATTCACTCAAGTGAGGTGTTGCTGCCGGGGCTTCATTGCTTTAGTCTCATTAACGGGGGATTGTTTTCCACCATTAGCACAGCATCGTGGAAACACCCTCCTGCACATGCAACGGAACGTGGCATCGTATTGATTCTCGATGCGGAGCGTGTGTCAATCGGTGTTGTCCGGCTGGAGCGAGTGGCGACCAGCGCCACAGCTGGTTTGGGCGTCGTCGCCGCGGACAGCCGGGTGCATGTTCTCACACGTGTTTCCATTATTTCACTCCCTTGTCCGGAACAATTCAGTGGCGAAAGAGACGAACAAACCCGCCACTGACAGACGTGCGCATCGTGTTGTGACATCAGCTCCAGCGAAATGCTGACGTCACACCAACAAGTCCGACCTTTGTCTGTTCAATATGATAACTATCCAGTCGCCTGCCCAGACAGTTCATATGCCAGCAGCTAACTGTGAAGTTCTTCTTTATCCACTTTACTATGGCCAGTCCTGTTGTTCCGCTTTCAGATGAAATGAGCAGAGATTTACAAGTGGTTGGGGTTGGGTCGTGGCTCGCAGCCCAAAGGTTCCCAAATGTTTATCCTCAACGATCGATCTCAATATAACCTGATTCAATCTGAGAATCCCACTCTTAAAAAGACACAGTAATTCATACTTTATGTTTAATGTATTCGCTAGCTGTCTCAAAGGCCTCAAATCATCCAAGGGCTCGTGACCCCTCCTGTGATTTCTGGCGACCCCCCAATTGGGGCTCTGGAACCCCAGGTTGGTAACCACTCCTCGAAGCGCGTGCATAGAAAGAATCACATCTGTGATTGTGTGCGCATGCTGCGTGTATGACATCATTCCATTGAACCCTTCCTCCTTTAGGAGGTGTTCAATGGAAAATTGAACTTGGAGAATAATGTGCAAAATGCTTTAAATCACTGCGTCTCTTTTTAAGCCATTTTAATGGAGACAAAACAAAACTGAGAATTTATATATAACAACATTTATGACAACATTACAGAACACGACAGGGAATTTATTCATGCCTTGCAAGTTTTTATTAAATTACAAATCCGAACCGCATAAACATGCAATACATCATAAAATAACTTAAGGTGATGGAGGCATAATGAGACATAATGAACTAATAGATAATAATACATTCTCCAAAACGTAGTGCGTCCGAGCAAAGGGAACTGGTTGTTTCATATTTACACGATTTTTACAATGCATACACGTCATGTCACATGAAAGAAAAAAAAAAAGGACTAATACAAGTTTTTGTCAAACTTAAAACATAGAAAATCACTGTTAAAATGTCACATCCAAGATTAAATTACGGAGCAAATTAAGGGCATCGGTGTCAGCGCAGCCTATCGTCTACAGCCGGTTGCGGTTTTGTTTTAATGCCCAAAAAGTCTCTCCAGCCGCCGGGAGACAATTCTCTGCAGAACGTTCTGTGACTCTCATGTGACTACATCCTACCCTAAAGAAAACCCCCCAAAAAACACCGCGCGGTTCCACCCGTCCGTCCCGAGAGAAGCCGGGCGGGTCCCGGACGCTCTCTAGTTCATGGTGATCATCTCGTATTTGTCCTTGAGGCTGATGTCCTCGTCGTCGTCGTCCTCCTCCTCCTCCTCCTCGTGGTGCTTGTCGGGCTCCTCCAGGCGCGGGTGGTGCAGCTCAATCAGCAGGAAGTAGAGGACGGCCCCGATCACGCCGCCCACCATGGGCCCCGCCACCGGGATCCACCACCAGTAGTCCGCGGTGCTGCGGACCGCCACACCACACAACACGTCACGGTGAAGCCACAGGGAATTGATCAGCGAGGGAACGCGGAGCGGGGTCGGGGTGGGGCGACCGGGGTGGGGCGATCCGGGCGGGGCGGCCAGCGCGTGATCGTTCCCACGCATCGACCGCACCCCAACAGCGCATGCAACGTTATATGACACGCGGGTTCAGAGTCTACGAGTCAACACGCTCTTCCAATGAGCCAGTGTGTGAAATCCAATAAAGTTACCGCGCCCAATTTGGAATAATTACAACCACACAGCCGTGATTCCGGACGAGATCCGGCGAGTTGTATCAGAGTCGTTCCGAATGATTCTTAAAGCCTCTGTAATGTTTCACCCTCCGCCCGGAAAAGTCCCGATTTATCATGTTCGAAAACAACTCCCTATTATTGACTTCAGAGGGGGAGTGAGAATGCGCCACGGGGAGAAGAAGACAAGACGAGCTGACGGAGAACGACGCCCCCCCGCCCAGCGGGGTCTGGGGCTCTCGCCCCCTCTCACCTGAACACCTCCATGCCCCACCCGGCCACGGCCGTGAACAGCCGGGGCCCCAGGTCCCTGGCGGGGTTGAGCGGGTAGCCGCAGTTCAGTCCCATGGAGACGCCGATGGCCATCAGGATCAGGCCGACGGCCAGAGGCTCCACCCCTTTGGGAGCGCCGATGTTTTCGCTGTCGATGATGGCCAGGATGCACAGGACCAGCATGCCCGTCCCCACCACCTGGAGGGAGACACTGCCACTCTTTAAATTCCGGGGTGAACTAGTCGCGCCGCGTCCAGTCTGTGATCATTCAGAGTTGCGGCGCCACGACAGCAACAACAGGATCACTGCTGAGATAATAAAATACATCTGAACACAGTCAAGTGGACTAACTCCGATCCAACGTGACCTCAAAATAACAATTCAAAAAAGAGAGTCAAAAACAGACTCTACCATCTTTTTGTTCCATAATAAGACCTGACGTGGTTTCATCGGCTAAGTCAAGCTGCTAGACGTATTATTTCTGGATGGCTGCTACATCCGTAACAAAAGAGGCCGGAGTATGGATTTGACCGTCCCATGAATGTCAGAAAATGGGTCATTAGACCCAAAACCAGGCGGACGAGAGGGACGCTCTCAGACAAAGTAGAACAATCAATTTGCATTAGCCAAGTTTCCACAAAAAAAGAGCAACCACACGGTGCTGAGTGAATGAACGGGAGCGACAGTGAGGAAGGAAGAGGAGAGAGAGGAAGAGGAGGAGGAGGGAGAGGAAGAGGAGGAGGAGAAGGAGGGAAAGGAGTAGGAGGAGGGAAAGGAGTAGGAGGAGGAAGAAGAAGAAGTGGAGGAGGAGGAGGAAGAAGAAGAAGAGTAGGAGGAGGAGGAGGGAGAGGAAGAGGCGGAGGAGGAAGAGGAGGAGGAGGGAAAGGAGGAGGAGGAGGAGGGAGAGGAGGGAGAGGGAGAGGAGGGAGAGGAAGAGGAGGAGGCAGATGGACAGGAGGAGGAGGAAGAGGAAGAGGAGGAGGAGGAGGAGGGAGAGGAGGAGGAGGAGGAGGGAGAGGAGGAGGAGGAGGAGGAGGGAGAGGAGGGAGAGGAGGAGGAGGACGGAGAGGAGGAGGAGGAGGAAGAGGAGGAAGAGGAAGAGGAGGAGGAGGAGGAGGAGGAAAGACTCCATGCCCACCTGATCGATGAAGCCTCCCAGCACCGAGAGGTGTCGTCCAGGGTACGAAGCGAAGATGTGACCCGTGGCGTTGATGCCCGTCACTGACAGGTTCCCGCTGGTGAAGTCCATGAAGGCATCTGTAGGAAAATGGACAAAACAAAGACACGAGACGGTGTAGCGTGACATAAAATATCTGTTTGTTCATCACGATCTATTGGGTTAGAGAGGCTTTGGAACCTAACCCTAGCATCTTCTATCTGACTTTTTGGACCTGAATTCTCCATTTGCCCCATGAGCATTGAATCCATATTTACCGTGGTACAAGCCAAACACTGCCGCCGCTCCGGCGAAGGCACCGAGAAACTGAGCGATGACGTAGAAAGGAAACTTCCATATCTTGAGTTTGCCCACGATCACCATGGCCAGCGACACGGCAGGGTTGACGTGGCCCCCTGGGGTGGGCGGAGCACAGAGCGGCACGGTCAGACGAGGCCCGAGGGCTGAGCTGAAACAAAGCTCCTCCATCGCCACGCAGCGGCACGTTTAGCGGAGAGCAGAAGGGGAGCAGCCCCGGAGGCGGGAGGGCATTTTGTTCCCCGACTGACGGAGAGAATAATAGTAGACTGATAGTAGACTGATAGTAGAATAATAGTAGACTAATAGTAGAATAATAGTAGACTAATAGTACATTTACATTTACATTTAGTCATTTAGCAGACGCTTTTATCCAAAGCGACTTACAATTGTTCAAACACCGACGGACGCAGCCATCAGGAGCAATTAGGGGTTAAGTGTCACTACAGGACACTACAGCATGCTAGCAGGAGGAGTAGATAGTAGAATAATAGTAGAATAATAGTTGACTAATACTAGATTAATAGTAGAATAAAAGTAGAATAATGGTAGAATAATAGTAGGATAATATTAGACTAATAGTAGAATAATAGTAGACTAATAGTAGAATAATAGTAGAATAATAGTTGACTAATACTAGATTAATAGTAGAATAAAAGTAGAATAATGGTAGAATAATTGTAGACTAATACTAGATTGATAGTAGAATAAAAGTAGAATAATAGTAGAATAATAGTAGGATAATATTAGACTAATAGTAGAATAATAGTAGACTAATAGTAGAATAATAGTAGACTAATAGTAGATTAATAGTAGAATAGTAGTAGAATAAAAGTAGAATAATAGTAGACTAATAGCAGAAAAATATTAGACTAATAGAAGAATAATAGTAGAATAATAGTAGACTAATAGTAGAATAATAGTAGAATAATAGTAGAATAATAGTTGACTAATACTAGATTAATAGTAGAATAAAAGTAGAATAATGGTAGAATAATAGTAGACTAATAGTATAATAATAGTAGAATACTAGTAGAATAATAGTAGACTAATAGTAGAATAATGGTAGACTAATAGTAGACTAATAGTAGAATAATGGTAGAATAATAGTAGACTAATAGTAGAATAATAGTAGGATATTAGTAGAATAATAGTAGAATAATAGTAGAATAATAGTAGACTAATAGTAGGATAATAGTAGAATAATAGTAGACTAATAGTAGAATAATAGTAGAATAATAGTAGACTAATAGTAGAATAATAGTAGAATAATAGTAGACTAATAGTAGAATAATAGTAGACTAATAGTAGAATAATAGTAGACTAATAGTAGAATAATAGTAGGATATTAGTAGAATAATAGTAGACTAATAGTAGAATAATAGTAGACTAATAGTAGAATAATAGTAGACTAATAGTAGAATAATAGCAGGATAATAGTAGAATAATAGTAGACTAATAGTAGACTAATAGTAGACTAATAGTAGAATAATAGTAGACTAATAGTAGAATAATAGTAGGATAATAGTAGAATAATAGTAGACTAATAGTAGACTAATAGTAGACTAATAGTAGAATAATAGTAGACTAATAGTAGAATAAAAGTAGACTAGAAACCCTTTCCTTGGACAGTCCAATGTTAAACCTCAACTCAGCGCTATCAATTGAGTCAGTGTTACTTCTGTAGTATCAACTTAATATTTCCTATTTCATATTTCACTGACCCTAACCCTCTCCATAGATGAGAAACTCCCTAAATCTTTGGCATTTGGATGCATTTCCGTTTGGTAAGCGCACTTCCATATGCTCAGCCTGAACTCAACCACACCCGAACCATAACCGTCTCTAACCTTATACCAGCTTAATTATCTATTATTATGGGATACCTGGATGTAGGCTTCTCTACTCCGATACCAGCCATTGAACTGTGATGTAATCAAGTCGAAATGTCTCAGGAGGAGGGAGGCTGCTTAACTTCGAAAATTCAAGTGATTTTCAGCTGACACCAAGTTAAATATTAACATTGACTCCATTGTGAATCATCTCATCGTCAGTTTACATTGAGCTGAGTGTTGTCCTGTAACTACAAGTGCTACTTGGTGCTTAGCTGTACGGTAGTTCATACGGAATGTTCGGCTTTTGACTTTGTTTTTTTTTTTTGGTTTTTTTTTGTGCCATCTACTCTAAATGGACAAGCTGCTGATGAGGGGATGGATCTGCGGAGGGGAGAAGTCTTGTCGAGACCGAGTTCGAGTCTCTGCTGTGGTGAAAGGAAATCGATGGTGTTATGCAGGACATCCAGAGCCCCGGGGTTGCGTACGACCTCGATGGGGCTGACGCCATAAAATGTGCCGGACCCCCCCCCCCCCAAAAAAAAAGAGGAACGGAAAAAGAAAGAAAAATCGAATGTTGGAGAGAGGTGGCACACTCCCGCTGACACCAGCACCGCACGGCAGGGCCGGTAGTCGCGGTCACGTCTTAGTAATAGGGAGGAAACCATCGGTTAGATGCGGGGATGCAGTGACGCAGGGCTGAGTGATACACATTGATATGGAATCCAGATCGTGATATGAGAGATTTGTTCTGGGATTTTTTTGTGATCCGGTTATTATGTTCATTTAGGAGGATTGCAGTACGGTTTTTCGGTTTTCTGAACTTCATACACTGTTCTAAACAATGGTCGTAATATCCACATGACTGATTCTCAAATATTTCTTGTGTGTAAATGTCTGACGGCACAGAGCGTCACCCCCACAAAAAAGAATATCGTCAAATTATCGTTGAGGGGGTACAGAGGTCCCAATAAAAAAAAAAAAAAAAGCTGCACGTTCGACCGTTGCCACGCCACATTCTGCGCGGACGGCGTGGCTCATATTCACCTGACACCCCGCCGGAGACGTACACCGCCAGCGTGAGTCCGGTGGAGAAGCCGATGTGCACGGTGAGCGGCTCGCCCAGCGTGTTGCGGCTCAGCACCGTCTGAGCCACCGAGCCGCAGCCGAACAACTGAAAAACAGGGGTTTGGGGATTCAACTCACGGACCCTCGCAATCCGTTCCATCAACGTCGACATTTTTAAAAACATAATACATCACATCCGACGAAGCAGAGGAGTTGGGAGCGAGGAAAACTTTAAGCGTACGAAACACACAATCGCTTGATTGGTTAACAGTTCCTGTTGTGAAGAAATAAATACGATCAAATATTACTTACAACCAAGACGAACGTCCCCAGGAACTCTGCCAGGAATTCCTTGAATATTCCATGCTTGAGGGCACAGTGTTGCCTCATGCTTGACTTTCACTACCTCGCACCAGGTCTGACGGCGACTACGGTCCGAGGGGGTCAGACGTCCAATGGAGGCGGCGGGGACGCTGGCGTGGAACCTCCACCTCCAGCCGCCCGCCCCGGCCATTCAGAGCACATCATTGATCCGGTGATTAGGAGCCCATCGCATTCCCCTCTCTCTGCTGTAGTCACAACACCGCTTCGTTTTCAGAAGGCCCAGAGGGAAGCGATTAACGCAAAATGTATGCTGACCAAGTCATGAAATTCAAACTTTTTTCCACCCCCCCCCCCTGCACTATTTACATGTTGATTTCTTTCAAAGCCGTAATGTCTACATGTCCCAGAATGCTGCATTCTTTTTTTTCAACATCACTCGCCCTTTTTGTAAATGTTCAGCTATATCAACTGTTTACTGACCACAGCTATCTACGCCGCTTTATCAAAGTCCTTTCACTGATTGAGGGGAAAGGTGGACCCCTCAATCAGTGAAAGGAATTTGGGAAAGGTGGACCCCACCTCCAGCGACGGAAATGCATATACTGTATATACATGTAAATACATTTAATGTCCAGCTAAATAAATATGGGATGAATATCAACAAAAAAAAAAAATCTTGGAATGCGTATGGGATCTTTGAACAAAATAATCTCACGGATTACCACTTTAATCAGTTTTGTAGGCACTGAAAGCAAATGGTTGAAGCATGAAAACACTGAACTGAACACTGCTGTTTAGTAAGAGCAAATACAGCCGGATATATTGGTACGTAACATCGGCCTGTTGTTCATTTTCAAAACAAATCCCCCCCACGGCACAGCCCTTTTCCATCGAAATATCACAAATTGAGAACAGAGAGGGAGTTTCAAAAGCAAGATGTCAGATAAGAACCCTAACCCATTTCAGTCCAAAAAGTTATGCATTTTTTCACAACATGTATTGTTGTTGTTTTAAAACACACAATATAATAACTTAGTATTTAAAACATTATACATTGAAACATTAAAATTCAAACTTTATACAAAAGGCTTTGCTGGTGACTTGTTTTGTCTTGAGCTGTAGTTACAGATCCTGCCACTAGAGGTCAGTGTCATCGAGACTCCGTGGCATCTGCAGCATAAAGAGTAAAGTCACCCCTGAGTTGTTAATGGAATTATGTATGAGGGTTAAAAATCAGGATTTGCCAGAAAGCTATGTAAGAGTCTCTCAGGTTTTTTTTCTTGTGTGAGACGTTTTGACTCAGTCGTAGGCGTCTGCATCGTCAACGTCATCGTCGACAATCATCATTAGCGGGGTCGATTTCTTCTTCCGCCTGAAAATAAACGCCATAAATAAATACCCTCGCAATACCCTATTATAAAACAGGCATAAACACACGCAGACAAACGGACAATAATGTTTAGAGCAGTGTTTCTCAAATGAGGCCAGGGCGTACCAGCGTGTAGCACCGGAAGCACGGACACTCCATGCTCCCGCCGCGGACAGGTCCTTCGGTGCGCGGCGGGGGCATGGAGTGTCCGTGCTTCCGGTGCTACACGCTACTTCTACTGTAGTGTTGGGTCGTTCATGAACGGTCCGATTCTTTTGAACGGCTCAAAATACTTTTTCCCAAGTTTTACATTTTCATGGCGTTGTTTGTTTAAGTTGCTGTCTCCTCTACTGTTTTGTTCCCAATCACACTGGAACCATGACACGCCCCTTTTCCCACGTGCTCCTGGCGTCAAACGGCTTTTCTCCGGGCAATGGGAAAGGTGCCAATCGCCTATTTTTAGCAGGTTGACCCGGGTTTAACACCGCTAATTTTGGTGTGAAAACAGTAACAGATGAGTCCATGTTTCTCAACTCCGGTGGAACGTTGGGTCAGAGGAACGTCAGGAAGGCCCCGCTCACCTCATCTCGTTCCTCAGCGTGCTTATTTGGCCGTGGAGCTGCTCGTTCGCCTCCAGCTGCTCGTCCAGATCTCGCTGGACTTTCTTCTTGGAATGTTCCAGACGCTCGATCTCCTCCTCCGCCTCGTCCATCTGTCGCTTGGCCGTTTTCAGTTTCTGGGTGAGCTGCGGGGTTTCACAGAACAAGGAGTTGACCGGCGTGAAGCCAGCACGTCTCGGATTTTCTAACTTCGCTTTATTTTATTCAAGCCCCGGTGGGAAGGAAATCCCTGTGGAATCAGGACGGGTGATGACGTCGGCCCGGGAATCCTACCTGGTCCCTCTGGTTCTGCAGACTGAGCAGCTCCTCCTCCACCTGCATCTTCATGTCCTTCACCCTGCGCTCCAGCTTGCGGTTCACTTGCTGTAGGATGTTGTTGTCTCTGAGAACGAGTGTCACAGCATCACTTCACTTTCAGGCCTGTTAAGCTCAGAACCCGCCACGTTCACCGAGACCAGGGAAAACTCATCTCCACTTCATGAGGGAGCCTGACAACATGTTTGCTGTAAATTAAAAATCATAAAGTTTATGTCGCCGTTCTCCAGAACACTAACACAGTCGTAAAGGAGTTCATTCGTACATCTTAACCCTCTGGAGTCTCTGGCTTTTTTCTCGCATACATTTTTTATTTGATTAATATCCGAAACTCTATAGTAAAGAGTTTGCTGGTCAGATCTACGTAGTAAATCTATCGGCGACCTCGGAGTCAATGTTCTATTCTGCTTTTATGTCAACAAATAACAGAGCTATGGCTAAACTTATAAAGATGTTTTTCCCCGGGCAACTCGTAAAATACAAATGATAAAATCTCTTCCACGTTTTACAGAGGGAACATTTTTTAAAAATAGAAAAGCGTAAAACATAAAAAGATGCTGTTTGTCGTGGCCAGGGACACATTGGGAAGCTGCACAGGGAGCGGCATTCAAACCGTCGGGTACATGAACGTGACAGGCGCTCACCTCTCCTCCCCCTGCAGCCGCTCCTCCAGCTCCTGGATGCGGCCATTCAGCTTGGACACTAGAGAGTCCTGGGTGGTTTTCTGGGAGCCCTCCAGGTGCGTCACCCGGCCCCTCAGATCCTTGTTCTGTGGAGGGAAATAAAAAAAAATAAAAACCTCATGGAGCAGAGTAAGATAAACATAATGTGTGTAGACCCTCGGGTGGATGGTAGATATCTAAAAAATTAATTTGGAATGCCGAGTAAAAGCGTTGAATAAATTAAATAAGAAAACAGGACATAAACGGGACATAACACAGATCATTATCAGGCAAAGCGGGATCAGTTGGGATTTGGAGTGTCTGACGCGATGGAACACACAGAGTATGCAATGTCAGAGAATTCAATGAATTCCAGATGGTTTCGACGCTGCGACTCCAATCGAAAACATCTGGTTCACTCGGTTAAGGTTTCGGGGGAAAAAAAGAAGAAAAAAAAGGAAGAAAGAAAACAATTCAGAGCACTTTTTGACCCACATTTCTCTCGGGGCAGCGGGTGAAGCGGGTGCAGTACCTGTCGCTCCAGACTCGTCTTGTCACACTCAAGGTCTTGCCGGGCCGCTCGCTCCTGCTGAAGCTCGCTTCTCAGCTGCTCCATCTGTGATTCACCGCCAAAAAGATATAAATACAGTGTGATGTGAATGTGTATTAGTGGGAGGAGGGGGATTGTTGTACGTTTTGCCTGGATTGCTCCCTTTACTTGTTTATTGGACAAACCGGGGGCCCTACAAATTGTCAGTTTCACTGTCGTAGTATTTCACTGTGACGGTGTTTGGCAGAAGAAATCCAACTATGCAGAGTCTCCTCCCGCGATGAGTCACCTGTTAGCTTGTTGGAAACTCCAACCCCGTAGAGCGTGAAGCAATCTTTGGAGAAATTAAAACCGAGTTTGTAAGATAGATAACACGTCAAAGGGACTGGTGAACGCCAAGAACTACCAGACAATGTTTGATATCTGCACTGTATCTGTGCTCTCCTTGCATTTTTCTGCATGTTGTAAACAGTGACATAGAGTATGTTTTTTGGGGCGAAACAATAAAACATCGGGGAGTTGAAAACCTGTCATCCTATGCTACACTAAAGCAAACTTTTTCTTTAAAATGAATTTTCACATTTCACCGTTGACGGGGGAAATAGGTGGGCTGCTATCCCCACTAATGGTGAGAGAAGCAGAATCCCTGACAGCATTCCAAAAGACATTCACTGTCAATGTAAACTCATGACAGACCAACGTCACAGTGGGAGCATAACAATCCTGAGTGGATCGCTCCACTATAAGTACAAGGCTTGACCCATTGAGCTCCAGAGGACAATACACATCAACATGTAGTCGTGTCTACAGCCCTAGCTTACTGCTAGAGGCGGTACCTAATGACAAACTATTTCGATTCAAATCAGATGTTATTATAAAGGAAATTGCGTCTGGTCTGAACAGTCCCATCAGACGGTGAGAGGCTGAGGGCTTTGCTTCTGTAAGGACACTGAGGCCCAGGAGAGGGAATGTGAATAGATAATGTTTGTGTGTCCAGTCTACCCAAAACAACATATTCTGACAATTAGTCTGCAACACGTTGCTCCTCTGAACACTGACCTACTTCAGTGGCACACTGGTGGACGGGAGGCACTTTCAAATTCTGACATCTGTGAATTAAGAGTCAGCGATGTTCAGGCATGATGGGTGAGGTCATTGACTAAATGGGGTTGGAATTAACTGATGTTCTGGAGAGGGGACCACACCCCAACCACACCTACTACCAAGAAGGCATGGCTGAGGCCTGATGCCCTGAAGACCTCCTTCCCCCAGTCCGAGTCAAGACCACCGGTGTTCCATCTTTCACCAAGCTCGCCATTTACCATTCCTCTTATCAGCACGCCGAAGTAAATCCTTCGCCATCTCCTCCTCCTCTTCCTTCTCCTCCTCCTCCTCCTCCTCCTCCTCCTCCTCATCATCATCATCATCATCATCATCATCATCATCATCATCATCATCATCGATGACTGAAAGTTGTCCATCACCAACAGGGCTAAGGCAACATTTGAACACAAGCAGATATGCAATGACACCTCTTTGATCAAAGTGCCGTGGCACTGAACTCGCCTGCTCTTTGCCTTTGTCGACTCTCTCCATCATTTGGTCGGCGCTGCTGCGTTCCTCAGTCAGGTCCTCCTCTAGTTGTCTGATTCGCCCCTGAGAACAAGAGAAAAAGGTATAAAAAAACAAAAACAAATGGCTGGATAATGTGGGGCTTATCAAATCATTTCATGAAGACAAAATGAAGAAACAAAGTCAGAATTTTTTTCCGCAGTACGTGCATAAACTCTCAGAATATTAAGGATAGTTTGATGCATTGAAGTAAAATTCTATGAATCCAAGGTCGTAGACCATGGGGGATGGGGGTTGTTACTTCCCCAATAACCATATCATGATGAATGAAAATATGTAAAATGTTATAAAACATCTTAATGTTGTTGGTTTTCTCAGTTCAACTCTCATTAGTAAGCAGAAAGAACCTTCTTTTTTCAACCTTCTATTTGTGAGACGTTACGCCGCACCCATACATTGCACTAGTTGGAATGTGTACATCCAGGTGTTTTGGTGTCTCTTCCCCATAGAATTCCGAAGAAACCATCATTTAATGAGGTTCTCTCAGGGCTCGAAGGGTGGGGACCTCAACCCCCCGCAAGGTTCAAACCCAAAGTTATGGCCTTGTATAAATCCAACGTGCCTCAATTGAGTGACTGAGCCCGTCTGTGCACACTGAGACAGTAAGACAGGTTTGATAAGTTTAAACAGTAAACAGAAGCTTTCAACCCAATGTCAACAACGCTGATGTCACTGTGTCACGTTTGGTGACGGTTTCTCTTTTCCACAGATGGCAAACACTGCCACCTCCAACAAGGAACAGTTTAAGACGCTTAGGGAAGCAACGCACATACTAGTGCAAATGAAAATGTTTTGTGGTGGTAAACCTGGTGAATTGTTCGGGAATTCATAATGTATTTACAAATAAGGATGAGGACAGGCCAATGAAAACGAGTCTGAACCATAATATGTAACATTCTGAACTATGAGAATGATTTTGTGTATTTATGTATGCGTCTTCATGAATAAAAGACAGACAGGTTCTACAGCCATCAGGTTCTACCTCCATCAGTTTGACCTGTCGGCCTCGGTCCTCCACAGTGGCTGCGCTCCGTTCCTCCAGCTCAGACACCTTCAGTTCCAGCTGCCGGCCCCTGAGCTGGGCCTCGAGCTGCTCCCTGCGGCTCTGCTGCACGCCTTCCTCCAGAGAGAGCAGCTAAACACATAGACAAGAGGAAAAACACCCACTGAGACATGGGGCAACGTCTACAATTCTATGAATACAGTTGTCAGAGTCATTTCAATTATCATTTGGCCGTGGCAAGACAAACTAACAAGACATGTCTATGTTTATGACCCTCTGTGTTGCTGTGTGTAATATCCTCAGTACTCAGCAAATCCGAACGAGAAATCGATGAGTCAGAATGACAACTTGCGCCGCACCTCGTCCTGCAGCTTCTTGGCCGTCTGTCGGGATTTCTCCAGCTCCGCTCCCTTTTCCTGCAGCTGCCGCCTCAGCTCGGCCAACTCCCTCTGACTGCGCTCCCGGGCCTCATCCACCTGGCTCTGCAGCGTGTCCGTCGACACCTCGCACTCGTCCATGATGTGGCTCATCTGTCCAGTCGGATCGAACACAAGAGGAGAGCGGTAACGGCTCGTTCCTCGGAAATATCGTCTTGTAGCACACTGTGTGTTCAACACAATTTAATTCCATTATATTGGCATCGTTCTGCATAACAGTGCACAGGCTACAGACTACACATACAATGAACTATGAAAAATGACTTGTGACCCCCCAAACGTGCAAATTTAAATGGCATAAAAATACTGTGTACTGTATAATAGAGATACAAATGTAATAGAGAAGAAACAAAAAATAAAAAATAAATTCCTAACAGATGAGCAGTAGAGAAAGCATAACACATACAGTATAAGAGGTTTTTAGGTCATATGTGTCTGAAATATATATATATATATATATGTCTCCTCTCACCTTCGTCTGCAGCTGCTCCACCGTCCGGTCCTGCAGCCTCCTCTCCTCCTCCAGCTCATTCTTGGTCTTCCACAGCTCCTCTCGCTGGTTCCTTTCCTCCCGCAGCTTCTCTTTCAGATCTCTGTGCTCGTGGTTGAGTTTGGTCAGCTCACACTGTTAGAGGTGCACGGAGGAAAAGTGCGTGAGCTCCAAGAACTGTCTAGAATATAATTTGTCCATTAGAATAACCATTTTTTTTCAGACCACACATTACATATTTACGCATATTTAAAGCGTGTTGGGCCCACATCAATGTAATTTTTTGTCATTTGAGGACATTTAAAAAAAGTAACCCCCCCATCCCATCAGATAGCTTTACGTAGACAATCAGTATCATTTGAAAATCCCATTTTTCTTGGGAGGTTTTCAGAAACACATTTGGATATTGAGCCCGTCCCAGCCGTTACCTGCACATCTTCTAAACGGGTGAGAAGGGATTGGTTGGAGCGAGACATCTCCTCTTCTTTCTGCCTCACATCCGTCAGCGCCTGCTCAACTTGCTGCTTTTCTCTCTAGGGACCAGCGAGGAATCCAATTTTTTATTTTATTTAATTTTTTTAATTGAATTTAAAACACCAGAATTGCACGATTCTTCTAAACCAGGGTAACCCTACCACCACCACGTCTCGCACCTCCAGCTGATTCGCACGTCGCTCCAGTTGTCTCTCCAGCACTTTGGAATCCTGGATGGCGTCGCTGAGCCGATCCACCTTGTTCTCCAGCTGCTGGACCTGCTCCTTCAGACAGTCCCTCTGCCGGCTCAGCTCTGTCACCTGACCTCTGGCTGCTCCTCGCTGCTCCTCTGCCTCCGCCTTCTCATGGCCAAGAAGATTGTTGCTCTAAGAACAAAGAACAAAGAAGATGAAAAACGGATAGTGTAATGCCTACCATAGAACAGAGGAGTCCCACCCAAATGTTCTAGATCTCGAGGGAGTCATAAGGAAACCTCTTGTCTTAAGGATTGTCAAGAGCGCGGTTGTTTGGTTCGAGATGGTCAAAAACTCAGTGATCACCGTCCTGCCTAATCCTACGCCCCGACATTAGCGACACATTTACAGTACCTTGAGAGAAAATAATGAGTGTAACCTCTTTGGTCTGCTCCACGGTTCTCAGCAGCTTCTGGACCTCCTCTTGGTATTCCTCCTTGAGAGCAGCTAGCTCTCTGTCGTGCGTCTCCACCTCCTCCTTCAGAGCTCCTTTCAGGGCGCTGAGCTCCCTCTCCTTGCGGTGCAGCACCTCCTCCTGGTCCTCCTGCGTCTGGAGGATCTCCTGGAAGTCCCCGCGCAGCTGGGCCACTTCCTAGCACAGAGGCCCAACAAGCACACCACCGCTGACTAGGGTTTCCATGTACACTTCAGTGATCACTATGCGATCGCGGCGTGTCTTGGGAGGAATGTTATGTTCCCCTCACTTTCAGAAGGACTTCTTTCTCCATGTTCACCACCTCCATTTGCTTGGCGTGGTCCAACTCGTCATGCATCTCAGAGAGCTGATGCTGAAGGTCTTTCATCTCTGTCTTGGATCTGTCTCTCTCGGCCCTCAACCGAACCAGCCTGACGCGCATGGAGACACAAAACGCTCGTCATGGAGACTTATTTATGAAACGTGTGTGTATTTGTTTGGAAAACGTTTGACACAAAGGTAAAGGTAAACTGTAGAGGGAAATTTATCTCAGTTTGCATTTTGATAAATCTTTGAGAAACAACCTTTTTATCCATGTGCTTCACATTTACATTTGGGTATTAATGATGCTCAAACTTACTTAGAAAAAAATGAGACCCATTGATTCAATTTTCATGGGAGATAAAAAAAAAAAAAAGTATCTCATAATATTTCCCTGGAATTCCATAGAAAACCTGTTTTCTTATTTTATTTAATTGTCCATTAAAATATGAAGTTCTAATGAAACACATAGATTGCAAAGACTCAAAGACTTCAACTCTTACTCCTGTTTGGTGGACTCAAGCTCCGCCCCCATCTCAGTCAGTCTGTCCCGGAGTTTGGAGAGATCAGCTTGACTTTGGGTCAGCCCTTCCTGAAGGTGTTTTCTCTCAGTCCTGGCCTTTTCACAGGCCTTGGCCAGAATCTTTTCATTCTACCAAAGGCAAAAACTTCGGTAGAAAAACCTCCCAAAGGCCAAAACGCGAACAGGACACAATATGTTTGATTTAGGCAAAAACACATATTGGATTTAAGGATTGTAATATTTAGTACCTTAGTCTCAATCTCAAGTTGGTTCTTTAACTCTGAAACCTGATCCTCCAGTGCACTCCGTTTTTCCTGCAGCTCCTTTGCCTTTGCAGCATAATTCTAGAGTTTGGAGGAGAAGAAGACATCAGATGAAGTTCTATCACTACGTAACACTTTATTATGCTTCGCTGATAAGCCGAGCAGGCTGACTCCCCCACAGCTCACTTCTTCCTCCTCCACATTCTCAGCTGTGTTCCACTTGAGTTTGTTCATCCTGTCAAACACAAGGCCGACCTTCTCCTGAGTGGTGGAATCATCATCGCTTGTCCTGAAAAAACAACCAATTCATCCAGCTGGAAAACACCGCAGCAGTATTTGAGGTGTTAAATCATAACAACAAAGCATTTTTTTTTCTATTGTCTTGAAATGAGTAACCGTGTCCTCGGTTAACCCGATGGAGGAAAATTATGTTTGGGTGGGTTCACTTTGTCTTGGTTTTCTATCTAAATTAATAATCAGATATCCCTGAGCAGAGAGTTTTAAATGAGGCAGATGCATGTTATGCAAGTAAAACATGACGTTATAGCAAGCATGTTATTAACATGCGAGCTCAGTACAGAGACAAAAAGGCAAAAACCATATTTCATCAGCAATGTGGAAATAGGTTCATGCCCTGAATTCCATCGCGCTGTGTGTTTGAGCACACACAGCTGTAACAGCACTCCCTTATCTGAAAACACGAGATGACCACAGCTGTTACGGACTTGCACTCCTATCGTCAAAAGGCGAGTATGGCATGCCGAACAAGTTATATTTTTCATCATCATGAAATGTTCCTTCCATTCAAGGTATGCTTAGTGCTAGAAAGTGATTTTTAAATTAAGAAATAGTATGCGGTGGAATGGGAAAAACACTGGACACTCACCCTTCCTTGAGGTAGAAGAACAGCATCTGCTTGGCAGTGTCATCGTCTGCGTCTGCTGAGAGCTCCTGCTGTCCTTTCAGAAGATCAGGAGTGACCTGTTTACGAACCACATGGCCAATAAATACAACCTTTGGAAATACTGACGCCTTTTGTAATAAAACTCTTTACCTGTGCGTCTCTCTCATCGGTTTGGTCAGCGTTGTTGGAAGACATCGATCTGGACAGGGGGGCTCGGTCCATACTGCGGAGAGCTTTCGGTGCCTGGTGGGACGCTGGCCCTTTCCCATGATGTCCTCTGAACAGTGGAGTGGCGGCTGCGTTTTGCTCCTTTCCGTTAGCCGCTGTCGTAGTGTCTCCTCTGAAGAGCCTCGACCTCGGGGACTCGGGCGCCTCGCTCCTGAGGCCCCTCAGGGAGGAGGTTGTGCTGGAGGAGGAGGAGGAGGAGGAGGAGGAGTCCGGCGTCCGTCTGATTTCAGCGCTGCGAGACCTCCTCCGCTCCTCTGGGTCTATTCTGTTCCTTGGTCCAAACCTGCCCTTCCTTTGGGTGCCGTCAAACCGGTCTATGAGCCGTCCGACAGAGGAGATGGAGCCTGCCTCCACGGAGTTTGGAGATCTCGCAGGGGTCTCTTCTCTTAAAGTAGCTTCCTGGTCCTGTATCTCATTACTGTCCTCTACTGGGCTTTCATTTGGCAAGGGGATCCTCACTCTGGGCAAATGGGCCACCGTGGTTGTATTAGGAGGAGCGCTGGTTTGCAGTTTAACTGGTCGTGCATCCGTGGTGGTTTGGGGTGGAATGACGAGCTTGAGGTTGTTGTTTTCAGGGTCATAAGGTCGAAGCAGCTCTGGGTGTCTCTGGTAATGAAGCATATTGGAGGCTGCAGATCTCCCTGACTCCCTAAACTCATAAACAGAGTCTGCACACGGGCCTGGTATATTAACAGTGCCTTTATCCTCTGGCCTGCCAATAGGAGATCCCCTCTTGTACTCAGGTTGTTGGACTATGTCGGAGTTATCCATTTGGGTGTCGTGGCCGGTGTTGTTTAGCACCACATACGGATGACCTTTTATTCCTTGAATCCGCACCTTCACCCCAAACAGGCTGTCGGGGCTGCTCCGTGGGTCGTGCCGCTGCACGTAGCTTCTCTGAATCCCGACGTCCGGAGATCCACTCATCCTGTGAGACTCCATTGGGACTCCGATGAGTTGACCGGGAGCCCCCGTGACTGGACAGCAATACAACTTTAGAAATAAATAAATATGTAAAAATGAATATGTTTAGACGTATGGTCCCACAGCACTGACAATTGTCGTAAACCAAAACAAAACAAAACCATAGGACTGAACAAATCTGGTTATCGAGCCTTTCCATGCGTGGCGAGGTTAGTGGAAAAGTCATCCATCAATCGTGGTATCAGGTTGGTCCAGGACAACTGTTTACACAACAGTTGCGTTGAGCCTGGAACAATGACATTCCAACAGCACCTTACAATGCACCGCCGCTTTTACACCAGTCAGTGACAGAAAGAAAGCGTAAATCGATGGTGACAACACACTTATATTGCTGTGCAATGGAAACAGATCCTCCTGTGTGGCCATGACAGTGCAGCATTGTGTAGCCGTAGTAAAGAACTGCGTGACGACCACAACTGGCCGCGGCGGCAGACTGTCGTCATCCACTCCGTGGAATACACTTTGGGGAGCGTGTTTACGAACAGATCTTCTCCTGTTTCTCTGAACAACCACCAGACCACACAGTAAACAATAGACCCGTCTTATCAATAGACCTACTTTGACAATGATTTGAGAGTTATTGCTTGCTCCGAGCAACTGAGATAATGGCTTCGAGTAGATCAAGCCCAATAATTCGAGAATAATAAATCAAGAGATCTAACGCAAATGTAAATCATAATTTCCTAAATGAGTATAAATAAGTATATTACGCACATTTTAGTATTTTTAGTATTTTTACAGCTTGTTGTGCGTAATCACTGGGGGTCATGACATTTCACTGCATATATGTATGACCATATGTATATGTATGTGACAAAGAACCTCTTGAATCTTGAATGTAGTTAAGCATAGCATATTTTTTATTTTTGTTTATTAAATGCTTTTGGCTTGTTTGCTGCTTTATTATTATTATTATTATTATTATTATTATTATTTGATTGTCCTTTATGAATATGAAACTGCATGTTGTGTATGTAAAGTGCTGTACAGATACAGGTTATTATCATTTTCTCAGTGATACTATCCTCAACCTTAATAAACAGCGTTCACAGCAGCAATAACCTATTACCAACTCAAAACCTCCATACAAACATTATATGTTGCTACGCCAAGCCTGGAATAAGCAAATGACACATTTCTTCCTAATTCATATTTCACGTTTGCCACCTTCTGTGTGAACGTAAGCAACGAGATTTCCCCCCAAAACAGCCCTGACCGACCCTCTGTATTGGAACGAGCAGCAGCACACGTTGTCATCCCGTTTCCAACATGTTTTCGTTGAATTTAAACTCGCCTCGCCCGTTAGATATTTACCCAAGCTTTGTCCCGAAGTAAACTCGCTTCTACGAACGATTAAAAAAAAACCAACAAACACAAAACAATTGGAAGACAAACCGTCGGAAGAGGAGAACTTACCGGTGCTGCGCTGACCGCAGAGCGGGGTGTGTGCGACTGACCGGGAGCTTCGGGTGTGGGGTCCGTCCGGAGTGTGAGCCGCCGCGTCGCGCCGGGGCGGAGCTTAGAGAGGTTCGGTCCGCCCGACTCGAAACCGTTACGCGTTTGAAAGTACAAATACCCCGACACAAAACCGCTGCAGTAAAAATGTACGTAGCGCGTTTCTGCTCAACTCTAAGCGCTGGAAGTACGTGCTCCGAAATGCACTTAACGTGTTAGAGGTGAGAGTACTCATACCCAGCGCCCCGGTGAGTTCTCGTGCACACATCCGCATTAAAACGGACCAAAAGTAATCGGGGTGGTGTCCTAGTAATTTATATATGCAAAACAAATATATGCAAATATAAAAATTAATTCTGGTTTAAAATAAGCAATTAGATAAAGTAACACTACTGTGTTATAAAAGTCAGTACAGAGTAGATACTTGGAAACAGTGAGAAAGTAGTTGTTCTGTTACTTTCCTCCCTGATCCATGCACATATTATGTGCGTGTGCATTCATCCACATTAAAAAAAATAATAATAATTAAAGACACTCTAAGCTATATTGGAAAAACATTTATTTCTACATTATTTTGACACATACTCAAACTGTACATGTGTAGCACACACTACCAGTGTGAACAGAAGGAAACTAGACACCAACACAGCCCTGACCCCATGGATGACCCTTCTCAGGGCAGGGTGTATATAACAACCCAAAACCTAAACTACATTTAGCAAAAATGGAACATAAAATGTTTCACGGGCGAAGTGGCAGAATCGAGAAAACAACTCATACACAAGAAATTGTATAAAATATAACTTAGATAACTTAGAAAAAAATGTTTTTTGTTTTTTCTTGTTTTTGTTCTTTTGAAGAGGAGCAGAGGCGTTAGATGACGAGGCGGTGCGGCGTTCCACCCACCGGCGGGCCCTCGCTCCTCCTGGTTGACGACACCGCTTTAACACACACCACTCGCGGCAAATATACAAATCATAGAGCTCACAGAAGATATACAGCGCCCCGCGTTCCCCCCGGAGATGGCTCCATTCACGGAAGGGTCAAACTCCTGTAAGGGTCGGTCGCACAAAGAACGCAAAGGTTTCAAGTGGCACGCCGGCTTCCCTTCCCCGCGCCCGTGTGGCCGTCCGCCGACGTCCGCGACATTTCGGACCTTCTGAGCTCGGTTGAAATGATAAAGAGGATAAATACTGATGCATTGTAAACGTCATTCATCACTGTTGTCATGGGCCCCGTCCGTCTTGACCTGTAGGTGACCCTGTCCACGTGTGGGAGAGGCATCCAAACTGAATGATAATCAATAATAAATAGAAAATATGTACAAAGCATCTTCGACGTACAATGCGTTTGTCTGTTACATGTTTAGGCACAAGTTAATAGTTCATTTGGAAGGTGAAAAAAATGATTGTTCAATTGCATCTGACTTTGCAAACAGAGTGGTCTCAGCGGGAACTCTGTCGACAAGCTGCGTATTAATGACACAGCCGTGACAGTCGTAATCTGAAAATAAATTTATTTTACCAGCAGTAACAAAAAGTTATCGTTAATAGAAAGTTGAAAGAGTCCTATGGAAAAAGATTCAGAATTTTTCGTTTTGTGATAAAAAAAAAAAAACGTTGCAAAGTATCCAATGGCACATTGATCCAGTTTGATTCGTTTGTTGGCCAAGGACGGTCCAATATCCTTATAAAATGCCATAATGTTGTTTTGACCTTCTCTTTTTTTTTTTTTTGCAGCGTTTGTATGAAGAGTAATTCTAATCCTTTAATAACCGTTTTGTCAATCTGTCAGATAGGGTTCTACTTGTCAGTGGGAGACTGTAGAAGCCATTGTTCGTGTGCTTAGTGTTCAGAGATGACCCATGGGGTTGCCGGAGTCTGACAGGCCCGGGTGGAACGCGATGTGCATGGACTGCGGCTCCGTCGCCAACGCAGACGCTTTCTCTTCCTCCCGTCGGCGGAGGCAAGCTGCCTTGGGGTTCAGATTTCTCTCTACGGAGTCGAAAGAAATACAAGTTAGTTGCTTGACCTTGTAGACGAGGAAATGTGGACGCAAACACGTCACACACTAATGCACCTAACTCCCTGTTTAAAACACTGTTTAAACCCTGAGGTTACCCAGGCATAGTGAATAAAACTAATTGGCAATGGCAAAGTGACATCTCCACCATGAGAAAGACAGTAAATGTCAATTAATATGTGCAAACCTCTGAGAAAGGCCCCTGGGGCTCCTGAAGGGCCGATAGGCTGCACTATCCCACCGCCCCACCCATCGGGAACAATGCACTGACCTCTGACTTGTTGTTCTAAACTAAGTATTACGGCCACGGCCTGGTGCAGCACCAGCAGCTTGGTCTGCGGCTTCTCGCTGTTCAGGTGCAGCTGGCACATGTGGCCCAGCTCCTTGAACGCCTCGTTGATGTCCCGCACACGGAGACGCTCCCGTGCGTTGTTCGCCATCCGTCTCTCGCGCTCGCGCTCCGCCTTCTGCTCAGGGCTCAGGTCCTCATCCTCGTGGATGCTGCAGAAGAACAAGACAGGGAGTGAGGACACGCAGGCGTGCATGCTCATCAACCACTTGCACGTGTTGTTAGGATTTCGGAATTGCATATTTATAAGTTGCTGTGAGATAGTTAATAGGTCCAATGAAATGTATGTGAGAAATAACCTCTTGAATCTTGAATCTTGATCTTGAATTTAAAAATAACCCTTAAATGCCACAGTTCTAAACTACTCTGTGGATTCATGCGCCCCCTGCTGGTGACTGGTCGAAATGTTTTGCAAGTGGGACCATGAACGTGCTGATGCATTTGTTAAGATAATTTCATATGCATATTGCATTCTTTCTTTGTAAGGGTTGAAAAATGTTTGTTTACTGTAAGCACATGCTTGATGACACACAGCACTGCTAAATTAAAAAGTGATAATTAAAATGTGCATTATTTCTGTATATGATTATAGATCCACCCTTTTAATCACATTTGCATTTATGTTTCCCAATGCAGCCCTGCAAAGAGGAGGACTTTTGGGAATTAACACCAAACATTGTATATGATTTTGTGCCAAAGAATATCTTGTCGCTTCATTGGTTGCATTGACCAAAAGAGCTTGTTTTTTTATTTAACAACAATCACCTGGTCCTTGCACTGTTGTCGCCATGCAGTTTATCACCCTCCTCATCGGATCTCTGGCTGTCTGAGCTGTGATTGGTGTGCATCATCTCTTCCCGCTCACCGCCTTCCAACTTAAGCTCCAGATCGCCCAAGCCCCCCAAGGAACCTGAAGGCAACACACACACACACACACACACATACTTTAGGGCTTGAAGAGGGTCTTCTGTAACATCTCGTATGTTGGGTGCCTGATAGCGTCTACTATGAAAGTAGTGGTGACAGGTGATAATTATGTACAACCTCGTCCTCCGCCCTGCATGGTCTGCAACGCGGCCCGATGTCGGGCTTGGTACGGGTGGCCGTTCTGTGTACGACTCTGGAAGGCGGAGAGGTTGTTGTTCATGCCTGTAACAGCCTCAACCTGCAGCACCAAAAAAAAACCCACAAAACAAAGGGATTATGAAATGAAAGCACTATACACGTGTGCAGTAAATCTCAATTTGCAGTGCGCCACATTACGCAGGCCTGAGGTACAGAGCCAGAGCCTGATGGGACATCATGTAAAGCCCGTCCTCACATACATCCCTTAAAATGAACCCGTGGCAAACAGGTCACAAGGCGAACATCTGCCCCCTCAATCCCACCGTAACCCAAGGCGGACGACTCTCTGCCAAGAATTAATTTAATCTCAGAGGATCTTTATCCTTCCCTGAAACTACCGTGCACATAAAACACTCAAACATACCCCTAATTCTTTTCAGGAATGATTTACCTCCGACACATCATTTGGAAAAATAAAAGTAAGGGAATTTAATACCAACCCCCCCCATCCCATCCCAACCCGGATTAGACTAAAAACCCTTTTCCTTGTATGCATTTCCACTCCAGCTGGGCTCAAATCCCCGTCTGAAAGGGAAGCACGCTGAAATGTGAGTGCATGGTGCAGGCATCTCCCACAACCCCGAAGTGGAATTAATATCCATGGAGCGGCCTTTCCATACAAGGGGAATGCGTCACGGCGTTCCCCATTGTGTCCAGTTTCCTATTTCAAGGACAGCGACACTCAGCCCCGTGTGGAAAATATGTGGAAATAGCACATGTGGGAAAAATGTCTGAAGCTATAAACACATTTGCGAGAATGTGTGCTCTTTCTCTCGCTCTCTTTCTCTCTCTCTCTCGCTCTCGCCCTCTCTTATACTCCGTCAGTCTTTCTCTCCATTCCACGCAAACCTCCAACACTTTGCATAGAGCGTAGGAGTGGAGAAGTAGGGAGGAAATTGAGGGGAATTGTTGGGAGGAAATAGGTTCCGGAAGTATAAAAGCCGTTCATTTTTCCCATGGACGCTGTAACTGAATTTTGACTCATCAGCAAAAACAACAATTGAAAAACTCCTGGTTAATATAGTCATGTACTTTTGACCTTTATTCCATTATGCAGGATTTAGGGCTGTCACAATCAGGCATTTTAGTTGACGATTAATTGTTATACAAATAATTACAATAAATAATTTCTCTTATTTTCATTTTATGCCACTATCACAGTATAATAATAATAATAATAATAATAACAATAACAATAACAATAATAATAATAATAATAATAATAATAGTAATAATAATAATAATAATAATAATAATAAATATAATAGTGTAATAATACTTGTCTACCTATTACAGAGGAGCTTCCTATTGACATTGAAACATTGGAACATAAAAATTTGATAGTCAATTTTCCTCGACCCAACTGAAAAAGTCAGCTAATCCACTTTCTAATTATCGCAACATTTCTAACACTGGTTTAAAATTTAGAATTGAAAGAAAAAATAAATAATAATAATAATTATAATAATAATAATAATAATAATAATAATAATAATAATAATAATAAATAAAAAAGATTTGGATGGAAACACATGATTTTCACAAAAAGATCACGATCTGCTGAAATAATTGTGATCGAGCGATTATGTAATAATTTGGACGCCTCTACCAGGATTCTGAAATGCCAGATGAAGCTTTTTTTCTTCCAGAAACCTTGCGGAAACCTTGACACAACCCCACCCACTCCTCTCTGTTTCCACCCGTACTAAGCTATGCATGCTATGCATCTGCCAGTATCCCAGATGGAGCACGGCTCGTACCATGGAGGGCGTGTGACAGGAGGGTAGGGACCCCGCCGGGCTGTGGTTCTGGCTCTGGTTCAGCAAAGTCTGGATGTCGCTCGGCAGCGTCGCCGTGGGCCCCACCGCGTGGTTCCTCAGGACGTGGATTACATCGTCCAACCTGTCCAGGCGGTCCTCCACCTGAGACTGAAACACAACAGACATCACAAACATGAGGTTTTCAGGGATTATGGGGGCCGACCGACGTGTCGGAGCAGAAAGTTTGGTTCCGATCGGGTTCTCACCATCGATATGAGAGAGGATTCATAAGCGGGAGAGACCGGGCCCTGAGCCGAATTCCGGGGCCAAATGTTGGTTCCTGGGAAACAGAGGGAGGACGAAGTGGACCATGAGAAAAGAAAAATTTGCCAATAGTTGTTGACCCATTTTGACTAGAGGAGATGGTTTGTCGGCACTTTGACCCAGTGGTGGAAAAGGTACTCATATCCTACACTAAAGTAGAAGTCTAAATACCTCCATCCAACTACTCAAGTAGTAGTTAAAGTAATAAAGTTCTTGATATTGCATTAAGACGTGTCTATATACAAAATCATTCATATTGTGGTGTCAAAACACCTTCAATCCTTAATGCATTTACCTCTTTTAGTTCAATTTGAATTGTTGATGCAGGCTCGGATTATAATTGTAATGCATTGTATAAACAGACTGTTCTGTTTCTATGGAAAAAGCCTATTTTCGTAAAAAAAATAAATACAACTTGCCGCACTCACAGCTAAATAGAGCAGAGCAAAGAAGTGAGATATTTGCATTGAAATACAGTCCGGCGAAGGTAAAACATGCCCTAAAAATGTATTAATCAAGTAAAGACAACGAATACTTCAACATTACTAAAGCCAGGTATTTCACCTGTTGGCTCGGTGGAGCTGGGCGGGGGGGATGGAGACCTGACGGGGGTGGAGGAGCTGGAGGGGAAGCTGCTGCTGGTGTGATCTGGAGAATAAATCTGCAAAGTATAGAGAGGGTGGAGGGGGTTGGGGTTTAGAGGACCGCAGGCAGCAGAACGTAGATCATTTTAACAACGCAACTTGTCATTCCTGCCGATGAAACACACATGCAAGACGCCAGCATAGCTTGTCGGCATAAGAAAGATCCAAACACGAGCCCAACCCTGCGTTCCAAAAATTCACGCGGCCCATCTGGTACGTATTCATACACCCACTCTCCTATAAAATGTAACACATTATCTACTCATTATTCTATTGGCCACCACGACACCTGCTCGATTATGTTAGCAAGGTGTGAAGTTGTTGTTTTTTTTTGTTGTTTTTTTAATAAAAAATAAATTCATATTCTCTTAAATCTTTGTTTTGCCAACAATTCGGTGGCTCATTCGCAGTGTCCTCGCAGACCACGAGGGGGAGGGGCCCACAGGTTGCTGCAAATCGCTGCTCTAGGTACTGTAAATGTCCTTTCTATGTTGAAGATAATAAGATAACACACATTTGATCGCTCGATAAGACATTTTGTTTATTTTTCCAATGTCGTCACTCGTGAATCCTCGTGGTTTAACGATGCAGGAGTCTGTCTAAAAGGCTCAATGTTAACGTGCAGAAGCTGGTGAAAAAGCCCAGTGCGAATATGTTTTTGTATGTATCGTATGTTGTGGTTTTATGACAGTTTGAACGCACAGAAACAAACAAACTGGTTTTAATGGGATTCCCGCCGCGGATACTTACAGAGGCCAGTGCTTTGCCCAAGGCATCGCCGGTCTGAGAGCCTCTGGGCAGGCTGCCCTGGTTCCCTGAGACTGGAGGGAAACCTTCACTTTAGAATATTATTAAAAAAATAATAATAATATAAAGCTCACAGCTTTTCTTTAAAAAAAAGATGGACGTTCACCTGCAGAGCTCTCTGGGCTGTTGGCGGCGGGCGTGCGCGGCGCGTTACTGCGGTGGAACGTCGACACCGGCGGGAGGCCCCTGCTGACGTCCGCAGCCGCCACCGAGTGTGGCGAGTAGTCCTGGAAGGGAAGGGAACCCACGGTTAGCCTCTACGGGGGGGGCGGAGGGGGTCAGAGGTCACCGCGGGGGGCTCTCTTTCTCTGTTTGGTTCGTTTTCTCACCAGGTGATTGTATGACGCCGGGTTGCCGTACATCCCCGTCTGCGACGGGTGCGACAGGGCTCCTCCCAGCAAGCCCTCGTAGCTCTGCTGGTTCAGCATGTTGGCCGCGTTCCACATGTCGGGGGAATTGTTTGTCCCGTCTGAATGCAGGGGAAATGGAATAAAGTTGTTGTGACAGGTAGCCAGGCATGATGGATATATAAATTAGTAAAGAGTGCGCATGAGACAACGTTTCACCAACAGGCTTCATTAGGGCAATTACTGTTACATTATTTATAACTTTTCTTTCTACTTCTTTGATTTTACAGATTATTCGCCGCTTTGGACGGCGATTAAGAGAAGATAGAGGTGATCCACCTCGGCAAGGCGGAGATAACAGTTTCGGGGGTTTGGAGGTGGGTGCAGCACTAAAAAAATATACTTCAAAGTCAAAAGTACTGTTTCTTTTAAATAAATATCTTAAACTCAAGTAGAAGTAATGGAAGTAATAAATCCAAGCTTATATTTTCATATAGAGCGTGACGTTTTAAAATGTGCTACTTCAGATAAATGAAAAGGATATGAGCATTTACCAGCGGATCTCATTTTATGTCCTAAGGAATCTGTTATTGGTAAGAGTTCTAACCTGACGGAGGAAGGCTTGTTTTCAAAAATCGACTCAGAACGGGACATGTCACGGCTCTGGACTATAATATGGTGTGACTGTGAGCGACTCCTGCCTCTACCGGGGCCGAGTGGTGAGATGAGGTGGAGCGGTGCGGCTTACCGAAGAATGTGCTGGCCAACACATTGTTGGGGGCCTTGTGGGACGGGTGCAAGGAGGAGTTCTGATTGATGTCCTCGTTACTGAGGCCCTGCCCGTAAACCTGCACAAAGAGCAGAAACAACAGCTTAACAAGAGCGCGCCGCCAAAGGCCACCTCTGACGTGTCAAATGACAGAATCTAATTTGATAGTTTTGTTTGCATTGTTTTATTTTATTTTTTTTAAACACAGGGACAGTGAGGGTGACGCTGCTGAATCCACAGTGTTATGGCCGCACGCAGAGAGCTGATGCACACTTAGAACCACCGGGATAATCCGTAAGCTGCAGATCCATGCACCTCCTCGCCGGGATTTAGGAAGCATTGGCCAAGGGAAATCCCTCTAATCATGAAAAGGTTTGTCTGTGTTCAAACGACTGGGATACGGCTTCTTTATAAAGGGCGCGGGCCCGGCGCGATTCCCGCTTTGTCCGGACAACGCCGACAACACTTAGAGGGCAGCTTAGAATTTAGGCCTTGATGGAGGGACTCAACACACGCACGCACGTCTTGCAAAAAAGATGATCAAGGCTCGGCTTCCATCGGCTAGAGCTTTGGTTCCCCCTAATAAAGATAAAGGCCCACGTCCTGCATAAATGCATGGAGCAGGCGGCACATGCTCCCTCGCTCCGACACAGCGAGGTCTGGGCTGCACCTGTACCTCCCTCCTTGCTTTGATGTGCCCCAGGAAATGAAAAAAAAGAAAAATCCCCCTGCACAACATCAATGGGGTGTCAGTTACCCGGACGACAAGTTCTATAAAGCAGGCTATTAAAGGCTCTTGAGTACGCGCACGCGGCCACACACCTACGTAAACACACACACACACACACACACACAGGCGTGCACGCACGCACACACACACACACACACATGCACACCCACACACCCACACACACACACACACACACACACACACACACACACACACACACACACACTCAGACATACACAGAGAGGCACACACACGCCCAGCGGTGACCCTAGTTGGCATGGGTCCCGTGGCGATTGTGGGCCAGGCCAAACAGAAGAGCCCCTGCCGACACGGCCTGTCTGAGCCTCCGTGGGCAGCATATGGCAGAGGATAAAGCCAATTGTCCTCCTTAGCATCAGCGTAGCAGGCGACCCGTTAATAATGGTCCCACCCCCCGCCCCGGTACACCCTCCCAGGCCCCCGCTGGAGAGGGGCCGTCACCATGGAATCCTCTTTTAGCACAGCATTGATTTAGGAACCATCAATCATGGCATCACAAATGATAAGGGACTTGGCTCCCAATAAAGAGCATAATTTAAAGATTTTGTCTTGAGCAACTGCTGCATATTTATGTTCTTCAAAGAGGCTTTTGTTTGAATTTCAGCATGAAATGGAAATACTTTATCATAACTATATATATATATATATATATATATATATATATATGGTATATAAATCAGTGGTTTATAATGACAACATTCTATTATAAATGCATAATGCATATTGCATTAGAGAACCAGATGAGTGGAATTTCGACTTGCTATTCAAGTCCTACGCTGTGGTTCCACCATGGCCAACTCCAGCCACATGCAACCAATTTTCTGCTTCTGTGATCCATGATGTCTGGATATGGTTAGTCTCACAGAGATCAAAGCTGCCTTTGATAATGGTTGCAGTGGTGTAGGGCCCGCTCCAGCATAGCAGGGTTAAATCAAATAGAAATAGCAGCAATCTGCCTCATGTCAAGATCTTTTCCGTTGGTGGACTTGACTACACAGCGCTCAGCTCGAGGAGTTGGATCTGCTCTGGAGCACCTCAGAGTGACTTGATGACAACAAACACACACACACACACACACTTACACACGGCCTGAACCGGGGATCACACGAAAATGTCCCCACCTGCTATAAAAGAAATTATTTGTGTACACCGCTTACACCAGAACTTACAACAAAACTTAATTCCCAGCTTGTAAAAAAACCTCACAAATGAAGTTAAAAAATATATATATCTCAATTTTGCACAAATTTCCACCAAAGCTCTAACATCCACACTTACATTATATAATACAGAACTTTTCACACTTTAAAACATAAAGATCTTTCCAGCTCCTGTGCTCTCCCTTACTTATGTTGTGGCAACAAAAGTCATTTACAATATTCAAGAGAAGTCTGCTTCACAAGTTTAAAACATAAGCCATAACCGCACTGTGGGAAAATAAATAATGGTTTTAATGCAATGCATATACCGATTAAAATGTTGTAGATCATGTGTGAAAAGAGATCAATCCTCGAAACAGAGCAGGCAGTTAGTTAGTGATAACAACTCTGACAGGCTGAGTCCGTCTTTACCGAGAACACCAATTCAAATCAAATAGGAATGCGAATATAAATGTAAATAAAAAATATATCAACATGGACGTAGATACTCACTGGTTTCATGTTGTAGCAGTACATCAATGGGTTGTTGCCTGTCGCAGCGACAGGATAAGCACAGTACATAACTGTCTGTATCGGTGCGTCGGTCTGTCACGGTCCCACAGCTTCCACTCATGTGCGCACCGTCCGCACCGCACACGCACTTCTGCAGGAACACGCACCCGACTTATGCAAATCGGGACCGTACCATTCCTGCAGCGGAGAGGGGGTGGGAGGGGGGCGAGCAACGTTGGTGCGTATCTGGTCGAGAGAACCACGGAGGGGGGTGGGGGGGGGGGGGGGGGGTGAGATGAAATTAAATAGAATAAAATTGCCACATTGGCGATTGCAACGCGCAATTAAATTAAATGTATTTAAATGATATCGTACTATATTGTTATGACCTGTTATATTATTGTAACGGTTTAATACAATAGGATTACAATGTACAATATGACTAAAGATCGAAGTATCAAAAAAAAAATAATAATAAAAAATTGGCAAGGCCTTAAAGTCATAGTTACATAATATATAATTTAATAAAATACGATATCATGTATTATTATAACTATTCATACAATGTGATTATGATGAATAACATGATAAGAATCAAAGTATAAAAATGACATTGGCAAGGCATTAAATTACAAGTTGTATTATATTATAATACAACTTACAGATTGTGATATATATATTACTATTATAACTGTTATTACCTTGTGATTTTAACGTACAACTTGACCAAGAAAATTAAAAAAAAATTGTCAATGCTTTAAATTGTAAATTGTATTATATTATAATATGATTATAATATATCATATTATTCTAACTGTTATTACATTATGAATTTAATGAACAACTTGACCAAGAAAAATGCAGTAAAATTGTCAATGCTTTAAATTATAAATTGTATTATATATTTTTTTTTTTATAATATATCATATTATTATAACTATTATTACATTATGATTTTAATGTACAATTTGACAAAGGAAAATAAAATAAAATTGGCAATGCTTTAAATTAGAAGTTCTATTCTATTCTATTATTATATTATATTATTATAACTGCTTATACAATATGATTATAATGTGTGACATGACTACCAAAATAACCTTTACTTGAAGTGATGCACAAGTGAATTCTTTTCCAATGACCAATCATCTCATTTTAACAGGGCCATCTGCTGTGGAAAGACAGCCATCACCGCAGTGCACTGAGAACTTTGTCTGGCTGTCGGCCCCAGTTACACTGAAATGATGTTACAAATAAGAAGATGAGGGCAACGCTCAAATCCTTGACAATGAGTCTTGGTCCCAGTGCAGTCGTGACATCATGCAGATTATCTCCCCCGGACAGGTAGAGGAGTCCCTCCTCTACCAAACAGAGGATGCTCAGCTCCGCCACTCGTCTGACCTACATTTACAAATAGAACCTGCTCTTAGTTTGTAGACACGTGTGTCTTGGTGGCTGGGTTAAAGATTATTTACACATATCCACTTGGTCTTCCTGTGTGAGCTGTAATCCGCTGTCTGTTGCCACACTGACCTACTGCAAGGAGGAATAAATATTAGGTTAAAATTGCCCCTGCTTGTTTTCCTGGCATTTCACTCAGGGGCTGCCGAGAAACAGATTGTCACATTTAATGATGGAAGATGTTCGTCCAACAAATACAATGGGAATTTTCTCTCAAACTGTATAAACAACCTCAATGGCGCAGGCAAAAATAATGTGGAATAAATCTCCCTTGCGTGTATTTATTTATGTCCATTTAAGTACTGATTATACGGTACCATGGGATTTAAAGGGAATGACCAAGACAGGCGTTCGCAAAAGTCCAATCAGAGAATTCCTAGAGTCCATTCCTCAAACATATGGACTTACCTGACACCGTTAACCACCAAGTCATTGGGGATCGGCTGGAGGCTAATCATGTTATGGATGCTCCCCCAAGGACCTTCTTGTGGAAAACTGTTGAAACAAGACAAAAACCGCCAGTTCCAAGGTCATAGGACGACATAAGGCGCTGCCCCTGCGGTCCAACGCCTCTCGCACTACTTTTCTACATTTAAAACAATGACACGGCTAATATAAGCCACAATATCCATCATCGAAATCTTTATTGTCCTCGAAGAACTATTCATATGTCACTCAACTGTCACGACATGGCCAAGCGGCAAAGTGACACACAATTAGCCGTTGATCTCGCCTCGTTCCCGACGTCTCACGAGGTCGCCCGGACCGTCCCAACGGCTTCCTTCAAGTCAAGGTCTAATCCCGAGCATCGACGCCGGCGTTATCTGGGTAAGGAGGTCAGTCCCGTCATCGTTTCAAAAACATCCTTTGTTGTTCTGTCGTAACGGGAGTTACATGTGGGCTTTCGATTCTATTATTATCGAACTAATTTTTTGGTTTAAAAATAAATCAAACAAAAATAGACCATTATTCAACAAGCAAAAGTCCCGGAGATGCTTATTTCCTAGAAATAACACAGTGGTAAAGGAGAATGATGTGGCCTTTTCCTCCGACGCATGTCAAAAAGTACGACTGTGGGGAAAATGAGCCAAGAACAAATATATACAGTCCCCTAACCCTGAACTTTGCATCAATCTTAGTTAATTGCAGTCTTGTCAGGAGTGCGATTATTCAAACAGGTAATGCAAATGTTAATGAGTTCAAATTTGCATAGCTGTATTTTTCCTTTGTTAAAATGTCAGTGGTTATGACGCTCTACAATGAAAAATGTCAGGGCTGATGCCCCCTGATATGTAGGAGGCCTAAGGAAGAAGCGCCAGCGGAGAGAGAAAGGAAGGGGCGCAAACAAGAGGCGTCGGAAATAGAAAGGAAGGAATATCCTACGCTATGTTTGACACAATGCCGCTACACACACACGCACACGCACGCACACGCACGCACGCACGCACGCACAAACACATACTCTCAAAGACACAGACACAAACACACACACAGCTGCACACAACAACCAAACATGATGACCACAATCAAGCTTTCAAAACCCATTTTCTACACGTATCAAGTGTGAAAATGCACCTACAGCGCAGCGAACGTACAATGAGCAGCAACAAACACATCATGTAAAAGCAGCTCGACTCAGGTTGGTCGCAGCCATTCTCTCACAGCGCTGTAAATGATACCACGGTACACACTGCGTCCATAAGACAGATTTTCAAGTGTTTCTGACATATTGCTCATCATCATGCGCCTGATTTGACATGGCTTAAATAACTATCTTCCTGCCAGTGATTGGCATTCACACAAGAAAGGGTGAGTAGCGCTGGGGACCAGATGGTGACATTCCACATGACCAAACTGATCAATCAGCATGCTGGGACGCAGGTGCAGCGCAGGCGGGCAGCACCACACCATCTATTTCACCATCTACGGGGCACAAACACATGGGCACCAATCGTGGCACCCTGAGGGGCTGCATGCTCCTCTGTCCCGCTGCGCCAAGGTTGATGACGTCACAGTTTCCACAGGACGCCAAACGCAACAAAACACCTTATACATTTACTACAACGGCCGGCCAGGGGAAAGGTAGCGGCGCTGACGTCAGACCCAGGGACTCCCATACTTCTCGTCAACACGCCAGAAGGGGTGCAGCTAATATCATTATAGATGGACTGGGAGCAAACAAAGGAATAGACGCATTTGAATGTAAAGGCCCGTTTCAGTGTTACCTCCTTCAAAGGAGCCCCGATGAGAATGAATGGGAATGTTTCTCTTCAAATGAACTAATGTGTTTGTTTTCGACATCAGTTTCCTGACCACTGAATTTTGTTCACTGAGTGCGTTTCATATCACGGAGCCAGTTACAGTACAACCACAATATTCACCTGATTATTCTATGTTCTCTTCAATTCAGCCCAGTATTTAGGAAGATGGAAAGGAAGGTAAAAATTTAAACTACTGAAGCACACATTTACAGTATTACCGATACATGTTCTTTTTTCAGCCGTATACACATAAGAATATAGAAAATATGTATATTGCATTGTGTATATCGCACACAATATGTGACACACATACAGGTTCTTGAGACATTATTGTTGCTCAAAGGATGTGTCAGTCAGGGCGTCTTAGGTAAAAAGTAGGTCTACAGAACCTTACAGCACACCGAGATAAGTCCCTTGAACCTGGTGTTTGATACCTGCTGGCGTGACTGTGTGTGAAGGAGCTATCTTGGGACTAAGACCTGGACACGGAAGCTGATCTTCTGGTCTGGCCTCGGTGCCAAAGGCACGGCTAGGTGGAGCGGGTGGAGGGCGGAGGGTGGAGGGGTAAGAGGATTGGGGCGACCGTGACCGCGGCGAGCACGTGAAGGCCAGAAGGGCCGACCTCTGCACCCCGGCGACCCAGCCGCCCCAGATCCACCGAGACTCGTCAGGGCTGTACCCGGGTTCATTGCCGCTCTGATGGAGCACTTTGACTTTGAAAACAGCGAGACAAGTCTCTTATGGTCACCCACCTGTTCTGTTGATTCTTAACTTTTGTCATTTCAGCAAAAGCGGGATTGCTTTGCCTGCATACAAAACCCTAATCCGCCGATCACCAATCCCATATTCGATAGATTCTCTTGAGTAAAACTTCCTAGAGCAACAAACGTCCAATCCACTTATCCTCAATACACCTCTCCCCTGCGTCTCCATCCCACTGTGTGATACACGTCCTGCACATCCAGAGAATTGTGCAATTATATGCACAGCGAATCAGCGATGAAGATCACTCATTCGAGTGCCTTTCACGCTCCGTTTGCATGAGAGTTAATGTTGTGGTGGCGTAGTTGTTGTGGTTTGGTATCTACAGTGGAAATGAGGCGGTTCGCATTTCCCTGTCCTCATGATGCCACCTTCGTATTACTGTTCATTTATTGCATTTAATAGTCATGAAGTCGGATCAGGCCGGTGGGGACAGTAGTAAATGAATCTGTAATAAAGACACATGATGATGAAATACATTCAGGTGAAATAGTCTTGTTTTCCATCCTCAGTTCACTGAGCTATGTCAAATGATTCACAGGTTAATTAGGAGCCTAACAGTGGGAATGAAAAGACATGGTTTTGTTCTATATAGGCCTCATTTCTGCCTCATGAATTTGGTCTATAGCCATTTATTTCTAACGCTATACCCTTTGTAGTGAAATCAATCGCAATGTGTGTTTGACACACACATTGGAAAAAATTTTTTTGAGTTGCATCGTGTGATGTTCTGCTTCCCAATGACAGCATGAGTGATTCAAACCCTATTTCAAAACACTGCTTGTGTAAGAAAAAAATAATTATATATATATATATATATATATATATATATATATATATATATATATATATATATATATATATATATATATAATAAAGTTAATTCTACCTCACTACATTCACCTCTAAATGAGATAACAAGACGGACATCGTGTCTCGGTGTCTTAACATTGGGTCAGAATGAGCAAGGACATGGAGCGCTGAGATTAGACCATTCTGCATAACTCAAATCAGAAGTGACAGGAGATTGACAGTAAAATAAATCAATGCAGAATGGCCGGGAACACAAGGTCAAAAATAGAGCGAGAAAAGAGAATGACTTACAAGGAAACAATGTTTTGCCTGAAATTTAGAGGAGGTGTCAGCGCTCCACACCTCTAGTGCTGTTAACAAGTCAGTCCATAACGACGTTTGATAGATCTGGGGAAACACATAACGGTGTGTGGCAGCGCCCCCTGGCGGCTGACAGGCGCTACTGGAAATATGATGACTGCATATATATGAATGAATGAATGGTGAATATGATTTGGACTACATGGGATGATACACCCTGCTGTGTATTTTTTTGTTTTTATTTTACACAACCGTCGACAACTGATAAATACGTGGAAATAGAAAACACGCATTGCATCTTTTCAATAGGGGATCTTCCAGGTCATATTGAATGAGGTTTGATTTAGGGAGTTCAGAGGTTCCTGAACAGCTTTGTGCTGACCTGTGACTGTGTCTGTCTACCTAATAATACTGTGTCAATAAAACAATATAACAGTATATCCTGTCCCTCCTCAATAATCCACCATCGCTCTTGATAGTTTACCCGCTTCACAAACTATCACAACAGCCATAAGAACACTTACAATGACAACAGTTATTCACAGTCATCATGCACTTCATCGTCTTAGTGAATTTAAATGTACCATTGCTGGATATAAAAGACAAATTTCAAAATAAACACATTTTCAATATTAGAAAAGAAACGTTGAGAAAGCAAAATACATCCGGGCAGAAAAAATACTTCAATACTGATTCAAAGTTGAATTGCAATTTTATTGGCAATTTCTGAGTACAAAGTCAACTTTTGGTCAGTTTCATGTGAAAAGAAAACCATAGAAGGCAAATACATTTAAAATAAATTATTCAAAATACATAATTAATATAAAAAGATAAGATAACACTGTATTAATCCCCATGGGTGAATTTAGGTGCAGCACTTGACAGAACAGTGCAAGTGCAAAAAGATAATTATATACAGTATGTGTGTGTGTGTATATATATATATATATTTATAAATATATAGACAGAGAGAGAGAGAGAGAGAGAGAGAGTAGCATTATATTAGTGGTCCCAATATAGACAGGTGGCAGTTACACTAAAGGAAGGTACAGATAGTATAAAGAAAAAGTTAATATCAATAATAGCATCAGTAACAAGTGGTTTGTTGAAATACACTTTAATATGGCACATACTATTACTACTATAGTAAATATATGCATAACCGTATTGTAAAATATATCTATCTACTATAGCAGTGTAAAACTGAAGATGTTAATTATAATAATAATAATAATAATAATAATAATAATAATAATAATAACAACAATAATTGTAGTAGTACTAATGGTAGTAATGGTAGTACTTCCATTAATAATAATATTTTATTACGACTTAAAAAATAAGACCAATTACTTCAGTATCCACACCGTAACGAATAAATAAAAAACGGTATAAAATGTTTTGTTAAATTCCCAAAGACATTTTCGTGTTTTTTTTTTGTGTGTAGCACACCGTGCGCCTCGCCGTTCCCCCAGGAGGTGGCGGTGTTTCACGGATCACAGCGGAATGTGGGTCTTGTTTTGACCCAGTGACTTGATCCTTGTGGATTGAAATAGACGTGGACGTTCGAACACTTCTAATGATCCGCAGCAAAAACCGGGTCGCATTTCAGACTGATGCTGGAATATGACTAAGAGACCGACACTGGACGTTAGAATTACCAATTTGCTATCGAGTTTTTTTTTCCTAGCAATTAAAATAGTTGAGAAGGCAATTTGGGCATCCGATCCCAACATGAGCAAGTATAAAGTGATAAGGTGTATTTACTTATTTAAATTAAATTAAATATAGCTCATTTTTTCTTTATTATAATTATCATTGTTATTCTTCTCATTCTTATTCTTCTTGCTCTTTATCCTCTTCTTCTTCTCCTTTTTCTTCTTCTTCTTCTTCTTCTTCTTATTATTATATTTTCCAATTAAAATGTGTTGGGACAAACACCCGAGACAAAAAAAAAAATAGGTCTACCAGTGCGAGTATTCAGAAGCAAACAATGATTTCCTCTATGAATAATAGTAATATTATTGGAGTTGTTTACCGTCGTTGTCACCATCTATCTGATCGAGCGGCTTCCTGCGCCGCGCCCCCCAGCGCAGGGCCGCGGCACTGCACCCAGTGGCTGCAGCAGGAGGCGTGCTATTTGCGGCAGAAGGCTCCGCCGCGAAATGCCTCTCGCCGCCCGCACGGCCCTTGTTTCGTCTCGCCCTCCACACGGCTCTGCCCGTCGTCTCGGTGGCCATGTTTGATCGTCGATCCGAGTGGTCGACCTAGCCGAGCCCGATCCAGTCCGCTCCCGCACGGCGGCCGGGCCGCTCTCCGGAGGATGAGGCCTGCTCGTTGAAGCTCCCTGCGCCGCCCCCCAGCACCGCCGCCGCCGCCGCCGCGATGGCCGAGGACCAGCACCAGTCCGACCAGAAGCCCGGCCCGGGACACTGGTCCCTCCCAGCGCTGGTCCCAGGACTGCAGGGCCCCGAGGCCAACGCGCTGCAGTTCAAAATAAAGAATTCGATTTGGTAAGGAGGCTCCCGGTGCTCCCCGGAGCCCCGGAGCCGCGGCACAAAGCCGAGACACGCGATCGCACGACGGATCCGGGACCCGGGCCGGTCCGCTCGTGCAGATCGGATGGGGGACCGTGCGCCGGTCCAGGTGTACGGGGAGGGTGCACGCCGGGTGTGGGTGCACACTGCCGACCGGTGGGAACCGAGCAGAGGCCACGGAGAGCCCGATGCTGCTGATGTGCATGACAGGTGTCACGCCGGAGCCCCAGAAACACCAGAAACACCCAAATCCCTTTTCGATCGCATCCCTCGGTTCAGTGCAAGGCTCTGGCAGCTTCACCCCGGAGCCCGTGCATATAAACACAGGACACCAGCACCATGATCATAACAACATTAATACCTGCACTGACAAAAAAAAAACTGCTTCAGTAGAATAAACTCTGTTTCTGTTTTTGCTCTGTTCCTCCTTCAGCAAATCTGTACAATCAAAAGTGGACAACATATTGGTGAGTAAATGCTACGTTGCCTGTGCTAGATGGATTCACAGTAATGTCATGTGTTTGCTGAATCAGTGGGCCCAAACAGAGGAAGCAGCAGCCCTCTGCATGCTTGTACAACCTTCAGCATAAGTATAAGGGACTACAAGTATTGGTAAAACAACAATAGGAAAATCAGCATGTTTGGATGTTTGTTTGTGTTTGCCAATTCTCCAATTGCATTGAGCAATTGCTCCTATGTAGCACGGCTCAATAACAATGTATAATAACAATAACTATGTATAATAACAATAACTATGTATAATAACAATCACTATGTATAATAGTAATAACTGTATAATAGCAATAACTATGTGTAATAGCAATAACTGTGTAATAGCTATAACGATGCACCGTGCATCCACTCCAAGTCTTTACGTTGTGGTATTTTATTTTCCATTCTCCAAAACTGGTTGTGCATGAAGCAAAGCTTTAAAAAGAAAACACCACCTCACTACATCACCACAGCAGGATAATTGAACATATTACCAAATGTCATACTGCGGGTTTTTTATGGACTGTCTGTGGAAAAACAAACAAAAGAAAAACTAAATTTGCGCATTTTTGAACAGCTATCCCGGTAAAAAAAAAAAAGTAAATTTATAGAGCAGTAATCAGATTAGCGGTGATATCTTGGTAAATACAGCTGCGTCACTTCCTAACAATATTCTTTGGTGTGATCATTGATAAATTGAATATACAAAGTCCATCACACAGAGGTTTAGATTGTGACCGCTGTATGGACTCTTAGGCGACGTTGTAGTTATCACACACTGTTTTTCTGTCATATTTCTTAAGAGACGTTAAAATTGCCTGACGGACATGACAGTTAAATAACAATTGAGAAAATGATTGTTTATTTCAGTATTTTTTCAAGGGCCCTTCGGAAACGCTGACCCTTATCTTTCACTTACCGATGTTATTGTCGATTGATAAACATGATTTTTTTTTACCTGTTAATTTGGTGTTCTTCGGACTAGGTTGCCCTGCGGCATTCCTTCCTGTTCTAATGGAGGTGGATGCTGCGAAGACAACCTTTAATTTCAGAAGCACTAAAACACACACACACACACACACACACACACACACACACAATTATCTACCGAAGTTACTTAAAATCCCTCAGCCATCCATCATAGAAGATGTGATGTCATGAGTTAGATATCCCCGAAACGTGACCGAGAATGTAAAGCGACTTCCTCTTCAAAATGATGAAATAAAGTCTCAAAGTGGCGACGCTATGGACGACGGCGACGGGTCGGATTCGTGTTCCCCGTGAATTACGTGTAAATGGTTTTGGAGCGATGGGACGCCCCCCTGCTCTCTATCGTTACGACGTTTCCATAACAAGTCATATTTATCAAAGACGACTTGGCGTAGGAAAAACAGGATAAACAAAATCACCGCCCCCCCTTTCGGGTTACGTCTCTGGTGTCTCGATAACAACACTCGTAATAGGTTGGGGGAAAAAAAAAAATTTCAGTTTACTTGGCTTTGCCGTTGTCGCTGAATATTTCTCTTTTTCTCTTTCTCATCTAATTTCGCAGCAAGATGTTGAGAAGTTTACAGACATCGAAAAACTCTACCTCTACCTTAAGTTGCCTTCTGGTCCCAGCAATGGCAATGATAAAAGGTATTGTGTTCCCGCGTCTTCACAGTTCACACCCACTTCGATTAAGGATTTTGGCCTTGGTTTTTTTTCGTCATTCCCATTTTTCTTTATTTAAAAAAAACATGTCGTTACCAATGACGTGCTTTTGAAGCGTGATTATACTCTAGGTCTATCAGTTCTGAAAAATAAATTGAGGTTAAAATTCTCATGTTTTGGCTGTCGGCGTCGCCCGTGTTGTCTGCATTGGGATTGTGGAGTTTCCTGTCGTGTGTCTCCTTCCCACTTAGCAGATTATTTTTCTCACGTGTGTGATAAATGGCGCGTAAATGTCATTTTTGACTCAAGCAAAGTCAGCAGAATAGGTGGAGGGCGGAGCTCAACACCCTTAATTCCGCCGGGGTTCACTCCGCCACATCGAGGTGATTACGACGAATCCCGTGTTGTCGAAGTGAACCGGGCGCTCGCCTCCACCCCTCTGGTGTTTTTGCTCAGATTAAGGGATAGTTTGAGGCGGAAGCTCTCCATCTCGGGGACGGCGTGTGCCGGCCGCTCGTTTTGGACCCCTTCTTCCAACGAGAGGCTGTGATTCACCCATTCCCGCAACATGCTTGATTCTTATTATGACGCAATCTTGCCTATGTTATACCCAGCTGTCTGTGTTTTTCCTTTGTTTCATATCTATTCGTCACCTCAACCCCAAAATACTGCACATTAGGACTGAGAATCAGAGGGGGTCCTCCACTCCTGGATTATGGTACTAAAGTTTCTCTTTTAACGGAAGAAAATCATGCATGTCGGTCGATGCATTTCCCACTAACACAGCTGTTTTCTATTTTTTTATTTTAATCTTATTTTTTGTCGTTATTATTGTTGTTATTCATGCGAACTCAGTGATCAGAGTTCCATGTCATCAAGCCGTACACAACAAATGTATGCATTCAACTGGATACGGAATCACCTGGAAGAGCATCCGGAGACGTCCCTCCCAAAGCAAGAGGTGTATGATGAGTACAAGTAAGTGGATCCCGAGGAGGGCTGTCCCCATCCCCAAATATGAACAGATGAGTCATTGTCCCTCAAATCATTAACAAGTTCACTGACTGTTTGTCTTGTTTTTGTTCTTGCATTTTACGCCACTATCGTAGTCTGCGTTTATAACACACCCACCTTATGAGGAAGAGCCATTTACTGACCTTGAATATTGGGACTTATACATTTGGGAAGACTTCGTTTTCCAGAACCCCACCGATGGGAGCGTCACTAATTCTTGCGACATTTCTAACATTGGGTGGAAAATTTCCATTTCAGGGTGGAAAAGATTTTACAAAATCATTGCCTGCTCAAATATTTGTGATCAGGTAATAATGTTCACGGCTCTAGTTAAGAGTAATACAAACACCCACAGGCTTTGAATCCACCTGTTTGTTTTTTATTTTTTCTGTACAAACGATGATGGAATCCTTGTGTGTTTTCTTTTTTTTTTTTTTCTTTTTGTTTGTTTTTTTCAAAATCGTTATTTTTTCTGCGTGATTTATAATTTTTTCCCTGTTTTTCTTCCAGGAGTTATTGTGACAATCTCGGCTACAATCCACTGAGCGCGGCAGACTTTGGAAAGATAATGAAAAACGTCTTTCCCAACATGAAGGCTCGTCGCCTGGGCATGAGAGGCAAATCCAAATATCCTTTTAAAATGTCATGGAGACATTATGTCTGGACTTCAAGTGCATGTATCTGTGTATTTATATGTTTATACTGTATGTGTTTTTCATGTGTTGAACTAACACATGACATCCTTCTTTTGAGAAACTATCTATATCTAACAGGGAAAAGTTGTCTCTATTATAAAAAAAATATGTTGTTATTTTGAGAAATGAATATTATAGTTTCAACCTTATTCCCTCCTAAATGATCTCCTCCACGCCCTGTCCTGTAACTAATCAGTTCCCAGACAAACAGGAAAAATGAACACAGCCTTGTCTATTATTAAAATATAACGAAAATGTACAACTAAATATTATATTTTGCATAATCACAATCAAATGCATTATTAGATGCATTCCATAAATCATTCCTGTGATATTTTACAAATTCTATTGACGATGATCCTAATGATCCTAATTTCAGCCATGCAGTACATACCTGTGTCATCACTTTTGTGACGCTGTCCTGACCGCCGACTGGTCCAATAAAAGCTTTTTAAAGTCTCGTATTCTGAATATCCCCTGCCGCAGAACAGGTTGGTCGTGTAGCATCAGTTACGGTCGCCACGTGTCGGTTACCATGGCGATGTAAAGTGATCAGATTAGATCAAGCAAGGTGTAAAGTTGACTAAACACTAAATCCTGCTTTGTGAGCGCCCTGGTTGTAATAGTTTGAGGGCCACCCCCACCAAATGTACGTAGCATTTTTTAGATGTTTAATTTACAGTTTTATTTAACAAAACAAATGAAGTAATATTAGGTAATATTTCAGCAGTTATCATGTTCATAATATCAGACTCTCTGTTACACTGCACTGATACTGTAATTAAACCAATACACACAATACAATGTAAACCATGGCTCGTCGTTGAAAATGCAGCGCTTGTCTTCATATACAAACATTCTTACCAATTTTTATGATTATTAAAATAAATGGGAGGTTGGAGGTTGTATTGTCTAAACAATAATCATTCTAATCAAAATATCTTTATTTTCTCAAAATAATTCCATATTTTCTTGGTATTGTGACAAAGGCAAGGAGAAAAAAAAATGAAACATTGTATGTGATATTGTGTAGTGTACGTGGTACTAAAGTACTGCTACTACAGGGGCTGAAATGATGGGGGGGGAGACAGAGTTGTATATCATTGTAAACATAACTATAATTTCAAATAACCGTGGCTCTATGCCCCGATTACTCCCTCTCTGACGGTACCGACTGTGCCCACGGCGCGCCAGCGATGGGGCACCCGTGAAAAGTGCGGCAAAACAGTGTGTTTTTATTTTAGAACTAGGTTCTTTCATTTTACTCCGTTTCCTGATGCAACGAAACAAGCGCCGTGCGTGGTGTGGAAACGCCACCCCCTCCCCTCCGTCCTGGCCCCCTCCTCACTTCTCACGCTAAAGTTACGCCTTTCTACTACTATTTAGTTTTACACAATCATTCTAGTACACATGCTGTACACATACACCGTTTCCTCACAGCGAGATCTGTCCTGGGTTCCAATCCTGGCCATTCCAGGTCCTTTCTGTGTGGAGTTGGACAGCATTTAAGGGGTTAATACTCCTGTCAGTGCCCCTGACCAAGGCACTGGCAAAAGAACTGGAGTGGGTCCCCGGGCGCTGCACTGCGGCTGCCCACTGCTCCTAGGTGTAGGAAGGATCAAATGCAGAGGACGCATTTTGTTGTGTCCTACTTGTACAATGACAATAAAGAGATATTCTATAAGTCACGGTTAACTTGGGAATTTGGTGGGTCCTTTTAATATGGCGTGGAATGGCCAGCGCAGACAATAAAGTTTGAGAGAATGTTCCAAAATAATATCTCAGATGATGGCTTGATATCACATTAGTTTCAGTGAACCATCACCAAGAGCGCAGCACAGCATTTCAAAAGCTAATTTCTTGAGATCTGTAAATGTGAGCGACCCCCCGCCGCCTCGAAATTTAGTTTATGAAGTCGATTTCAGTTGTGTGGAGTCAGATATTTCGGAAATGGGATCCAACCATCTGTGTATTTATGGTTGTTCGCAGGTTTTGGACCGGTTAATTTTCTCTTACGCCGAGTATACAGATCTTAGGAATAAATCTCAGAAAAGGGAAAGGAAACCTCTCGTTAGTCCAGACAGAATATCATGGAAGCAGACTCTGGTGCATCTCTAGTTCTGGAGTTGCTCACTGCTCGGTGTCCCTCCCTTAACTCCTCCCCACATACTGTTATAGTGGCTTGAGGAAGAAAGCTTTCGTTCACATGCCGTCTTTACCAAATCTGGATCTGCAAAAGTCTGGTGATGGGGTAAGTTTTGGTTTGTTTCGTCCGTTGCTTTCCAAATGAACCCACACGTAACCAAGATGAGAAATGAAATCATCCTCGCCTGGCTCTCTCCTCCGTCCGCAGTGCGAGTTGATGGAGCCGTCGGGCCAGTCGCCCAGCGCCGAGGACGAGATGCGATCTGCGGCGTGCGGCCTGGTGTGCGAGTGGGCCCAGAAGGTTCTGAGTCGGCAGTTTGACCATGTGGAGGACCTCGCTCGCTTCCTGCTCAACAGCCACTACATCGGCACCAAGTCCACGGCCGCCCACACTGTTATGACGGGAACCCCCACAGGTAAAAACAAACGTCAAATACATGCATGCAACATCCAGTACAATACATACAAACATCGAGTTTGCGTTTTTTTTTTTTTTGGTGTAGGTACAAAAAAAGACCCCACAAGAGCACATATTGTATTATTGTATTTGGACTTCATGTGGAAAAACATTCTTTGTTCCACCTTTAAACTGTATCAGATACTGTAAAGATACTTCTTATTCTAAACCTTATAAGAACCGCATATTGGTGGAATGTGTAACGGTAATTCCAGGCTCAGCAAATACCTCCTGCCATGTTTTTGACCACTGAGCTATTAGTTGAACGTCTCGGTTTGCGCAAATTAACAAATCCAGATGGTTGACTCAAAATACTTTTGAATATTTTTTCTTTCTGAACCTGGTACACTCAGAACCTTTTGTGTTGTTAACTGAAAAAACCCTCTTCTTCCAGGTATGAAGACGCCCACCCCCGCCTCGGCCTTTGTGCCCACAGCTGAGGCCAACTCCTTCCAGCCCCAGGTGAAGACGCTTCCCTCTCCCTCGGTCGACGCGAAGCAGCAACTGCAGCGTAAGATCCAGAAGAAGCAGCAGGAGCAGAAGCTGCACTCCCCACTGCCCAGTGAGGCCCTGGTCAAGCGGGCCGAGGCCAGCACCCCCGGCCCCGCCATCCCCAGCAGCAGCCCCGCGCTGCTCTCCCCCCAGCCCACCATCGGCATCGTGGTAGCAGCGGTCCCCAGCCCAGTAACGGTACGGGGCTTCGGTAGATTCTAGGGCTGGGCATCAAAATTTGGTGTTCAATTCTGTGGTGTTGAATTCCTCATTTCAGTACCCGAGTAGTTGATATCTTCAGAGTCAGTAAGACAAGTTTATTTTCGCGTCAAGGTTTTTCTTCATGCTGAATTTTAACTCACGATTTTAAGTAAAAAGAGAGAAAAAAAAATACCTATAGGGGAAAAGAAAGTATAGGCTTTTTTGCCACCCATAATAGCATGTGCCTGGGTTTGCTTATCCACTGAAAACTTAAATTAAATACAAAAAAAGAAGACAAACTGACAGTGAATCCAAGGTATCTGCATCGGTACTGGTATGATTTGAATGGTACCCAGGCCTAGCTGAAACTAAAATGCAAATTTTGACCATATATTTTCCCCAATTTTCATCTTGTTTTAACACCTAATTTTATGCTCTCCCTGTCTCCCAGGTACAGAGAAGCAGGCAGCTGATGACCTCGCCCAGCCCAGTCGGGACGGCCGAGGGGAAGGTTGCTGTTAACTTCCAGGTGGTGGCACAGTCTCTCAAGCAGTCCCCCAAAACTCCCCAGAACATCTCGGCCAGCCCCGTGGGCGACCGCCTTGCACGGCACCGGTACGCCCAGATCCTGCCCAAGCCCTCGGCCACCAGTGCCATCACACTGCGCTCCCCTCCCACCCTGCTCATCACCAACAGCCCTATCAAGACTGTTATGCCCACCCCCCACGTTAACGTGGTGAAAATGACGGCCATATCTCTGGCCCCCAGCAGCAGCAGCAGCAGCAGTAGTATCAACAGCAGTTTGGCCCTACGGACAACTTCCACGGGGGTGAGCACTGTGTCTGCCTCAGAGGATTACCAGCACGCCACCACCCTGCAGTCGACGGCAATCAGACCCGGTGCTCTGGCCGCAACTCACATCCTCCACAATGACACAAAGGTGGTGTTGGAGGCAGTGGGTGACGGCAGCCTCCTCTCGGGCACAGACAAACCCATTAATCCTGGCTCAGCGGCCAGGGTCAGAGAAGAGAAAGTGACCAAGTGCAGGGCTGCCAGTGAACCCAGCTTCCTCGTGAAATGCTCTCCCATTCCAGACAAATTGGCCAGAACAAAAAGTGACTCGACGTCCCCTCCCACCTCCATAGCTGTAGCTGGTAACTGTAATGACAGTACCTTGTACCTGACAGTTGATAATCACAACGCCAACGGCTTGGCTGTTACTCCGTCTAAGGATTCCTGCCTCGACTCCAAGAGCCCCAGGAAGCGCACAGGCCCCGGCATGGAGTCCCATGTGATTCCCGTGAAGAGAGTTTTTATCTCACAGCAGCCCCTAGCCGTCATTGACAATCCCAAACCTGGACTCGGCACTGCGGTTAAGAGAATCCCCAGACCTGGGACCCCCGCCAGACCTGAGAGCGCCCCCTGCAAAGGGACCGTCAAACACACCACCATCGGGCCCACGCAGATTCTTGCACTCTCCGACTCGCCCATCACCCACGGCAATGGCTCCCAAACTGTTGTGAAACCCCAGGCACTTTTGGCGAAACCGCCAAATTCCGGCAGAACCGATGGCAGCGCAGCGCCCCCTGGGAGAAGTGGGTCGGATAGGACGTTATTACAGCAGATCACCGCAGACCCGTGTGATGTCACGGCCAACTCATCAGCCGGAGTGCATGAGGCCACTGTCATGGGGGACTTAAAGAGCACAATATGGGAGGAGGGGCAGCTGGATGAGCTCCGCAAACAGGCTTTTGCCCAGCAGATGCCAGCTGAACACAGCCAGGCACCCCCAGACCAACTTTCCATCATAACCCAGGCGCCCGAGGCCGTCGGTCAGCTCAGCCACACGCAAGAAATGGTGGACTTTTCAGGCTCACAGCCCAACATGGACTACTTCCCCTTCAACGACGATGACATGACCCAGGACAGCATCGTGGAGGAGCTGGTCCAGATGGAGGAGCAGATGAAGCTGAAGGGCCTGCACCCTTTCTTAAGTAGCTGTGTTGACATGTCTCTGCAGGGCCAGGCCACTGGCAATCAAGGTTCCATCCTCGGTACTCACCAGGCTGGTACAGCATTCTACCACTCGGCCCATAGCAGCACCACCCCAGTCCAGACTCCCACTCCCACCCCTACGCCGACACCAACACCCACCCCCACCTCTGAAATGACACTTGGGCACAGCCTGACCAGAGAGAGCCCTTGCTCTCGTATGGCACCCATCACTCCTGTAGATGGAGTCATGGGTCGCCACACCCCCATCAGCACTCCGCTATCTAATTGCAGCAGCAGTGTCCCCCCGAGTCCAGTGGAGTGCAGGAACCCCTTTGCCTTCACTCCCATTAACTCCAGCATGACAGGTTTCCATGAGGCCAGCATTGTCTCTAGCAGCCCTGTCAAGCCCATGCAAAGGCCCATGGCCACCCACCCTGACAAGGCCAAGCTGGACTGGATCAACAACCGCTACAACAGCAACAGCGCAGGTCCACTTTCCAATCACAGTATCGGCATTCTGCCCAGCTATCAAGAGCTGGTGGATGATCAGTTTCGTAAACCGCATGCGTTTGCAATTCCCGGTCAATCATTTCAGGCCCCATCTAGACAGGATGCTAACTTTGGCCGCCTGACCCCCATCTCACCAGTGCAGCAGCAGCAGCAGCAGCAGCAGCAGCAGCAGCAGCAGCAAACACAGCAGCAACAACAACAGCAGCAGGTCACCGTGTCCACCCCAAACAAGCAGGAGAGCTTTGCCGTGCCTGCCCCGCTGGACAACAAGGCCCCTGCCTCGTCCGGTTCCAGCACTTTCCGTTGTCGCAGCGTTAGCCCTGCGGTGCGCCAAAGGAACTTCAGCGGCAACACTGGCCCTCAGACCAGCACCGCCACCACAATGACCACCCGAGCCGTCATCTCCCCGTTCAACTCCCCCATCACCGCCGAGGTGCTCAACATCCTCTCCGGCAACCAGAACGTGGGCTCTGTTCACAGCATGGCCCAGCGCAGCCAGTCGGTTCCCCTGAACGTAATGATGCAGAGTGAGATGGGGCCGATGCAGGCCCAGAACAACGCCACCAAGATCACCAACGTTCTCCTGAGCAAGATGGACTCGGAAGGGGACGACTCAGTCCGCGGCTTGGGCATCAACAACCTTCCCTCCAACTACACGGCCCGCATGAACCTCACCCAGATCCTGGAGACCACGCCTAGCTTCGCTGGAGGATCCGCCCATCAGACCCAGCTGCCGGTCGGCTCCGGTCCCGCTGCCTTTGAGATCCAGCAGCACAGCTACCTCACCAGTGGCGGCGCGGACCAGGTCAGCTTCTCTGGGTCGGACGGCCAAGCACAAACGGGCTCTAGTGAGCAAGACCAGCAGCAGCTCCAGGAGAACCCCATCCAGGCCCAAGCCCAGCTCCTCCTCCAGAGCACACAGCAGCAGGACGTAGAGGAAGAGCAGCAGCAGCTGGACTTCAACAACACTGTCAAGGACTTGTTGGGCGACGACGCCCTGAACGCCAGCTCCCAGTTGGTGGGTCAGGTGGCCTCGGAGCTGAACGCCGTGGCCTCTGAGTTTTCCAGCGACATCAGACTGACCTCGGATCTGTCCAGTAGCATCACTGACCTTAACACGTTGGACACCAACCTGCTGTTTGACCCCAATCAGCAGCAGGAACAGTACGAAGACTCGACACTGGAAGAACTGAAGAACGACCCGCTTTTTCAGCAGATATGCAGTGATCCTGTGAACTCTAGTTTCGACTGGTTGGAAAGCAAGGACCAGCCGACCACAGTAGAGATGTTGGGCTGATGTTATCTTTTTAACTCTCTCTATGGTTTCCCTTTCTTGTTGTTTGTTTCGTGTCTATGTCGTATATCTGTTTTTATACTATAGTTGGTTGGGATTTGTCTGGACTTTGCCATTTGTCTCGTTTAAAGTGCCAGGCTTACCAGAAAATCTCTCCTACTGATCTTTTTTAAATCGTTTCTTACGTTTGTTTATCACCCTGAATAACAGTACGTCAACACTTCTCTCCCTCATCTGAAACCAGAAATGTATGCATTTCAATTGTGAGCACTTGCAGATTTCTAAGATATGAACACAAAAATAAGCTTAATCTTCCATATTATAGTCGATCGATAATGCAATATTTGTATTCAGCAAACACCTAATAGTGAGATAAGACAGAAATTTGGCACAAAAGACTAATGCGTATGCTGTTAACTGTTTTCAAAGTGTGCAGTTCACGTTTAACCAAAAGGAAAGATAATATTGGGAATTGTGATATATGCACATAAAGTAGGACGTTTGCCTGCCATATCGGAATATAACAAAAGAGGGTAGCATCTGTTGCTACCAGGTGCTGAATTTATGACATAATCTTTATATTTTATCATATACCAAAACAGCGAAAATACTGATTTCATGTCTGAGCATTGTTCAAGAGTGAAATTTTCTTAAAGCCTATACTACTTGTACTGTTTAATATCTTTAAGGGAGTAGACGACTCTGTAAGGAGGAGATGGTAATTCAGGCCACTTTGTGGACGATACATTGGAAGGAATCAACAACTGGCTGCCTTATTCCCAAAGTCCAAGGCCTTATGCCATCTTTAGTGAAACTGTATATAGTATAATCTTTAGATATCCTCAGAACCATCCAGAGCTTCATCATATCAAGGCAGCTGTTCCTCTAATAACGTTTTAAGTACTATTTCTTATTCTTTTATTTTTATTTTGCTGTGCTATAGATGCATATTGTATAGGCTTTCGATTTAAACAGCGTGTGCCCTTATCAGTAATATATTGAGAATAATTTGATACGCTGTCATTTCGTTAATAACCCTGGCAGGCACGCTTTCACAAAATTGTTTTGGCATTCAACACTCCCGGGTTGAATAAGAATATCGATGGTATGGAGAATGGCTATGTTCCACTGAAGTCCCGAGGCTGGAATGCTTGGCTTCCCTGACGTTAGGTTGTCAATGACGCCTCGAGATTAGAAGGAGTTGTGACGATTGGTGTTTGCAGAGATCCAGCCTTATTTCCATACCAAAGATGACCGTTCCGAATAACATAAGAGATTATGACTCATACATCCACTAATAGTTGGCATTCAGAACCAAGGAAAACGGGCATCCTCAGAGATATTACAAAAAAAAGAGAAAAAAATGGAGTTTTATTGCATTTGAGGAAAAAAAAAAAAAGATTTAAGTTGCAAGAATCTATGTAAAGTATGTACATTTCTGAAACGGTCACTGTCCTATGTTTTATAGGTAACTATGGACCTGACAGCATGTTGAAAGCATCACTGCGAGCCAGGTAGGCTCTGTGATGTAGTAGGATGCTTGCTTGAGTTTCTGGCTATTGTCAATGTTGTATAAGTCATGTTAAAGCTCCATCTGTAAATAGGATAGATACATAGAAATTTGATGTCTCAAGACACTATATTATGGCCATTATTCTAGGTAAGTCTATGTGCCATGGAGAAGAAAAAAAAAAGAGAAGCTTAACAGATTTCTAGTAGGGAAGATACTGTATGTTGTGTGTTACATTTCTGATTGGATTTGTTGTACAAGTGATGCTGTCTGTTTGGTCTCTAGCTTGCTGATGTATTTTCTTTTCTTTTCCAACATAATAGGACTCTGCAGTTGCAGAAGTGATTGTGTGCTTTGAGCGAGAACAATAGCATGGTATATTGAGAAAAAAAAATAGTGATACTATTAGCTGGTTTCAAACATTTCTGTGACAGACGTTGTGCTCAGAGGCTTTCAGCAGACACTGGAAAAGTCAACGACTCGCGTTTCAACAAACTTTGGAGGTTCACATTATTGCACTAAATTTCTACGACACAAGGCTTTTCCACATCTTTATGGACAAATGTTATGATGGATGCCCGCAAAAAAAAAAAGAAAAAAAAAATATTTTTGTTATGACAACATGAGCAAGGAAAATTGAATTGAATTGTCAGAAAATGACTATATAATTGTCTTGTAGCAAAATGTGCATTAATCTCAGTGAGATCCACATTCTTACTCATTCTCATACATGAGAATACAAAGCATTGAGGAAAAAAAAAGTTGAAATAACCTTTTAAGACCTACATGCTCATTATGTTGATAAATGATTGTACGCACGCATGTGTGATGACTTTTATTGTACTTTGTATCCTCGGTAACCACTGTCTTCTGTGATTTGGGCGGGTTCTGTTAATCAGACAGGCAGTGCTAGTGTCATGACTTTTTGTAACTTTCATTGTGTGCTGTTTACTAAGTTAATATTGTTGTTTTTTCTCATGTTCTGACTTTTTTGTATTTTGTTTTTTTTCCTGACGATTTTACATAGTTTCGCAAAATGCATTTGTGAAGAAAGTTAACATGTTCTCTTAATTTAAAAGAAAAAAAATGTTAATAAGGCACTGATATTTGAATTTGAAAGGAAAACGTACCCGTAAAGATGTACAGGAGCTCCATCAAGCAGTGACTCTTAGTTCTGTACCTTTGACTGACCCAGTACCGACTCTGTTTGACTATCTTGTCCATTTCTACCAGTAGAAGAACCTTCCTCTGTGGTGTTGTCTGGTGTACTGCTTCATGTACAGTAGCTTGTTAATATTGCAAACCCGTTGTTTCTTTTTTCAATGGAAAGTACTCACTGGTGAGATTTTTAAAGTGGTTTTAAAAGCCAATAAACTTTTCTAAAGAATTTCCTTCTCCCAAAGCATTCGTTTTTATTTTCCTGCACTTCAGAGATAGTGAAATATAGGTTTTGCTATTTTTCAACCCGGGCCTTATTGAAATGTTGCTTTCCAACATTTATATTGTATGTTTTTTTTATCGTATTGTGTCATACTTATATGGTTCATGGCACAACCTCTCTGAGGACGCATTGCTCTGCTGCAGTTCCTCACTCTGCTTAAATTCGGTCCGATGTGGCAAACGTTTAAGCCGTTATAAAAAAAAAAACCCACAATCTTAAATGCCGAACGTGTCTTCTAAAGCTTGAGGAGTATATTTATTTAACCGAGTGGCTTTTTCAATTCAGTTTAAGGGTTTAAGACTTTTCTCTAGTCAAGTCACACTTTAGTTGTAAAGCGCATTTCATACCAGGTCAACACAATGCGCTCTAGGTAGAAAGTTTATTCTAACAACGCTCCTGTATCTTTGAGGAGAGTCGTGTATGTCTGAATCACACATATCACTATTTACATTTTTATATTGAAATGCAGTAATGAATTGTGAATTTAACAACAGTGTTAAATATCGCCCATGTTTTCGACTTAATGTTGTTGCGCGTGCGCCCCCGCCCCCAAATTGCCGTCACAATAGGAAAGTAAAAGACTACAATAAACCCGAAAGAACGATTTATTTTATTAACAATATGAACACAAGTCAATGGTCCATGTCCTCAGTGCAGCTATTTTTACCGTTTCATCTGTTCCTAAAAAATAGATGGTGCACTGTGTTCTCTGAAATAATATTGTCTGTGGTTTATCAGAATCAGGTAAATTTATATATACGAGGAATTTGTCGTGGTGAGGTTTGGTGCGTTACGCTGCAGACGATAAGCATTTTGAGTCTAAAAAAACATATGCAAAGTCTAAAAAAAATATCAGTCATATACAAATAGACAAAAAATGTAAAACAGAAGTAATCAGATGTATAAATATACAGAATTTACAAAATGTGCTGTGACGATTCTTTAATATTTTAGCAGTCAAGTTTATGGGGAAAGCAAATCCTTTCCGTCAATCTTCTGGCCCGGGGTCAGAGGTCGTGTCAGCCCTTCAGCTGACCTCTGGGGTGATTCGGGGGAGTGGCCTCTACCACACACGGCCGCCGGCCAATCAGCACTCAGCGCTGTGGCCCTCTACTCCGCGTTCCCAGGGCCTCATGATATTCATAACATGTTAATGACCTTTACCCTATTGATCATGGCCTCTCAGCTTGACCCAGAGCCATGTGGAGCTCTCAGCCTCCACACCGCCCCATCGGGCTCCATGAGTCAACACATTTCATCGGGAAGTTTCCTGTTTGTTTACGCTGTGGATGCAGTCAAATAACTTGGCCGTGAAATGTGTTTGTACTGACAAAATTAAACATTTTAATAGAAAGATTAAACATAAAGATAAAGCTTGAAATTGAACGGTGCCAATTATGGGTGAATAGACAAACACATTAATATAGAGTGAAAACTAGGATTTAACCTTCCTCTATATATACCCGGTCTGAAACTCAAATGACCCGGGCGCCACCGGCCAAGTTGTCGTCTTCTAGGGGGGCTGTGTTGAACTTCGAGGGAAGACCTGCCTCCATTTTTGTTTTGTTTTGGTTTGTTTCTCCCGAACATTAGTGAATTGCCTTGTAATCCCGTTAGAAATGTCTCTCTTATGATCGATTTCATTCTGATTTATATTTTGAAAACATTAAGTACATTTTTGTGGATTAATCAAGCATTGTGATTTGAAAAAATATATATTTGCGGGTCAGATTAATCAATTTATTATTACCATGCAGCGGGCCACATTCAGTTGTCTTGTGGGCCGATTGTGGCCCCGGGGCCTGTAGTTTGAGACCCCTGCTCCAAAGAAATCACTTCATCCAGTTAAATAAAAGTCAAAAGAAGAGTTTCCTAAATAAGCAACGGGAATTTATTCTTTGAGAGGATTCGATATTGGACACCAATATCGTAACCATTATTTTGGAGCTCTGCGTCATACCTGTGTGGCCTGTCAAGTGTGGAGCTGCGCGTTTCTGGCTTCCAGCCGCTCGTTATAGCATTGTTTATTGATATTTTTTATGAAATGCAGAAAGAGGGGGGGGGGGGGGGGGTTGGGGGTTGTCGTGGTGTATTTGAGGCTAAGCTCCTCCTTGTTTACATGTCAGGGTGGAGGGGGCTCTGCTGATGCAGCACGGCCGCTCTCTCACAGCTGGAGCCCATTGTGCTGTGGCTGAATGAGGGCTGGGGGGCGGAGGGTCATTGTCAAAAGACACGGTCGTCGGATCAATACCTGAATTCATTAAGCAGCCAACTTGCAGACATCAATATCTCCTCATAATTATCAGGTTCTGTGGCCAGAGCAGCTGTCTTATATGGCCTGATCACCGACTCATCCCGTAAACCCATATTGGACAATGCATTTGTATGAAATAGTCTTCTCTCTCAGGTACCTGGTTAAATAAAGTTCAACATAAACAACGTTTTTGGAATGCTGCTGGATGGGAAAGAGCGGTGAAAAGTAACAAAGTATCTCGTTGCCTTATTTTTAAAGCGTCTACACGTACTTAAATATAATCCGTTACTGCATTGCATTTCACGGCAGTTTTTACTCTACTACATTTTGAATGATAGACTACGCTACATCACGTTACGTCAGTCAAATATATATATATTTTTTATATCAGGGCGCCTCTCACCTATCAGATCTATCAAACTGTAGATCTAGGATTGCTTATCAATGGTCCATAGGTCCATATCCTTGTAGACCTGTACTACTTTATTGTAATTTGTAATCAGGATATGCATGAGCATCCATCTGCAGAAAAGAAAGGTGCAGTAGAACTTGATGCTGTATTATAGGCTCTGTCATATCAGGGCACTGGATAAGTACTTTTACTTTTAATACCAATAAGTATATTTATAATCAAGGACTGTTATGACTTTTCTTAAGCAGAAATGACTTTACTGAAGTAATTCTGTGTCAGGGTATTTGTACCTTTACTGAAGTAAGAGTACACCTACCATCACTGATGGGAATCACTTGCCTGTTTGCAGACCTTTCATGGTTTTAAAAGTAGAGTGTCAAATCACTATAATAATAATAATAATAATAATAATAATAATAATAATAATAATAATAATACATGTAATTGTCTAGCACTCCCCCCAATGCTCAAAGACACTATACCTTAAAACCACATGAAATAGGTGATCAGAATGCCTTGGTCAGAGTGGATGCAAAGTACATGAATTCCCCCTTGAAATGCATTTTAATGCTTCATGTTTGTTCCTCTCTGACTTTGCTGAAGGGCTCCATGGCAGTGGTGCTGGTCAACCTGCTCAGGTTCCTCTGGCCCTTCACCTACAGGGGCCCCGACGCGCATGCGCAGCAGTGGGGGGGGCTGGGCTGGGCTGGGCTGGGGGCTCGTACCCCGGACCGACGCTCCGTCAGTCAGTTCGCGTTCCGGGAGAGTAGGAGGTCGGAGCTCTGGACCATGGGACTCTACGGGGAATGACACAGTTACGCGGATAAACGTCCCAAAGTGGAAATGAAGGCCCTCCATCTCTGGTTGTTCGCCGTCTTCGCCGCTCCCCCAAGTACGTGCATCTGCTCGTTGTTGCTGTTGACGTTGTTGTCGTTGTTGGTATTTGGATGCGGACCTCGGACCTGGCACCGGCTCGTTTCACGTCGCGGTTAAAAGTTAATTTTGACGTTATCGCCTGTGACGTTTTACGGAGAATATCAACGGTTTACTCGGTTCCCTGGCGAATGATAATGGCTGTGGACGTAAAAAGTTCACGTCCATCACGTTTCTGCCGGAGGCTTTAGTTTCGTACGCGTCGTCATCTCAGACCCTTTCTGTCCTACAATTCTGTCGTTTTTTAAACATTGTATTTTTTTTCTTCTTTTAATTAAATTATGGATATTATATGCAGGCAACATACAACATATCCAGAAAATCAGCAATCAGTTATTATTATTATTATTATTATTATTATCATCTGTGTCTGTGTTATGTGATGTATATTTCCACTGTCATTGTTAATGTGGAAATATACGTCACATAGTATATGAGTGTATAGTATATGATTGTGTTGTATATGTGTGTATAGTATATAAGTATAGAGTACATGTGTGTATAGTATATGTGTGTGTATAGTATAAGGGACTGCAGATGAAAATGAGCTGAAGCGTAATCTGGTACAATACATGACATGGCAACATTCATGTCTAATATTGTACATGTTCCCCTACAAATTAATATGATTATAACTTGTTACAAATAGTGATTGTAAAGCTGTATCATAATAGCACATGAATATTAATAATTTGGTCTGACTGTTGTTATTTTCGTTAATTTCTCCCCAGGTGTATTCTGCTTTAGTGAGTTATCCTTCATCACAGAGCCCAGCCACATTACTGTAATACCAAAGGACCCTGCCATCCTGGACTGCCAGGCCCACGGGCTGCCCCCAGTGACTATAAAGTGGCTCAAAAATGGAGTTCGTTTGGCAGAGAGCGAGCACATCCACTTTCTGCCCAATGGCTCTTTGTACATACCGAAGGTGAATCACGCCAAGGAGGATTCTGACGAGGGATTCTACCAGTGCCTCTCGCAGAACAAATATGGAGCTATACTCAGCCAAAGATCACGCTTGACTATCGCAAGTGAGTATGGAGAACCCCTAAAAAAAACCTGTGATCAACCTTTCTACCCCCGAAATTGGGATGTTTCTGACCTTGGTGGCGTCACATTTTTGAATGTTGTCCCCCAAACATGGCCATGAAGCGTTGATGCTGCGGTTTTAGGCTCATTAAGACACATACAAGTAGATGTAGAGAATAAAAAAGCTAATAAATACTCCTGGTTAAAGGGAAGTTTTTTCTGTCGCTTATTGAACTCTGCTCCCACTGACAAACCTTGGCTTGGATCTTGTCTTTTGCTATTTGCAGAAGACGGTTGCTCTGTGTAATTGGTCAATGGTCTGCTACACAGAGGAATCTCTATAAAGGCCATTTGCCTTTTAGCCTATTGTCTGGATGGCCCTGACTGCCCCAGAAGAAAAGACCAGTTTTCAGGGCATTCACTTGTCCACGTATCAGTGGACAGGACAGCTGTGGCCATTCAATCGGCCTGATCTACCGCAGGCCAATTTCACTGTGGTTCTTAGCAGATGTATCAGATTGGAAACTCAACTTCTGATGTATTTATTTGAGAGGAAAAAAAAAGTCTCACCCGGGATTTCAGGCTTTTCTGTAGTTCATATAAACGCAGCTAGACCGTGATGGAACACAGTTTTGTCGTATGTTGTTGCCATATGCAATGTCATATGCAATGATGCAATTCACACAGAGTTTAAACACTAAAGTCGTTCTCAGAAGACAAGGTGAACCGGTGCTGTTTACCCTTTAATGGTGATTGTTTATCTTCCAAATCACAAGTTTTCCCACACTTGTTTCAGCGATACAGGCCAAAAAGAGTCAAGTTTGCTGTGGAGTCCTGCCTTTGGCCATGAAAGGGTTAGAGGTTTTGGTCAGCTGGAGGCTGGAGGTGGAGGATGGGCCTCTCCAGGCTCCCCTTCTGTCCAGAGACCCTCAGGGTCAGAGGTCAACCAGGAAAGGCTTTGTGATGTCACAGTTCTGCTTCGGCGAGGCTGCCTGGCCGCTTTCTTTCCCAGCCTAGGGTCCCTTTCACAGGCTCTCCCGCTTTGTGTCATTGTCAAGTGGAGACCTTTTGCCATATACACAAGGCCAATGTTTCATGTGAATGAACAAGTCTTATATTACACAGCAGAGTTATCATAAAGTCTTGAGTTCAAACAGAAAACCACCAAAACAGCCAGTTTCATTTGTAGTTACATACATACAATCTTGAGATGACATAACCAGCTTTGGCACTTTTTGAATTTAAAGTTTATATGTGGTGTCCTTTTTTTTCTATCGGAAGTCATTGGCGAAATAACCAATATTCCTTGTTAGGGTAGATGCACCATAAAACAACACAAAACAACATTGGAAAAATAAGTAATATACCTTGTTAGGGTAGATGCACCATGAAACAACACAAAACAACATTGGAAAAAACTGTTTGTAGACAATAGGTAAACTGAGTCCAGGTCCCAGTTTGGGCTGAAATTGGATGGACAGGGGGCTGAGGTGATCTCTGACCTCTTCATGAGAACCTCTGTGCTGTTTGACCTGGCCATTGATTCACTCTTTACGACAGAGGCGACCATATTAGTAGAGCAGTCTGTGGCCACTCCCACAGCATCACAGATCGGGACCGGTTAGTGTTTTTCAGGGGTCAAACATTATATTATCTAATATGACTGATCTGTTGTTGAGGGCACCTACTCACACTTAAGAAACAGGTTCTTTCCTAAATACAGGTATAATACTGGTGAGGACATTTTAGACAGGTCATAGTATCAATTACAATGAAATAATTAATCCCATATTACACTTAATTAGTGTAATATGGGAAATAAGGTAGAGTCGAGTGTCTTTTAAGGCTAAATTAGACGCCCTATTACAAGCATCTTCTTGTAGACTTGGTGCGACTGATGTTTGTCTCACTGTTTCAGCCACACTAAGGGTCTGCCAAAGCCCACAATCAAATTATTTAAATATGGACCCTAAAGCATCCCCGCTGCCTGGCTTCGGCTCACAACCATCCACTCCTCTAAAGTGCAGACCTTCTGGTTTTACGCCTGTATTATTGATGCAATTAAGCCTTAAATTAAAGGAGGGCTCTTTAATTTAAGCCTCCCCAGGCACAAGATTTAAATGTTGAGTTTCAGTCAGAGAACTCGCCATTGATTTCCTTTAATATGGTATTGACTTCCTCCCTATGACTAAGGGGGGGAGGGTTATCATGAAGGTTGGTGTATTTTTCGAGATAAAGGTGGGGATCTATTGGCTTTGGGTGACAATTGAATGATATTTTAAATGCACATAAAAGAATATGAATCTCAGAGAAATACTTCTGAAATACTAATGATTGGGGAAGGCACAACACATGGTACATCCTTTCCTTCTTCATATAATTCCACTAGGAAGCCCTCCTATCTTTATCTCCTTTATCTGCTATTATTGTTATAGATATTATTGTAGTTCCAGTGGCTGATGACAGATGCCCCCTCTGCACAGCGAGGGCATTGATTAGCGCTCGCCTATGACAATGCATCATCCCGTGTCATTCTTCAATTGATCCATTGATTGGGCCAGCTGCTCTGTATTGGAACTGATAGATCGGCTGCACAAAGGCAAGATCATGGTGTTTCGCAGTGATCAATGGCCTTCACAGAACAAGTTAGCACTCCGTCAGGACCCTGAATGAATAATATATGGGGATTGCTTGGGAAATAAATGATTATTGATGTTGAAAGTAAAAATATAATAAATAATAATAAATATATAATAAAGATATATATAAATGCAGTACTCTGCATTTATTATATATTTCTACTTCTCTCCATCTATATAAGAGAGAGACAGAGAGATTGACAGTTCAGATATTTCAATCAAGCAGTTTCCTTGTACATAATGAAATCTAACTTTTATTTCCTTGTCTAAGGTATCTCGCAATTCCTGGTGCACCCTGTGCCGGCGGTGGTGACTGAGGGGTCGGCGGCTCGCTTCTGGTGCAACGTGGCCTCCAGTTCTCCCGTCAGCATCACCTGGGAGCTGAACCAAAGCGCGCTGCCCCTGGACACCGACAGGTACTCACCGGGAGTCACTGCCACGTGACCATCTGATAATCAATTCGAAATACGCTTCCCTGATTGTCTGAGTGGGCTTTGTGCTGTGGTGTTATATCCGTCCATAAACATTTTTTTGCCTCTTAATTTTACGCCCTGTGCGTTCCCAGAATCACGGTTTTGCCCAACGGAGTGCTTCAGATCCAAAACGTTCAGCTGGAGGACGCTGGACAGTACCGTTGTGTGGCAACTAACGTCGGAAATCGCATGAAGAGTAGAGAGGCAGCGCTCACCGTCCATCTTGGTATGTTGTCTTCATCAGTTGGGGTTTCAGTCTAAACCTGCCTTTCGTAGAATTAGACTACGAACGATGTCCTGTCTTAAGCCTTGATACCCTGAGTATTATAGATATGTATACAGTAAGTGTTAGTGAATTCAGCAGGAATTTGCTCCTTGCAGTTTGTGGATAAAAATACACAACACATCAATCACACTTAAAGTTCATACACCCCATCTAGAACCCTTTCTGAGCCTTTCTTTTCATTATGAAGGTACAGACCCTATATTTCACCAGAGGCCTAGAATCATAGCCGGGCCTCAGAACGCCACCGCCTCCATGCATCAAACGGTTGTTCTGGAGTGTGTGGCGACAGGCAATCCGAGGCCCATCATCTCCTGGAGCCGCGCCGACAGCAAGCCCATCGACGTGTACAACGCCAGGGTGCTGGGCAGCGGGAACCTGGTGATCAGCGACGTGAACGCCCAGCACAGCGGAGTCTACCTCTGTAGGGCCACAACGCCGGGCACGCGCAACTACACCCTCGCTGCAGCCAACCTCACCGTTCTGGGTAAAAGTCATTTAGACGTTTACAGGCCTCGTCAGTCCTCGGAAGGGAAGGAATTTAAGTCTTGAGTGGAGTCTTAAGTCTAAAACATTTGAATTGCGCATTTTAACAAAAAAAATTAGATGATTCAGTCCTATGTTATGCAACGGGAGACGAAACTGCCGGTTCAGGTCGTACACCGGGGAAAGACTCGGCCGCAGAGTCCTGAGGCACCCCCCACCCCAAATTTGACAATCCACGTTCCTGGGTCCTCAGCAATAGATCCGCCAAGTGAGAAATAGATTGGATGAGCGGTTTTTCGAGGTAATCAAAGGACAGACGGACAGACACACAGAGATTCCTCCCTTCATAGTTAGTTAGATTAGATAGGCATATTAGGGAATAAGTCGACATGTGGCCGCTCACATGATGTTGCTATGGGACTGTCATGATGGAGCCAATTATATCCACTAGTCTGATGATAATATCTTAAGTCTGATGATTTACTGCCATGCTTGGTATTTTGGTTTCGTTTGCAAAGACAATCAGTGCAGTGTTGGAGTTTGGGTGTTAACTGCGGATTTGTTGATCTTTTCAAGAGCATAAAAAAAAAAGGGTTTTCGGAGGAGCAACAGGACCTGCCATGCAAAATTTTTCATTCTTTTCAACTCTTTGAACTTACATTTAATTAACATGTTAAATTTTTTTGTTTGAATAATAATATTATGTATTTAGTTTCTTATATTTTTGGCTGTGAAGTTTCTGAAACTAACAAAAGGAAAACTTAAACTAAAAGCTACATTTATGCTGAAAGATGGTTCCTTGCGTGAGGGGTAAGAGAGGCCTGAAAGAAAGTTAAAAGCGAATGTATAACAACACAGCGAAAAAGACTCCAGACGTTCAAAATAGAGTAAAAATCTATTTTATTTATTTATATTCTATCAATGGTTATTGATTAACATGCCTGTGTGTAATATATATATAATTTTACCACATATTTTTGTATTTTAGTGCCCCCGTCCATTGTGGAGAAGCCTGAGAGCCAAACCCGTCCACGGGCGGGCACCGCCCGCTTCATGTGCCAGGCAGAGGGAGTGCCGCCGCCACACATCAGCTGGTTGAAGAATGGAGAGAGGGTTCACCTGAACGGCCGCATCAAGATGTACAACAGGTACAGCTTTTCCAGCGAGGTCTTGTGCACTGGTGGCCAAGCGGTGGACTGAAGGATGCAGCCCGGGATGCAGCCTGCCAACAGTTTATGAAGAAATTAAGAGTTACTCAAAATATATACATATATATAATATATATAAATATATTTTCCTAAATAACACCTTTTGTACCATTTTGTGATACTTTGCACTCGTAAGGGCCACGTGGCGGGACATTAAAGCTTGGCTGACCACCGCTGCTGGTAGTTTCCATTTGAATTTACCATGACCTGACCAAGAAAATTTTAGCATGTGCATGTTACAGGGAATTTATTACCATAACATACAGTCAATGTATTGATTTACCGGTAAATATGTACATTTCCCAGTTGGGCGGTAAATGCATACATTCCCCAGTTTATCTATAGATTTGTCGCTGGGACGGTAAATGTATATATTTCCCACGGTAAATCTATGTGTTAAATATGTTGGGATTTGACAAGGCTCATATACAGTAATTGCAATGTGGTTTTCTAGGGTTGGGGAAACTACTCAGAGGAATTAATAAAATTGCAAAGCAACAACTGATTGCTTTTGTTGCTCATCCAAAATTGGATTGTTTAATGCACAAGAGCCTTGGGAAAGGATGCTGTGCAATGATATTTTCAATCAATTCAAGGCTACCGCTCTTCCCTGCTTCTTGGGAGCTTCAACAGAGCTTTCGCTTGTTTCAGCTGATTACGCTGTTACAAGCATATGACCGCTGGAAGGCTAGCGTTATCATGTTGCTTGCCACGTTCAAAGAGAGATGTGATTTGTAGCCATATTTACCTTGAGGTCTTAAAGATTAACTAGATTTACAGTGGGAAATTATTGATTTACCACCCCAGCAGGAAACCCATGGATTAACCAGATAATATATATACAGTATATACCTGCTGCACTGGGAAATGTCCACATTTACTGAGAAAATCTATAGAAGTCCTGCTCTTTGACAAAAGTCATTTTAAGGAAGAAGGATCTACTCCTGTGTTTTGTTCTGATTGTTTTTTTTGTTTTTCGTGGTTCACAGTAAGCTGGTCATCACCCAGATCATCCCTGAGGACGATGCCATCTACCAGTGCGTGGCGGAAAGCAGTCAGGGCTCCGTGCTGTCGCTGGCACGGCTCATCGTCGTCATGTCGGAGGACCGGCCCAGCGCGCCCAGGAACGTCCACGCTGAAACCATATCAAGCTCCGCCATCTTGCTGGCCTGGGAACGGCCGCTCTACAACGCAGGAAAAGTCATCGCTTACTCCATCCATTACATGAAGGCTGAAGGTGAGACGAGTGAGAAAATAAAAAAACTAAACTAAAACTTGAGCTTTATTGACGCTTTCGTCACTTGAAATATGTGGGGGAATATCTCCTCAGAGTGGTGGGATGAGGAGATGTTAAAGAAATCAGACTCTTTGACCTCTTGACTTCTGTGCAACTGTTGCCGAGGTCGAGGACAAGGTAGAATGGCAGCTTTCCTAAAATAACAACAGGCTTAATCTTTTAATCGTCCTGACCATATATTCCAAGGCAGGCCGCACGGGGATATATGGTGCGGAACTTTTTTTTGCCATATCCTCATGCCAACCAAAGGTCTTGGTGTAGGATTATTCGATGCGGTAGCTGACTCATAACCTTGTCATGAAAAGGCCACACGGCACTCGCTCATTCAAAGGTGCAGAAAGTGTAGGAACAGATTTTGTGTGACAGTGAGTGGGCGTGCCAGCTTGAATAACGCCACTTTTTGCCAAATACGATTTTACCAAGAGCTTGGTGCCAGCTTCCGTCAGTCCTTTGAAAATACTGGATGTGGCTTTTAATGGAAGCTTGGATTCATTGTTAACAGAGCAAGAGAAAACACACGACTAGATGTCTGTGTCAACGCATTTCTGAAATTTGGCACTGCTTTTTCATTTCTCACACGTTCATAGAAATGATCACTACTTGTTTCATAAGAAGTGAGGTAATCTTTCATCTTTAAAAGTACTTTTTTTTTGTGGGATCTTAATATTCGTCCGCGCATCAGGTCTGAATAACGAGGAATACCAGGCTGTGATTGGGAACGACACCACCAGCTACATTATCGATGACTTGGAGCCAGCGAGGAACTACAGCTTCTACATCGTGGCCTATATGCCAATGGGAGCGAGTCGTATGTCAGACCAAGTCAGTCAGCATACCCTGGAGGATGGTAAGCACTGAGCATTCCTTGCCGTAAATCACTCTGGTACTTAAGCTAACATACATGTGAGTGATGTGTGTATAGAGGGTGTCCTGACCGGGGATAAAGGGGGTTGCATTCTTCTACTTCCCAGAATTTTTTTTTCTCAACATTCCTCTCACTAACTTTAGATTTATATGGAGGGACGACAGAAGCCGTTTCACATGGGAGTTGGTTTCTCAACTAATTTTGCGGACCGGTCCCTGTTTGAATATACTCTGCCAGTTTTGAAGTTTGACTCTGGTGTCTGCATCGGCATTTGCGTTTTCTGCAGTGCCCCTGCGAACCCCGGAGCTAAGTCTGACAAGCAGCAGCCCGACGGACATCCGGGTGACCTGGCAGCATCTTCCGGCCAAGCTGAGCCGCGGACGGGTGTCTGCGTACAGGCTGTCCTACCGTACGGCGGCGGACAGTACGGTCAGCACTGTGGAGCTGGCCCAGAACAGCACAGAGTATCTCCTGGGGGCTCTGCAGCCGGACACCATCTACCTCCTGCGTATTGCTGTGGCCACACGTGTGGGCTGGTGTGAGCCCTCCGCCTGGACCTCCCACCGCACCCCCAAGACGTCCAGCAGCAAAGGTAACACTGCAGGGGAGCGAGAACAGGGAAGGATCGTTATGTAAGCTGCTGGGCTTGTCGGAGTTTGTTGCAGGGAATGGTTTAACTTACTGCATTCAACAGTAAAGGCTGAGTACTAAAAATACGCGCGCAAAAAACAAATACAGCAAACAGTATATTTAATTTGAAGGCATTTCTCAGACACATGAGAGGACTTTCAGTAAGATCAGAAGCTAAAACCACGCTGTCACAAACTCAAAGTTTTGTTTAGGCAATTTTCTTTGTTGTATCATGGTGTTTTCCACTCTTGAGAGCACTCTGAGGGGTCCGCAGACCCAGGCAGAGCAGCCAACTCATGATGAGTGTTTGCTGTGGTTAGCATTGTCCCACAGTCTTTGTGTTGGTTACCCAGGGACCTTTGCCCTTCGCTGTCAGTGGTGTTAGAGCGACCTCAGTCACGGGTCATAAAAAGAGGGCCTCAGGCATCTATGGCGGGGGAAGAATAGGCTCTTTTCAGGACCTGGTGTGTAGGGGGAGGTTATTCATCCACCCAGGATAGATCTCTCTTGCTATATACGTAGAAAGTTGATAAATAACACTTAGTAGCAGCACCAGATATACCAGCTGGATAATGACCATGACTGCTCATCAATAGGTTGGGTTTTTCTGCCTTTAAACTCACTCATTGCTTTCTCTCATCACAGTTCCCTCGGCCCCTCTACTCCAACTGGAGCCCCTGAACTGCACCTCCATCACAGCACGCTGGCAAACTGTACCGGGAACTGTGGTCGTCCAGGGATACCGCCTGTGTTACCACGAGGAGGGCCAGCCTGAGCAGCCCACCATCCAGCTCCAGCCTGAAACCACTCAATATACCATCAGTGGCCTTGGTGAGTAACACTCTCCTGTTCTCTCACTTTGCAGTCATCACTTTGTAATTTCTAAATTGTCAGTAGTGATTTATACAGAGGTTTTTCTACCACCAATGTGTGACTGGTTGTTGAAGAAAAGCATCATTGGCCCTTAATCGCAGAGCGTTCTATTTGCATCACATCATTTATTTGGGCAGCCAGTGACACCTAGTATTTGCATTTTGGCCCTCTGTCCCTGATCAATATGGGCTGACCCCTCTTTCTTAAAACCGCACCCCTCACCGGTCGGGCTGCAGCATTGTGTGAGCACAGGCTCCCAGGGTTAGAGGTCAGGGTCCAGATGTCCCTCCCACCACCATTTCCCATCCCCGGTACTTGCATAATTACCCCTGGCCATTGTGCTGCGTCCAGGGCCACACCCATCCTGTGAGAACCCAAGCGCCAACCCCCTTTAGCTGGACACACAAAGACCCCTGGGATCGTCCAGAGCCGGACAGGGCAGATGACCTCTAGTCGTGAGACAGCAGTCCTGAATTAAAAGCATGTCCCCACTGTCCGTCTGTGCAAATGACCCCCAAAGGTCTGGGCACAAGAGTCAGTCTGTTCTAGCGCTGTCGTCATCAGGACTAAAGGAATATAATATTATCCAATTTGACTAAAATCTCATTCTATTCCACTCTACACATAAAATAACCTACTAATATACAATGATAAAATCCCCTGTAATGAACCCGGTGTGCTAGCTCTTCTGGTCAACATATCATTTGTGTTCTGAGGTGCTGGTCCCTTTCTGCCTCCAAGTTGAAGGCCAGAAGATATGGGCAGAGGAGGAAAACGGCAGAGCACTGAGGGGAAACAAAAGGGGCCCAGCCCCTGTCCCACAGTCTTGAGCCCGGATTCCCTCTGTTCCATCTCGGCTTGACCTGTTGACCCTAGTCAAACCCCCCCAGTCCCATGGGCCCAGGATCAGCAGCTGAACATGGCCCCCAGGCCCCCTTCCCCCACGGCAGGCCTGGACACACCACCTAAACTGGTCAATACCCACAGGCTAACCTTCTACACCAGAGGCATAAAACAAATCTTAACGCTCCCTAAAAGTGTCCAGACACAGGAGGTGTGGCAGTAGCAGGCCTTAATTTGAAACAGAAAATGGAGATGCATGTTTCCACATGGAAGAAAACCAGAAGAACACCGCCAGACTGCTCTGACTTGTCTTTTTATCTCTCTGATACTCCTCGTGTTCTGTTTTCCTTTGAATTGGTGCGATAGCTTCGAAGATGAGTAGTAGTAGTTTTAGCTCTAAAACTGCCCACATTTTGGTTGCTTCTCCACTCTCTTTACTCGCCAAACCAGTGATAAAAAGCCGGCCTTGCTTTATAGCGTGTGGAAGACGTAGATGGTGATCCTGATTTTCATAGGGCTTATTGATTGTGTCACCCTAGTTACTAAGCCGTCGGTAAAGCTCCTTAATCACGCAGCCTACATAGTGACGGCACATGAAAGATGAGAGGCCTCGGTGACTAACCTGGCATTGTCTGTAAAGTAGACGGGGTGTGGTGGCAAGTAATGACCGAGAGAGTTGGCCTTCACCACAGGGCAAAATGCGTGTCTTGCCTTTTTAAAAAGAAGCAAGACGTTTTGTTTTCTGCCTATATTTATTTTGGCCATTTTTTGGGGGGGGCCATTCATCACAGAACCGCTTTGCAATAGAAATATCCTCATCAAGTTTTGGTCTTACTTCAACAATAGTTTAGTGTTTATATGTACTTCAAGTAAATGGTAGAAATTGAACGTCATTTTATTTTTTGCTTTTCAGATCCAAGGAGGAAGTATCATGTGAAGATTCTGGGCTTCGGCGTGGCAGGCGAAGGCTACCAGGCCGACCAAACCTTAAGTACTCCCGGATGCTTGTGTAAGTAGACGGTAGCAGCTATCCACAAAGTTGAAAATTCACGATGACAGCAAAATTTTTCGTGGAGGTAAAAGCCACGCCGTTTTTTGTGCCCCATATGCACTGAATAAGCAAATTTCAGTCATCAGTTTGAAATACAGAAGGACTGAACTTAAGTACTTTGGAAGAGTTTTACTTTCTGAACCTGGAAATCCCACCTGTGAATCTGAAGTTTTATTTGGTCCAAAACACAAATAAACGTGCCTAAAATATTGTGCGTGTGTGTGTGTGTGTGTGTGTCTGTGTGTGTCCCAGCGGTGAGAGATCACCTGGCTGCCGCCCCTCCGGCCCCGGACAACGTGGTCGTCGCGGCCAACAGTTCGTCCGCTGTTCTTATCCACTGGAGCCGCCCCGCCTTCGCGTCTGGGAAGGCCGTGAGCTTCACAGTCCGCTGCACTCCCGTGGGCACGCACAACGCCTCGGCAATACGCTACCTGCAGACGTAAGCAGAAATGTGGAATTCACGTAAAAAAAAACAGGCAGGGATGAGATAAGATGTGTTGTTTTGCGATATTCTTGCCGTAAGCATGGATAAAGCGTTGAAATCATATATCCACAGAGAAACGTAGCGCTTTAGGATTATAAACTCATTGCAGAGGTTGAGAAAGTCCTCAAACCCTACACTTGAAGTGAACGTAAAGGACCGTTTGGGAAGATGTTTAGGATTCATCGCTCTGCTCCTCTTCTGTCCACAGCACCAGGCAGAATGTGACACTGCGGAGTCTGAACCAAAACACCCGCTATGAGTTTGTGGTCCGTCTTCATTTGGACCAAATGTCCAGCCCGTGGAGTTCGGTGGTGTACCACAGGACACCGGCAGCTGGTAAGACGCTAGCTCCGCTCCTCCACAGGCTCTGGTCTGCCCGCTAGCTTTTTTTACCCTGATCCCTTTATTAAAGGATGCCGTAGTGTTATTATTTCAATGTGTATTGAAATTTATTTTAAGACGCTTTGCCTGCATGGCATTCACTTCAGTTCACTCTGCTTACCTTACTTTTTTGAGTCACTTTAACTTTGTTGTCGTCAAACTTGTTTAAAAACTATTTGTCTCGCACAGTTGAGAACTGTCATGAAGAGTAACCGTTTAGTTGCTCACATGACCTGTTGTTAGGCATTTGAAAAATATAATTATGAAACTTCTCTTCTTGAAAATTCTGCAAATGATGGATATTTCAGGCCTATAATGCAGATGTGGATAGGGACGTGACTTGAGTTTATTCTAAACATGACTCCTGCATAATTTAATGAAGTTGTCTCTGTTTGGACGTTTATGAAAAGTCCGACCACAGGCTATGACAGTGAATAAAGTCTCTGCCTGGTTGTTAACCTGGATTTCTCTCGTCCGCAGCGCCCAGCCGGCCCCCAACCGCCGTGCGGTTGACCCTGATCGAGGACGATACGGTGCTGGTGTCTTGGCGGGAGCCAGAGGAGCCCAACCCGGTGGTGACGCACTACACCATTCTGTACGCATCCCAGAAGGCCTGGCTGGAGGGACGCTGGCAGATCGTGCAGCGGGAAGGTCAGTCCTCGGCATCTCACACTGTGATGGGAATTCCACATCAACGCAAGACTTTAATTTAAACCACGATTCATTTAAACAAGTGGTGGAATGACTCTTTCAGTCTTCCTGGCTGGCAAACACAATGTTATATTATATTATATTATATGACATGAGATGAACTTTATTAATATCTTTACTACTGCATAGCCCCCCTTTAAAGGTGCAGTGTGTAGAATTTATGGAACGGACTTGGCAGAAATGGAAAATATTTATAAGTTTGTTCTAATTAGTGTATAATCCCATGAAAATAAGAATTGTGTTTTCGTTACCTTTATGAGCCACTTTTATCTACATGGGCGAGGGTATGATTCTCGGAGGCCGCCATGTTGCAGAGCCATGTTTCTTCGACGGTTTTCCGGAACGGACAACCAAAACACTGGCTCGAGAGAGGACCTTTCGTGTTTTTCGCGAGTTTCGAGGCCATCTTTTCCACAGAGGCTGCCATGTTGCACCGCCATAGGGAGAGGTGTTCAGTTGGTTGCAATGTGAAACCTCACCACTAGATGCCACTAAATTCTACCCACTGCACCTTTATGTCCTACTCTTAGGTGTAGATCAAACTGTCTTGTTTGTTAGTTAATCAAATGAACACTGAAGTGAAGCTCCTGAAAAGGAAGTGATGTGTTTTTCCATCTGGTTCCATGTCAGTCTTACATTTTCATTGTGTTGTACGTCAGGGAGCAACACCATGGCTCTGCTGGAGAAGCTGGAGCCGGGGAACGTCTACCTGGTGAAGATCTCCGCCTCCAACCAGGTCGGGGACGGACCCTTCTCCAGCCCCGTGGAGCTGGCTCTGCAGCGTGGCAGCTCCCACCGCAGCAAGAACCCCCGGCACTCGGACAGCTTCCCGCAAACGACGGGTCGGTGTACTTGATGTATTTTACCCCCCTTATTTGAATAAAGGATTGAATTCAACTCCTTCTAGTCAATAAAAATGATTGACATCGCAGCACATCCATCCAATGTAAGATCCTGAAATCAAATGTAAAACCTCACAGACAACACAGGTGAAAAACGTTCTTCCTATTCTTTTAATTAATGTAGAGTTCTCGGACGGCATCTACCACATAGACCAGAGGTCCATGACAGGGATTATCGTGGGCGTCTGCATCGCCTTGTCCTGCATCGTCATGTGTGCCTTGATCCTCATCAGTAAGGGCAGATCCAGGTACGCTCAATTCCTCATCCACACGTACTGTTATCAACTCCGTCCACTTGTCTTTATGTCGCGAGGAAATGACGGAGGCTGAAATCTTCCTGCCGCTGACTTGCGTTATCCTCTTTCTCCCGCTTTGACAACTCGCAGCAAGTCCTCAGGTCCCAAGGTCCTGGGTGTGGAGGGCGGCGAAGTTCCCCGCAGCACTTTGCACGCGGCCGGCGAACACCTCGCTGAGAACGCCGAGGCCCTCGTCCCCATGATGAGAGATCACTTCATCGACACCAAGGTGAGATCCAGTGTCGATGCGGCTCAATAGAGGTCCGCTGACCTGCGCGGGGGAAGATCAGGCTTCTGAATGGACAGCGTTGTACCTTTCTGGGTACGATGGCTCGTCACACCAGTGCCCTCTAAGGCTCATTCCACCCTGGGCTTTGGTACTTGTGTGTAATGTTGTACCTCTGGACACAAATGTGTACCTCACTAATGTGGCTTTTACAGCATACTGCTGGTACAATGGTACAATGTTGTACTTCATTTTCTAAGAGTCAGAACAATCACAATGAGAATAATTTCATATATAGCAATATAGTACAAATGAGTGCACTCTTCTTAGTGGCCCTGCGGCTCGGATATGTTATAACTGTTCCCCAGAGAAGTGGAGCTTAAAATGGGACAAGAATTGAGTTGAGCTTTGTGCGTCCTCCCCCTGGCTTCCAGAGAGGATCCCACGTGGCGATCGGCGGCTCACGCCTGGCGAACGGCTCCAGTCACAGCTGGCTGTTCTTCAGCGGGGAGAAGCGGAGCGCAGACCCAGGCGACGTAAGTCACGTCGGATTCATCGCTTCAATTCGTCCCAGATGTTAAGGCTCGAGTCTGGCACGAGTCCGAACCAAGCCGACTCATTTTTATTCTCCCTCCCGATCCCCGCTGCCGGCAGGCGGAGAGCAGGGCCAGTCTGTACGAGGCCGGCAGGACCGTCCTGAGGTACGAGGAGCGTCCGGGCTGCGCCGCCCTGCAGCCGTCCTCCCGCCAGATCATCTATGGGCCGTCCCACTCGGAGAGCTCGCAGACCAGCGAGGGCAGCCAGGAGACGGGCGACTCCGGACACTACTCCAACGAGGAGAGCAACGAGGAGGGCAGCGGCTCTTCCTCTGGGACGCCGTCTTTCGGGCCGGGGAACGGCCTCGCCGCCGAACGGCTCCAGCCCTCTTTTAAAGCGGCGAACGAGGGATCGGCGGCGAGTCTTCCCCTCTGCCACGCCGCGCTGGATGTCAGCCATCCCTCCTGCCGCTCCTCGCAGCCGGCGGGATCCTGACGCCCGGCGCTCCCTCCACGGCGTCCTGAGCACTGTTAAGAGATCAGGACATCAGGTGCACCTCAGGATATGGAATGAATGTTTGATGGTGTTCTTTTTTTATTTTTACTTTTTAAAATGTTTTTATTGTCTACCTGTCTGTGTGTGCGTGCGTGCGTGCGTGCGTGCGTGCGTGCGTGCGTGCGTGCGTGCGTGCGTGCGTGCGTGTGTGTGTGTGTGTGTGTGCGTGTGTGTGTGTGCGCGCGCGCATGCGTGTTTGGTCTTGTCTGTTCTAAACCAAAGCTCACCCACGGTGAATGTTCAAGAGAATGTTAAAAATGTATTCCGATACATTTTTCGTTGTATTTAATTTCTTCCACTGGAGCAAAGTGCGCGGCCGCGCCCTGCGGCCGAGCCCTCTACCTCATTTTTCTGCGTTTGTACATAAATTACTACCTCATTCGTACAGTGAACGGTGCAGTATTTTCAGACTCAGGGGACATAGTTACAACATTTTATTATTTCCCAGTCCCGTTATCTGCGTGAGTGCATTATTGTCCAGAGTTCTTTGATCGGTTCTTGTACATTTTATTTCTTGAGGTTAAAAGAGCTTTTATGTGTCGCCCAGTATTTCAAAGAAGGCTGTAAAAAGAATAAGTGCATTAGACATTGTCAAACTATCGGAGCGATACACCGATGGGGCTTGGCATATCAGTGCACTAAAGTTAAAAAAGATTCAACATGGCCTTAACGGTGAGGGGCTTCACTTTCTAAAGACGACACGATCCAAAGACGGGAAAGAGAAATGTATCCAAAGAAAGGCGTGTTGATTTTCTACGACAGATATTTTACCTGCTTACCAAAAAAATTTAAGATGTGCATTAAGAGTGTGAATGCCAAAAATGTGATGATGCCAATGATGTTATTCGCCCCCGCTCCCCACCCGGAGCGGGGGTACAAATGCTTTTCTCTGCTGTAGGTTTTCCTCGATTCTTTATTCTGCTGAAAGCTTTAACACGAGTCTCGGGGCTCGCGTCCCATTTGCCTTGAGATCGTCGCTGCGTGCGCCACAGATGCTATTATCCAAAGAGTTGTCCGCTTCCTCAGATGGGTGTGGCGTTTCCTCCGGCGAGTCTTTGATTTGGTGTGGTAAATATTGTGTTCGTCCACGGCAAAGATCCAGCGTGTTCTGCCGGCGAAAGGTTTTTATGGGGGGAGGTCTGTCACTATTAAATGATAATACTAAATCCAGAGTATTATCTGTCTGCCTGTGACAGTAACAGAGATTCTGACTATCAAAATAATAACCCTATGAGTGAAGAGCAACATAATCAATTTTTATATCTTAATAACAAAAGAATAATCTTTATCAAAGAAACTTGAAGTCTCTGTTATTTAGTGATTTTCTTTGGTTTCGATTTTGGAAAACATTATTTGCATATAGACGTGATAGGTTTTTTTTTAGTTTTCTACCATCATAGAAAGCATTTTACTTAAAAGGTTAGTCACACATTCTTTTCAGCTAGAGAGATCAAAAGGAGTTCAGCCGTCTGTTTTTTTTCTTCTTTACCACCGTGTGCGTTCACCTAAAAGTTGTTTAGGTTCGTTTGAGAATTTCAATTGAAATTTTCTTTTTCATAGCATTTCTTTGTAAAATAAAATCCCAAACTTCAATGTGACGTTTTTCTGTGATTATAAATTGTTTCTCGTTGATTCATTTCCTGTGGAATGCGTTGGTAAGGAGGCAAAGTGAGTACCGCAAATAATGTCGCTGCCTGAATTCTAATGCCAATTGTAAAATGATAATGTTGTCATTTATTGTTATTATTTAACTTATGCTTTTCTGACATGTCTACATTTTTTAAGACGTGTAGACTTTACTCCCAAGTAAACATCAATTTATTTTCTGTGCTGAAATGTCAAAGCAATCCTCTTTGATACTCTCATGATGGCCACATATAGATAATAAAATAATTACCTGAAAAATATGCTGTGTTGACACTTTTTTGTTCATTCTTTCAAGGACTGGGTACTTTTCAGAAGAATTCAGAATTCTCAATGTTGAAAACTTGTTCAGACCTCGTGTTTCCTCCATTTTCTTGAGACTGACACTGAAAACTGGTGGTATGCACTTTAATACAATACATAATATCTGTTCTCATGTGACTGAGCAGTCAGAGTCTTGATGAGGTCTCTGAGGTAGAACTCTGAAGGATCACGTCTCATTTCCCTCAAAGTGAATGGAACACCCACAGACTCCACGGAATTTCAATTCAGTCCCACTCAATTCTGATAGTTTTGCTGATCTTTTTTATTTTAAACATAAATGTTCTTCTCTAAAACATATACAACTATTTAATAAACATACTACTATTAAATAAACACTAAACATATACTGCTATTTAATAAACATACTACTTAACATATACTTCTATTAAATAAACACTACTAAACATACACTACAATTAAATAAACATACTACGAAACATATACTACTATTAAATAAATATACTATTGAACATACGACTATTAAATAAACACTACTAAACATATACTACTATGAAATACACATACTACTAAACATTTACTACTATGAAATAAACATACTACTTAACATATACTGCTATTAAATAAACATACCAAACATATGCTACTGTTAAATAAACACACTACTAAGCATATACTACTATTAAATAAACATACGACTAAACATATACTACTATTAAATAAATATACTACTAAACATAGGACTATTAAATGAACACACTACTAAACATATATGACTATTAAATAAACATACTACTTAACATATACTCCTATTAAATAAACACACTACTAAACATATACTACTATTAAATAAACATACTACTATTAAATAAACATTCTACTAAACATATACTACTATTAAATAAACATACTACTATTATATAAACATTACTAAAGATATATTACTGTTAAATAAACACACTACTAAACATATACCACTATTAAATAAACATACTACTAAACATATACTACTATTAAATAAACATAATACTATTAAATAAACATACAACTAAACATATACTACTATTAAATAAACATACTACTAAACATACTACTATTAAATACACATACTAGTAAACATATACTACTATTAAATAAACATACTACTAAACATATACGACTATAAAATAAACATACTACTAAACATATACTACTATTAAATAAACATACTACTAAACATATACTACTATAAAATAAACATACTACTAAACATATATTACTATTAAATAAACATACTACTAAATATATACTAGTATTAAATAATCATACTGCTAAACAAACTACTATAAAATAAACGTACTACTAAACATAGTACTAATGTATGACCATATGTATACTGTATGTATGTGACAAATAACCTCTTGACTTAAATAAACATACTAGTGTGTGTGTGTGTGTGTGTGTATGTGTGTGTGTGTGTGTGTACGTGTGTGTACGTGTGTGTGAGTGTGTGTGTGTGTGGGTACGTGTGTGAGTGTGTGTGCGTGTGTGTGTGTGTGTGTGTGTGTGGGTACGTGTGTGTGTGAGTGTGTGTGTGTGTGTGTGTGTGTGTGGGTACGTGTGTGTGTGTGTGTGTGTGGGTACGTGTGTGTGTGAGTGTGTGTGTGTGTGTGTGTGTGTGTGGGTACGTGTGTGTGTGTGCGTGCGTGTGCGCGCGCGCGTGCGTTTGTGTGTCAGGGGTTCCCACACGGGGGTGCGCGGACTCCTAGTGGTCCGTGGGGGGAATTGCAAAAATAATTGTATTTCATCGTTTCAATGTATTTATCTTCACATGTTTTGAACAAACTCCATCAGTGGTGATGAGGCTGCTTCAACTATTTATAAATGCTCGCTTTGCCCAGATGTTATTTTGGGCTTGAAATGTTTTCCATGTTTTTATTACTGACATGTGCTTCTGTAACACATTTTCATCTATCTATCTGTCTGTCTGTCTGTCTGTCTGTCTGTCTATCTGTCTGTCTGTCTCATCTATCTGTCTGTCTGTGTCTGTCTGTCTGTGTCTGTCTGTCTGTCTGTCTGTCTGTCTGTCTGTCTGTCTGTGTGTCTGTCTCATCTATCTATCTATCTATGTGTCTGTCTGTCTGTCTGTCTGTCTCATCTATCTATCTGTCTGTCTATCTATCTATCTGTCTGTCTGTCTGTCTGTCTATCATTCTATCTATCTAGCTATCTATCTGTCTGTCTGTCTGTCTCATCTATCTATCTGTCTATCTATCTATCTATCTATCTATCTATCTATCTATCTATCTATCTATCTATCTATCGATCTATCGATCTATCTATCTGTCTGTCTGTCTGTCTATCATTCTATCTATCAAGCTATCTATCTGTCTGTCTGTCTGTCTCATCTATCTATCTATCTATCTATCTATCTATCTATCTATCTATCTATCTATCTATCTATCTATCTATCTATCTATCTATCTGTCTGTCTATCATTCTATCTATCTATCTATCTATCTATCTATCTATCTATCTATCTATCTATCTATCTATCTGTCTGTCTGTCTGTCTGTCTGTCTCATCTATCTATCTATCTGTCTGTCTGTCTGTCTGTCTGTCTGTCTGTCTGTCTGTCTGTCTGTCTGTCTGTCTATCTATCTATATGTCTGTAATTGCAGCGTGCATCCACCAGGGGGGGGGGGGGGGGGGGCAGTGAGCCTGTGACGCAGCTTCCGGTCTACAGTTCCTCCAGGAAGCCCCAGACTCTCTCGGGGCGCGGTGTGGTTCCCGTTCTCGGGGCGTCTGCGTGGAAATGCGCATAGAAAAGTGTTATTTCTGCTCGGGGCCCGTGTACCCCGGGCACGGCATGATGTTCGTCCGGAACGACTGCAAGGTAAGCGGCTGGAGTGACCGCACCGCTGCGGGGGTTTAAATCGCCGCGTTTACTGGGTAACGTGCCGCGGCGCACACGTGGTGGGAGTCGCGGCACGACCCGTAGGGAGCGCGTGGGAGGCGGTCGTCAGAAGACGTTGCACGGACGTTACTCGTACGTTTCGCTGTGATAACCGACATGATGGAGGGTGGGGGAAAAACAACAACAACAACAACAACATTGTGGCGTCGGAGAGTAGATCTGACACGTTCGCGGACGGAACGGGGCCTAGGACCGTGGGGCACCGCTTCGTGTTCCCGCGGCGCCCTCTTGCGGAACACAAGCAGCAGCCGGTGATTATGTTGCGGGAGGTGGTTTTGTCCAAATCTCCGTGTTGTCCATACTCTACGGAGGGAGATCACAGCCAAGCAGTAATCATTGCACATCCAACGTGATAATGTCTTGTAGGTTAACAAATCGACACCGATTGTATTGTATAATGTTTTTGTTTTTTTTTTCCTAAAAAAAAAAAAAGAAATCGTACTGGCTGTTGTCGTCTCATTGTTTCACTGTTTCATTTTTCTGAAACTCAAACCCAACACTGCAAAAAATACTAATATTGTTTTACAGTTGAATCTTATTTTATTTATTTTGATGTATTTCATTTATCTGTAGATTAATTTACTATTTTGTTGTTATATTATATTAATATTGTTCTGTTGTTATAGGCGCCTGAGCCCCGGGGAGCCAGGATATATTCAATTTGTTACATTTGTTCTGGAGCTAGGCGTCTGAGAATTTCACTACATGTTGAACTGTGTATCATTGTGTATGTGACAATGAATTGATTCAGAAGTTGAGGTGAAGCTCTACTATCAACCCCCCCGGAACCTCTCGAAGGACCCACGGGGCTCCCCGTGCCCCACGTTGGGCCCCGCTGCGCTAGTCTGTTGAAAAACCATACGGTTGTGCTCGATCTCTAATGAAAGGATTGTCCCTTCTGCTCTTTGTCTGTGTCAAACGTTTCGTCTTCTCGCCGTGGCGTCTAGGTTTTCAGGTTCTGCAAATCAAAGTGTCACAAAAACTTCAAGAAGAAGCGTAATCCAAGAAAGACGAGATGGACCAAGTCGTTCAGGAAGGCTGCGGGGAAGGAGTTGACGGTGGTGAGTCGGTTTAAAGGGCTTTTCGGTTGTCCTGTGAGGTTACCCTAACTACTCGTAGGCGCACGTAGCCATGCAGCGAACTAAACGCCCTCCCAAAAAGTACCAGACAGGAGCTGACTTCAGGTGTTTTTAATGGAATCTGTATAAAACTGGAACAGCACAAAAAGTATGCCGATTAAAGATCAATCTCAACTACGTTTGGAGTTATGTTTTGCCCAGACATATTTAATCACTAGAATATGAATATGAATGAATGAATATATATAAACAGGCCAAATAAAGTGAAATGTTTTCACTTACTCAATCATAACATTTTTTTTCCCTCTCAACACAAAGGATAACTCATTGGAGTTTGAGAAACGAAGAAATATTCCTGTCAAATACCAGCGGGCGCTCTGGGGAAAGACAGGTAAAAGCTGTTTACGCTTATCAGCAATTGGTTTCAGAAGTCAGTTATTTGTGGATTCAGAAAAAAATGTAATGTTACTTTTTTCCCTTTTCTACAGTGGAAGCTATGAAGAAGGTAGAAGAAATAAAACAGAAACGACAGGCAAGATTTATAATGAACAGGTAAGTTAATCTGAACGCTAACTCCACCATACAAAAAAATGCCGCCCTGCTGTGTCTTGTTGCGGTATGAAAATGTGTGACTTTGAAAGATGGGAGTGGAAAGGCGCCGTTATTCCTCCTGACATCGTGACTCTCTTCTTCTAGATTGAAGAAGGGCAAACAGTTAGAAAAGGAGGAGGCCATCAACGAAGTGAAGAAGAGCATTCACCTCATCAAAGCTCCACACGCCGGTGAGAGGACCAACAAAGCTTCTTGGTTCATAGTGCACGGCATGCAGTGTTGCAATTTGTTTGTTACACGTTCAAGGCTGGAAATAACACTTGAAATGTTAACGAATGCCCAAAAAATCCAGGATTTTCAAAATTATCAAGAAAACGAGGACAAATTAATAAAACATTTTGAAGATGTTAAATCTCCTGTGAAAGTTCAGTTATTCATGACTTTATTCCCATCACCTCAATGCTTAAGTACTTTGAAATTGCTCCTTTGAAAAAAAAAATGCTTTAATAATACTTTACATCCTAATATAATAACCCTGATAAGAATCAGGTCACAAACAGTTGTATCGCATAATTATTTATTTTGGTTTGTGGCTTTCCAGACGTTCTCTAACCTTGCGTTTCCTCTTTGCAGGAAAAGCCAAACAAATGGAAGACAAGATGGTGCAAAAATTGCAAGAGGATGTGGACATGGAGGATGAAGACCTTTAAATTTTATGCGCAGGAGTCTTTATTTCTTGCTTAAGTATTTCATTAAGATATGAAACAGGCTCTCTACATTTATTTTGGAGTTTTAAAATCTCCAGTGGACCCGTTTTTTTTGTTTGTTTGTTTTCGAATACATAAAGGAACATTTGTAAATAGTCTATTCTGCTCCAGCATTGATACCTGCATTTAATTCTGTTTTGGTTTGGATTGTCAAGTAGCTCAGTGCATCATACTCAAGTTGAAATGGTATATGGTGACATTTTGAAACAAATAAAAAAATCTGTGAGACCACTTGTGTTTATTCTCATAATGAAGAATTGCTTTGCACTATGTAAAGGCCTTTTCTGCTATATACTTTTTTTTTTTCTATCTAAATTAGGGGTTGCACCATCTGATTTTCTATACATACACGTATAAACTTTTCTATACATGAATACTTTTAGTATTTGATCAGCCGCGTGAACATTTTCCTCTATAAAATAACGTCAGTTAGGATTTGCCGTGCCCTATGGAGACGAGTCAGTGGGACGCCGCGGACGTTGAGACGTCACCTTGGGCAGGAACACCCGTGACCCAAGACTGCGGCTCCTGCCTCGGCATCCAAATGAGGAACTGACCCCAAGTTATGTCGACAGTTATGTCAGCGGATCTCAGCCCTGTGATGCCAGGACGCTGCCAGGACGCTTGGGTGTGGAGAAGGGCCGCGCGTTCTCCACTCCGCGACGTTTGACAGTCGGCGCCTCCCGAGTTCCACAGGTGGCGTCTCCCGCTTGCCTCCCGTGTGCGCTTGCCCGGTGTCGCGGCGACGCGTTGCGAAACCAACGCACAACACGCCGGGGCGGGAGACCCGGAAGTAGTCCCCGACTCTCCGATTGGCCGATGCCCCGGGGGGGGCGTGACGCTCCGCCCCCCCCCCACCTCCCGGCCCCCGCCGCCGCGCACTTGCCGTAGGCCCGCTCTTCTGCCGCCGCTGCCCTTCACCGCGCGTCGGGGCCCTCGATCTCCACAGCTCTGCGCTCCGATCCGGGATTAGCTACAGCCATGTCCGAGGAGGTCGAAGGCACACGGAACCCTGACGAGCAGCAGGTAAGCAAACGGCGGGCGCGGGTGGCCGAGGAAGCGCGAGTCGGCCGTGCTAGCCGAGCTAGCCGCGTTTGTAGCGTGGAGCGAGTTGAATGGAGCGAATGCTTCGCAGGCGGGTTAGCTGGCCGCTCCTGCCGTTACGGAAACTCCGCCTTTAGTCGGTTACATATGGGAAAATACATCATGGTACAAGTACAATCTGGTGAAAACAATTTGATGGTTTCAAATTTTAAATTATAATTTGGTTTGTAGGTTGCATTTGTTAGAGCGGCAGCTAACCAGGGATGTTAGCACAGCAGCAGGAGGATCCATCATGGCGCCGCCTGTCTATTTAACATTTAGTATGTATGTGTTTGTTTGTTTGTGTGTGTGTGTGTGTGTGTGTGTGTGTGTGTATATATATATATATATATATATATATATATATATATATCGCCTTGGATCAGGAGGCTGGGTTACTGTTTTCCTGTCTGAGTCCTGGAGTCCTGGAGAGTCCATTTGCAATACAATTTCCTGCATGAAACGAATCCTTAATCTGCTTGTCAGTTTGGTTTCATGCGTTACAGCTTTTTAACCAGATATGGGAGAGCTTTGCAGTCCCTCTGATCCCTCTTCCCTCCACCAGGAGATGGAGGATGCTGTGACCAGTCCTGAGAAGGCAGAGGAGGCCAAGCTGAAGGCCAGGTATCCCAACTTGGGGGCCAAGCCGGGCGGGTCAGACCTGCTCAGGAAAAGGCTTCAGAAGGGGGTGCGTGACGAATGCTTAAACACCCCCGGCTTAATTTTCCATCAGTTTAACTCTCGGAATAGCCTCACATCCTGTTTTTGTTTTGTTTTGCAGCAAAAGTATTTTGATTCCGGGGACTACAACATGGCCAAGGCAAAGATGAAGAACAAGCAGTTGCCTATGGCCCCGACAGAGAAAACGGAGATCACGGGAGATCACATCCCAACGCCTCAGGACTTGCCTCAGAGAAAGCCTTCGATTGTTGCCAGCAAACTGGCTGGTTGATTTATTGAGCATTTTTACGTGTTATGACCCCATTCCAACCTGCCTTGCATAGCAACCTGCCAGTTCCCCTTTTCATTATTGTCCACCATCTCATTATTGTCCACTATTTCAATGACTTGAAAATGTCCATTGAACATAATGCTCAAAATATTAGCAATTAGCAGATGTTGGTCACCTGTAATTTACATTCAGCAAGTCTATAGTTGGAAAAAACACATCTTGAAATCTTAAAAAAAAAAAAAAAAAAGAAAGAAAATTAACCTTATAGCTGTACATTACAATACACCTGGGGAGTACATGAAACTTGTGATATCTTGCGTTATTAGAACATTCTCCCATTTTAGCACGGCCCTTCCATTTTGAAAATACATTAACGGAATGCATTTATCATCAGCTGGATTTATTAAAAAGCTGTGACATGTCAATTTTTAATTATCCAGCCAATCAAACATATACCATAATTAAATTGACTGTAATTAATCAAGGCTTTGGGGGGGAAAAAAAGAAAATGTGAGATTTATTGAGTTCCAGTCTGATCTTTAATCCCTCTCCATAGATCCCTCAGACCTTATGCATTTTACCTTCTGGAACACGGATCAGGCAAACGTTGCTAGCTGGTTGACTTTTATTCTGTTTTAGTGACAAAGACTGCTGTTGATATTCATCTCATTCTGACCTCGAAAAGGCCTTACAAGTAATGAACCGCTGTTGCTCGTGAGCAATATTTGCTCAGTAAGGAACTTAGTTGTGAATCTAGCCTGAAATGTCTTGTCACTGTTTGGACTAGAATCATTAAGGCTTTTAATGGCAAACAGCTATATTAATGTCTGGAGTGTGCATGTACATTTGTAGTGCAATCACACTGTGCCATGTGTTTTTGTAAATAAAATAGTTTTGAATAATATCTATGTTAATTTATTGGGTTTTTTTTGTCTTTTTTAAATACTTGTGCATACGGACTCAGTGGATTAGGTTGACTATTATTGCAAATAAATAAATGCATGTTCTAGTATTGGTACCTTCTTCAGTCCTTCTCCAACAGGCTAATTGAAAAACACATTTCAATTGCCCTCCTAGCCTTTTTATCATTACACGTTTGCCTTCAGTATTTGACTAAAAGAAAAATATTGCAACAAAAACTATATATATAGATAAGACTATATGTATAGATAAGACATAATTCATCTCCAGAGGGAAATTGCCTCATTACAGCAGCTTGTGTGGAAACAATAGGAAATAATAACAAAGTAATTATAAATAGAACAAATTGGCCAGGTACCATGATGACAAACAGGTCAATATACAGTAAACCTAAGAAATAAAAGAAAATAAAGCTCTACCTCATCAACGATTAACATTCTGGTGAAAGTAGGGAATTGCAAGTATGTATTTATAGGTCATATACTGTGTGTAACATGGTTGAAAATGGTTGTTATAACAATATAATATGTTGGTGGTACTGTACTGTACCATTTAGCATCAGTTGAGTATATGTATATAAAGTGCAAATAATGTATTTAAATCATATCATGTTTGTACAGATTGATTTTACAAAATATATTCAGATTCATAGACTGTATATATACAGTGTGGCAAAAAAGTATTTGGTCAGCCACCAATTGTGCAAGTTCTCCCACTTAAAAAGATGAGAGAGGCCTGTAATTTTCATCATAGCTACACTTCGACTATGAGAGACATATTGGGGGGAAAGAATCCAGGAAATCACATTGTAGGATTTTTAATGAATTAATTGGTCAATTCCTCGGTAAAATAAGTATTTGGTCACCAACAAACAAGCAAGATTTCTGGCTTTCACAGACCTGTAACTTTTTCTTTAAGAGGCTCCTCTGTCCTCCACTCCTTACCTGTATTAATGGCACCTGTTTGAACTCGTTATCAGTATAAAAGACACCTGTCCACAACCTCAAACAGTCACACTCCAAACTTCACTATGGCCAAGACCAAAGAGCTGTCAAAGGACACCAGAAACAAAATTATAGACCTGCACCAGGCTGGGAAGACTGAATCTGCAATAGGTAAGCAGCTTGTTGTGAAGAAATCAACTGTGGGAGCAATTATTAGAAAATGGAAGACATACAAGACCACTGATAATCTCCCTCGATCTGGGGCTCCACGCAAGATCTCACCCCGTGGGGTCAAAATGATCACAAGAACGGTGAGCAAACATCCCAGAACCACACGAGGGGACCTAGTGAATGACCTGCAGAGAGCTGGGACCAAAGTAACAAAGGCTACCATCAGTAACACACTACGCCGCCAGGGACTCAAATCCTGCAGTGCCAGACGTGTCCCCCTGCTTAAGCCAGTACATGTCCAGGCCCGTCTGAAGTTTGCTAGAGAGCATTTGGATGATCCAGAAGAGGATTGGGAGACTGTCATATGGTCAGATGAAACCAGAAATAGAACTTTTTGGTAAAGGAGGAGAAAGAAAGCTGAGTTGCATCCAAAGAACACCATACCTACTGTGAAGCATGGGGGTGGAAACATCATGCTTTGGGGCTGTTTTTCTACAACAGGACCAGGACGACTGATCCGTGTAAAGGAAAGAATGGATGGAGCCATGTATCGTGAGATTTTGAGTGAAAACCTCCTTCCATCAGCAAGGGCATTGAAGATGAAACGTGGCTGGGTCTTTCAGCATGACAATGATCCCGAAAACACGGCCCGGGCAACGAAGGAGTGGCTTCGTAAGAAGCATTTCAAGGTCCTGGAGTGGCTTAGCCAGTCTCCAGATCTCAACCCCATAGAAAATACTTGGGCGTTGAAAGTCTGTGTTGCCCAGCGACAGCCCCAAAACATCACTGCTCTAGAGGAGATCTGCATGGAGGAATGGGTCAAAATACCAGCAACAGTGTGTGAAGACTTACAGAAAACGTTTGACCTCTGTCATTGCAAACAAAGGGTATATAACAAAGTATTGAGATGAAGTTGTTATTGACCAAATACTTATTCTCCACCATAATTTGCAAATAAATTCTTTAAAAAAATCAGACAGTGATTTTCTGTTTTTTATTTTCTCATTTTGTCTCTCATAGTTGAGGTGTACCTATGATGAAAATAACAGGCCTCTCATCTTTTTAAGTGGGAGAACTTGCACAATTGGTGGCTGACTAAATACTTTCTTTGCCCCACTGTATGTTTTTATATAATTTTCCATGGGACCCACTGCAATTCCCTCGAGCACCGTCAGGGGCGACGAGCTGGGGGCGCGCGTTCGGGTGTAATTTTTTTTTTTTTTTTTCTCCGCACGGGGGCGCGACCGACCGGTTTCAGACGGGACCGAACGACCCGAGGTGAGGGGGAGAGTCCCGCTGGAGGGGGAGAGTCCCGCTGGAAGTCACCGCGATGCGGCGCCCAGAGCAGGGCGTTTACCCGCCGGACGCTGTGTTGTCCCGGCCTCAGTGACAAGAGGAGCAGCATGGAAGCCCCGGAACTCTACTCCCAGGTAGGCGAACGGCGCAGCGGGTGTCCAGGTTGCTCGTCTGCCGTGTTTTCCCCAAAGCGCTTTCAGTCATAAGGTTGGCGCTGCAATCACTTTTGGCAAGTGCAAAACTGCTTTTTATGAGTCTTATTGTCCCTTTAAATGTATTTCAACTGGTGAAAATGACTGGGTGGGCGATCGTCTTTAAAATAAAACCCTCACGAATGAAACGACGTAATTTCGAGGCATAAAGAACAACAACTTTCAGTGTCAAGGTACGTGCTGCATTCACTTTTTGGCCGATGATCACATTTTTGCCCCGACACCTGCTCTCTGTCCCGCAGCATGCCCGCGTGTGGCTCCCGGACGCGGTGGAGGTGTGGAGGTCGGCGGAGCTCCGCCGGGGCTTCAGTCCGGGGGACCGGGCCCTGGCCCTGCGGCTGGAGGACGGCACGGTGAGAGGACGGAACCACAACCCCCACCCAGACAGAATAGAAGTTCAGCCAAGAGACGAGTGCTGCAAGTCAGAATTCCATGTTTGGCCAGTTCTTAATTAGAAATCAGACTCAGAGGCAAATGCACTGGGGAAAAAAAAAAGTCTTTGGATCAGCTAAAAAATGCTTTAATCTGTGAAAACAAAACGAAACGAAGTATTAAGTACTCAAAGGTGCCTTGGCACGACTTCAATATTATAGCAGACATTTTAAACAATGTGCTTACAGAAGTTAATACTTACACACATATATATATATATATATATATCTTTTTTTTTTTTTTTTTTTTTTAACAAATCCAACCCTTTTTTGTAAGATGATCCAATGACTCCAAGCCAATGACATTTTCCTGTGTGCGTGTCTGAACATAGTATTTATCCTTTGACCCTCCTTCCTAATCCTAATCCCAGATCCCTAATATTATTCGGGAAGAACATGGCAATTTATCTGCACAGTGGTGGATATTCAAACACAAATGTATTAACCAAATTCGCTTCCGAGGGAGCTGTTGCCGAAGTCCACGTCAAGTTCCAACACGCACCTCAGGTATGGAAATCGGGCCAAGAGGATAGTATCAGCCTCCAACACCAACCCTGGAGCTCGATCCAGCAGCGCCTTCTCTCTGCAGGCCTCCTATTGCAGACCGTGGTTTTACCTTCTCTCGTTGCACATATTGCTGCACGTTTTGTTTTGTTTTCTTTTAGGAGGTGGAACACACGGTGGATCTGCAGACCGGCGGCTTGCCTCCGCTCCGAAACCCCGACCTGCTGGTGGGGGAGAACGACTTGACCACGCTCAGCTTCCTCCACGAGCCCGCCGTCCTGCACAACCTCAGAGTGCGCTTCATTGACTCCAAGTTAATTTACACGTACTGCGGTAAAAGAGCCCTACGTCCCTTTAACTCGCTATCATTGTCAACGTAGACTTTGGATTCCTGTTCACTTCTCAACCCGCCGTGACTCAACCGTAACACTGATTATTGAGATATAAACTGCTCTTAAGGGAATAAACTGTTGATATATTAGTAAGACTGTAACACACAACACTGCCTTTCAATTGTACATTTATTAATGGGAGTTATACAGCATAAGATAAATATTCTTGTTTTTGGCTTAAGTTTTAGAATATATTTGATCATAACTTCAGCTGACTCATTTTACATGAATAACTCCACTTAGATCGTGTGTGTATGTGTGTGTGTATGTGTGTGTATGTGTGTGTATGTGTGTGTGTACGTGTGTGTGTGTGTACGTGTGTGTGTACGTGTGTGTGTACGCACTCCAAATAAAAGATTTGGAAAGAAAATGGTTCCGTATTCAGATCCCCTCATAAAACCTTGCATGAAATCCTGCAGACACTCACACACTGCCTAGGGAAAATAAAAGAGAGCCATTTGAATTGAAGGGCAAACTGTGGAAGCCAGTGGGTTGTTGGCAAGAGGATATGCACCGTTTTTCAGAGGTGCCTTGGCACGACTTCAATATTATAGCAGACATTTTAAACAATGTGCTTACAGAAGTTTTGGGAATGTGTGAGTCGTGTACGTTGGCAAAAGTTAAAATCGCAAGGCAACTCTCCTTGACTTTTTGTCAGTCAAAGTGCCTTATTATTTCTTGCAGTGGGTGCATTGCCATTACAAGCATTATCTTAGTTGGACTATGTAACACTGTAGGAAATGAGGTTGTTGAATAGGAGGAACAGCTTACAAACAGCCTTTTAAACACTTCATTGTGTTAAACAATCAAGTGTGTTGCTGCAAAACGTGCTGAACTCACTCGCGCCTCTGAATATGGGTTTTCCTCAGGCATCGTTCTGGTCGCCATCAACCCCTACGACAGCCTCGCCATCTACGACACCGACATCATCGGCGCCTACAGCGGACAGAACATGGGCGACATGGACCCTCACATATTTGCAGTGGCCGAGGAGGCCTTCAAACACATGGCCAGGTTGAACTACCTCGATAAACGGTTCAGTTTAGTGTTTCAAAGCAAATGTTAGCTTTCTATCTCAGGGATCAATCCAGACAGCGGGGGTTGGGTTTGCACTTGTCCCCTCAGGTGTGAGAGGAACCAGTCCATCATAGTGAGCGGGGAGTCGGGTGCCGGAAAAACCGTCTCCGCCAAGTACGTCATGCGCTACTTCGCCGCCGTCAGCCGCTCCTCCGCCGAGGCCAACGTGGAGGAGAAGGTTCTGGCCTCCAACCCCATCATGGAGGTAGGGACAGTGTGCCCCAGCGACATTAGAAAGGGGCAAAAAAAACCCCACCAAAAAAAAAGGTCACCCGGATGCTTCTCTGTCCTCCCCTGCCCCCGAAGGCCATCGGTAATGCAAAGACAACACGGAATGACAACAGCAGCCGATTTGGGAAATACATCGAGATCGGGTTCAACAAGAAGAACTGTATGATCGGGGCCAAGATGAAAACCTACCTCCTGGAGAAATCTAGAGTGGTGTTTCAAGTCAGTTCCCCAGAGTGAATTCTTTTTTTTTTTTTTTTAATTCTGAATTCGATTCTAGTAATTGATCCATTACATCCTGCACCTCCGAACATTCTGACGTTTTTTTTTCTTATATGTGAACTTCTTTCAGGCCCAGGGAGAAAGGAACTATCACATCTTCTACCAGTTGTGTGCCTCCTCACATTTACCAGAGTTCCAAGCCTTGAAGTTAGGTATGTGTCCCTTATTAATGCCAGTTATACCTTTCACCTTGGAAGTATGCATGAAACTAGTTTGCGTCAATACATTCAGTCGGTTTCGACCCTACTATTTGGGGAAACTTCCTGTCTTTATCTTAACACCATGAACGCAAATTGAAAAATCATAATGGAATGACAAAGTTGTCCTTTCAGCCCATTCAGCGAAATCTCGCAGGAAGGCAGATTGTCGTCTGTTCTAAATGTGTTTTTGAAGCTGTTGTTAGCGGCAGGTGGTCGTAAAGTATTTCATTGGGTTCGTGCCTGAAGGTTGCGCTGACGACTTCCACTGCGCCAACCAAGGGCAGAGCCCGGAGATCGACGGAGTGGACGACGCCAGAGACATGTCTGTGACAAGGAGGGCTTTATCACTGTTAGGTGCGTGATATGTGACCATCCTAAACTGCCTGTGGTTGTTTAAAAGTATATATTTAGTGCATAGTTAGAGTTATATACGTTTCACAGCGAAATGTTCCATTCATCAATCATTGTGAATAACTTTATTGATAAATTTGACAAGGATCATCAACATTTGCCATAACTAATCACTAGTGTATTAAATATCCCTATATACAGTATATGAATATTATCGGTCTTATCCGAACATTATTCCTGTAATGTTTTGGTCTTGAGTGGCTGCAACTTGAAGCTGTATTTACTTATTTTATTTTGATTTTCCAGGATTCAGTAACAGTGATCAAAGTGCACTTTTCCAAATCCTCGCTGGCATTCTTCACCTGAGCAATGTGGAGGTTAATGGTCAGACTGCAGACAGCTGCCGCATTGTGGTACGTGAACTGTCTGGTGTCCATGTTTAAAACTAAGTCACAGCTTTCAGGACCCCAGGGGTCCGGAACGACCGGCCTGAGGAAATAAGAGTCGCTTTAAATCACTCTTTGATCAGAAAGAATATCCTGATTTAAAGTGAGTTGTCATTTACCATCTAACTTTTAATTATGTTTAATTTTCTGAGTTATTATTATTAGGGGTACAGCCCGCAGGGCTGGATCCACTAGTGTTATTGTGCCAATTTTTATTATACTCGTAATTGTTTTTGGGCTATAACTGTCTGCAACAGAACAACTGCAGAAGCTATGGACATGGTTGAGGTGTCGTTAGAACCGGGACTTTGCAAACATCTCACGGTTCAATTTTTATCCAAGTTTCAATTTGCTATAAATGTGCAGGTTGTGGTTCTGAATGTTCATTCACGTCTTGTGCGTTGCATAGTGCATAGAAAACACAAGTGTATTTTCGAGAGAGAGCTATATAGAACAAGCCTCGGAGCAAATGGACAGCATGTCATGACAAGGGCTCCTCGCGTGCGTGCGTGCGTGCGTGCGTGCGTGCGTACCACATACCACCGACCGAGGCCAGGGAGAATCCCTGGTCGAAGCCTACCACCCCCATTACCACCGAGCAGAGGCAAAAAAAAAAAGTGCCTTGACTCTGAAACAGGGTTTCCATACCTCAAAATAGAGACTCTGAAACAGGATTTCCATCCCTAAAAATAGAGACTCTTCCACAGGGTTCCTATACCTTAAATAAATAAACACTGGCTTTTGAAACAGGTTTCCAATACTTCAAACCAATCAAGAAGTCCAAGGGACCTGGTTCCCCCAAACAACATGGTCCACCGGTGACCCTCCCCCAGGGCGATAATGCAGGCCCCTCTTCCCTTCCGGAGCGTGGAGCCTCGGGCTGCTGTGCTGGCTGGTGGAGGTGTAGCCGGGCTTGGCTGTTGCGGGGGCTGCTTGAAGGGGTGACCTGGCTGCTGGGCTGCTGGATGGTCTGAGTGATGGTTGCAATCGGAGCAGCTAGCTGCAAGCGGGTACCTGTAGTGGTTGTTGGGGTTGCTTCTCCCCCAGTCTTCCACCAGACACCTGGTTCTGCTGCTGCAGTCGGGAGCCTTCTGTTGACCTGCTGGTGCTTCCAGGGCGTCTTCAGACGGCCCTTCTGTGTCCCTTCGCCATGCTGGCGAGTCCCTGTTCAGGCGCCATTGTGGCAGTTTCGCCTACCACACGCCACCCGAGTGCCATTTTCAGGGCCCTCCGGTACAGAGACACAGACAAAGGGGTAGAAAACGCAAGTGTGTCGTGGTGGGTCGGTTAGATAGAAGAAGCCCCGGAGCAGATGGACAGCATGTCATGACATGGGCTCCTCTCCTGAGTGTGTGTTCCCTAAGCACCGCGTTTCGCCATCTTTGTTTTTGTGCAGAACTGCTTACACCCATATATTACGCTAATTTTTAGGATAAAGTCATAACACGCAACAAGTGTATCGACTTGTCGTAGTAATTCTGCACTGTCACCACGAATCATCCATGAACGATCTCAATGATTAAAACACTGTTCTTAAGGGATATTTAAACTGAACGCCAGACATGCAGTGAGGTAAGGGCACATTGACTGGTCCAGACCTAAGTCCACGGTGTTTAACTTTTGTAACTTGTGCTGCATATCACAGAACCCGGAAAACTGTAATACATACCTAAAACGACTAAACTGGACCCCGTGTAGTGCTGCTTGCAGATAAATGTATTATTATTATTATTATTATTACCCCATTGTTTTGTATAGCATATTGTCCTGAGTGAGGTGTATCCAGTGTCAGATCAGTGTTTGGTGCTGTGTTCCAGCCAGACCAGGAGCCCCTGGTGCTGTTCTCTGGGCTGATGGGCGTCCCCCACACCGACATGGCCCACTGGCTGTGTCACAGAAAGCTTAAGACGACTGCAGAGACCTACGTGAAGACTCTGTCCAGGGAAAACGCCGTCAACGGACGAGACGCCCTGGCCAAGCACATCTATGCCAGGATCTTTAACTGGATTGTGGATCACATCAACAGAACCCTGACGTTTGTTGCTGCCCAGCGCTCCTTCATCGGCGTGCTCGACATCTATGGGTGCGCCACCCCCGATCGTTCTACTTATCTGGCGTTTCTTAAGTTTTGGCCGCTATTTTTACTCTCCGTTTGTATTTCTCTCAGGTTTGAAACGTTTGACATCAACAGCTTTGAGCAGTTCTGCATCAATTATGCCAATGAGAAGCTCCAGCAGCAGTTCAACCTGGTGAGTGGGTTTCCACGCGGTCCACATCGACTCAGCTCAAGCCGCCGTTAAGTTAAAAGATGTTGTCAATAATCCCTCTCTTTAGCACGTTTTCAAACTGGAGCAAGAGGAGTACATGAAGGAGCAGATTCCCTGGTCGCTGATCGATTTCTACGACAACGAGCCCTACATCAAGCTGATCGAGGCCAAGATGGGCGTCCTGGACCTTCTGGATGAGGAATGCAAAGTAACACAGTTTACTCGGTTCATTTCAGCGTGGTGTGTTAAACTGCTCTTGTATGAGACATCTGAGGAATATCACATGAAGAATACTGTATTTCAGCATGGCTGCAATTCGATCATAGTCATGAGGCTGCAGGCTGCATGCCAAAGATAATCACTGCAGAGCAGATTTGCACCATAACAGCAAGACCTCCAGTGGGACATTGTTCTATAAACAAAGTTATTGAACACATTATGATTTTTGTCGTTGTTCTTCAATGGAGTTGACTGCTTGGAAGACATTTCTGGAGGCTTGAGGTTTCCTAGTTTGTGCAATGAATGAGTTTGAAGCCGTATTGAACGCAGCATAGAAATCGCTTTTGTATGTTCAGGATATGAGTCAGGCCTTGCCATGTAAAATATGACTAATCCATCCGCTAACCTTTTTCCCTCCTCCTCAGATGCCAAAGGCCTCTGATGACACATGGGCCCAGAAACTGTACAGCAGCCTCTTAAAGCAAAACGTCCACTTTGATAAACCCAGATTGTCCAACAGAGCTTTCATCATCCACCACTTTGCAGACAAGGTATTCACTGCACACATGCGGATTGTAAATGACAGTTCAAATACTACATGAGAGGATTATGTCTTCTGATAAGTCACAAAGCAAAAAATCGCAAACAAGTTGTCGCACGAGTTGGAGCCACATTTATTATTTCATTTATTCATCTCAGAATTCTGGATGTTGCTTTTTTTTGTTTGTTTGTTTTTTTATCAGTTATGGAAGATCAACTTTATTTTCAGGTGGAGTACCAATGCGACGGCTTCTTGGAAAAGAACAAAGACACCGTCAACGAAGACCAGATAAATGTGCTGAAAACGAGCAAGGTGTGCTAGTTTGTTTTGTATTTCTGTGCTTATCCCTACTCTCTTGATCCAATCGTTATTATATTCCTTTCTAATTTAAATTTAATTCTCAGTGTTTGAGAAATGGGCATCGAAAAAGGTGTGTTGAGAGACCGTACCCCTTCAGCCGTAAGCAGAAAACAAGACATTCTGTTCTGTGGTTTAAAAAAAAAAAAAAAAAAAAAAAAAAAAAACCCCTGTGAGCACACGCCCTGGAATTGTGGAAACACAGCCATCATTAGGAAATATGCCTCTAAATTTAGCTCAGACCCGGGAACGCTGCCACCTGCTGGTCAGGGTTACATCACTACCTGCCTGTCTGCTTCAGTTTGATTTAGTGTTGAAGCTGCTGCAAGAGGATGAGGCGACCACAGGCTCCAAAGGATGTTCCTCCAAGAGGGAGCGGCCCGGGAAGGTTCTCAGAGACCACAAGAAGACGGTCGGGCTGCAGGTGAGGAAACGGGACGCCTGCTGCTGTTCTGTTCACCGGGTTATCACACTGTTTGGAAACTGGGGGAAAAAAAAAAACCACACACACACAGTTGGACAGTTGTTTGACAACATTAGTGGAAGTATAGAACCCCCCACTACCACCACCACAAAGAGTTTAGTAGTTATTACAGTGCATACAATGCTGCTGCTTTTAAATGGTGTAATAAAACAAAATACTACATTGACCTTGTTACAGCCAGCCACACATGTGGCTTGGCAAAAGAGAAATATCTATCAAATATTCAGCCAAACAAATGTCGGATTCAAACACAGAATCTTGAAAAAAAAGTCATAATAATAAAATTGAAATTCCAAAACTCCCGAAACATTGTGCGTCTCTCTACTCACTGTGTCATTCCTTCTTCCCAGTTTCGTCAGTCGCTTCACTCGCTGATGGAGACCCTGAACGCCACGACTCCTCACTATGTGCGCTGCATCAAGCCCAACGACCAGAAGGCTCCGTTCACGTGAGCAGGACGGTTCTGATGTGATTAGATGTGACACACACACACACACACACACACACAGAAAATGTGACCCGCTGCGGCGCATTAAACCTGTTTGTGTCTCCTAAAATGAGAGATCGCTTTGATAATGGGCAGTTTTGTTGTATTTTCCACGCAAGCCTTGACCCCGTGAGGACAGTGCAGCAGCTGCGGTCCTGTGGCATCCTGGAAACCATCCGCATCTCGGCCGCAGGCTTCCCTTCTAGGTACCGCTTCCCCGACGCCCCGGCACCCTTCGGGGCCCCCCGGGTCTGCTCTCTGCAGTTTGACAAACATTACGCGACTTGAAGGGCTTCTGTGAAGAATATGGTTGTTTCCATATGATTGTTGTAGATGGACCTATCAGGAGTTTTTCAGTCGTTACCGGGTCCTAATGAAGCGAAAGGAGGTGCTGCCAGATTATAAACAGAGCTGTAAAATTGCCTTGGAAAAGTTGGTTAAGGTATGGCTGGATTTAACATTTATAACATCAAAAGTATACATTGTTGGGCTCACAGAAGCACACTTATATTATGTAACCTACCGCATATTGTGTTTTGTTTTAAAGGACAGGGATCAGTATCAGTTTGGCAAAAACAAGATATTCTTCAGAGCCGGCCAGGTGGCGTTTCTGGAAAACCTGCGCTCTGAAAAACTGCGCTCAGCTTGTGTCTGCATCCAGAAGACCATGCGCTGCTGGCTGGCCCGGAAGAAATACCTCAGGATGAGGGAGTCTGCCGTCACCATCCAGAAGCATGTCCGAGCCCACCAGGCGCGCTGGTGAGTGGACGTGCTACGGTTAATATTCAAAATATCAACAAAATAGGGCACGCCATTCGTTGACCACACATTTCTCTCTCCTCAGTTATGTGAAGTTTGTGAGGTGGACCAAGGCCGCTGTGATCATCCAACAGTATTTCCGTATGTGGGCGGCCAGGAGATCCTACCGAAGACAACAGTTTGCAGCTGTCACCATTCAGAGCTGCTTCAGGGCCTACAAGGCCAAGCAGAACTATTATAAGGTATATTAATGTGTGTGTGTGTGTGTGTGTGTGTGTGTGTGTGTGTGTGTGTGTGTGTGTGTGTGTGTGTGTGTGTGTGTGTGTGCGTGTGCGCGCGCGCGAACTGTATATAAAGTTATGCTTAGCTACACCCTTCAGAAGAGTGAAGAGGTTTGAATGCACTAAGGTGCATGTTACTCAATATGCAGCTTGTGGATAAGATAACACATCACTTCCTGAGGAGAAAGTTCAGGATGTACACGATGTGGACTCCAGGTGTTCCTGGAGTGTGTATGAGGTGACGAGGTGGTCCCTTATCTTGCTTCACGGTCCCCTGGGTCCGTCGGGTACCAGTTGCTCTCACACATACATTTGGGAGTCTGGTAAATTGTTGTATTGTGCATTAGTTACCAGCTGTTAAATAGAAAAATAACATTCATACAGTTCCTTACATCAGTCTGATGCAGCTCCGCTAACTACCTGAAGCATCTTGTTGTATTTATCTTCTGGCTTTCAGCAGATCTTGTAGCTTTTCTCTGATGCTATGACGACAGAACTTAATAGTAATTCTCTTCCTGATATTTGTTATACATGAACCATATCACTTCATGGGCGCCAGTATTATCTGTTATATGCCAAAGGCCTAGTAAACCTATATCTAGGTTTACTCTCTAGTGCAAAATACGCTGTACGTTCACACACCAATCTAAAGGGTCTCACCGTCTGAGGGTATGGTGATGGTGTTTAGTTTTGACATGCCAATTCTGATACTACTAAAAGCGAAAAAGACTTTACCACCGAGATAGTCGTCATCAAGACGATCCGTCGCTTTTATGAAAAAGAACGTCCTGTCCCGCTTCTGCTCCCAGCTGGTGTTTGAACAGAAGACTGTGGTGATCCAGAAGTGGGTCAGAGGCTGGCTGGCCAGGCGGCACTTCGGACGCGTCCTGGCCGCCGTGGTCCTGCTGCAGAGCTGCGTCCGCCGCCGGAGGGCCAGGGAGGCGCTGAGGCAGCTGAAGGTGGAGGCTCGCTCGGTGGAGCACTTCAAGAAGCTCAACGTCGGAATGGAGAACAAGATCATGCAGCTCCAGCGCAAGAATGACGAGCAGGTGAGGACCAATGAAAAAGCAGCGCTGAGATATGACGCTGACTCCGGAGAGCTGTTTACTGTATTCTGCATTTTACACCCATGGTAGAAAAAAAAAAAAAAGCCAGTTGTTTATTATTTGAAGGCCATTAGATGCTGTCAGATCACATGGCTGACATGTGCGTGTGTGTGCCTCCCCCCGCAGCATCAGGCGAACAGAGAGCTCAGTGTGAAGCTGAGAGCCGTGGAGAAGACCCAGGCTGCGGAGAGGGAGAAGCTGCTCAGAGCGGAGCAGCAATCCTCGGCCAAGGCGGAGAGGGTCTCAGGGCTGCTGGAGCAGCTGTCCTTCCTCCACCGGGAGCTGGAGACCAACCGCAGGGAGAAGGAGGAGCGGGACAGGGCCCACCAGGAGCACACGGAGAAGGTAGGCTGTGATCACACTGGAAACGGAGCCAACAGCCTCCGGCGTTTTCAACTCTCACGTCTCAGTTTTTTTTTTTATTGATTGGCTTGGCTTGATTGGTTGTTTTCCTCCGTTTAACCACCAGATGGAAGCAGAGCTGAACGCAAGGAACAGCCTGCTGATCACCGAGAAGGAAGATCTGAGCAGGAGGATCCAGGAGCAGGCCAAACAGATAACAGGTAGAACACAATGCAACTGAAATCAATCACCCTGTGTCCGGAGTGGCGTACACAGTAAGTGTTCGTACTGGCGTCCAGGGCACTTTAGCACGTGAGTAAAAAGATGTTGAGCAAAACTTTTACCGGCGTTTTGCCCTCACAGTATGCTGTGGGATATGCTTACGATATGATATTTAACTTGTAGTAGGTAGATTCAAGATTCAAGAGGTTTATTCGTCACATACATATACATACTTTCATACATATACAGTATGCAGTGAAATGTCAATGCAACGCACCCGGTGATTACACACTATGTCCTAGACTGAACACAGTAGCTACCTAAGAATTTCTACCTGACCAACTAACTGATTCCTAAAATGTAATGCAGTAAGTCGAATACAATAGAATAAAATCAAAATATATAAAATAAAATACGGGATAGACGTATGTATATGTGATAGGCTAATTATGTATATACAGATATGTGCATTAAAGTGGCATGTGAATTAAGTGAGGTAGTGTTTGTGAGATGTACAGCACAGTATACAGCAGTACGGCGCAGCAATACGGTAACACCGAACAACCCACAGCAGTGACACAGTATGCGGTACAGTATGCCACATACAGTACAGTAAGGTAATGGAGCCTATGTGTGTGGCTCAGTGAGGGCCCCTGGTGAGGTCAGCATTGACGGTTCTTATGGCTTTGCGGAAAAAACTTCGTCAGTCTCTCTGTTCTCGCTGTGTGACTGCGGAGGCGCTTGCCTGACCGCAGCAGCTGGAGAAGTCTGTTGTTGGGGTGGTGAGGATCCTTCATGATCCTGCGGGCTCTGCTACTACACCTCCTGGTGTATAAGTCCTGCAGGGAGGGGAGTGTTGTTCCAGTGGTACGTTCAACTGAACGCACCACCCTCTGCAGGGCCCGCCTGTCCTGAGCAGTACAGTTCCCAAACCAGGCAGTGATGTTGCCTGTCAGGATGCTCGCCACAGTAGAAGGACTTGAGGATCCTCACCGAGACCCGGAATTTCCTCAGATGCCTGTGGTGGTCAAGACGCTGCCTTGTCTTTCTCACCAGAGTGCCTGTTTGTAGTATGTAGTATGTCATACTGGTACTTTTCGCATCCTATTTGACGGCACTATGGTTTCAAGCACACTAAACACATTCACATACACATTATTCTTACTAAATACTATGCTAGAGTCCCATTATGCATGGTATTTTAATCAACGATGGATCAATCGCTATGAAGGTTTGAGGAGCACTGAATTAATTGGAATGTGAGTGAGTTATATGATGTAAGTGAGCAATTTTTTTCTTTCAATACAGACACCAAAGTCATTTTAGAGAACACTAAACAGGTGGAAAAGGACTTGACTGAGGAACGCTCCCGCTACCAGAGTCTGCTGAGCGAGTACCTGCAGCTGGAGCAGCGCCATGCGGAGCTGAAGGAGAAAATGAACCAATACAAGGTGAGAGACGCCGACCTGTGCTCCACACAGCACACAGCACAGAGGAGCCGACAAATCCCTTAATTTGACCAGACCGCAGGGCGGCCAGACAGTTATGTAATTCAATATGGTCAACTGGCTCCACAACATGATCACGACTTGATATTATACCCGAAAATACTTGCACGCATCAGAGTTGAGCTTATTGTTAAAGGCTGTGGGCACAATCGCTTTCTGTTCTCTAATTTCCCCAGCCCATAACAGTTTTTGATGTTGCCTATCTCCATTTTTTTTAATGCCCTCAATTTCCATGCCCGAGCAGAGGGAGGACAAAGCGGGTCACAAGAAAACAGAATTAACTGTCGTCAGAATGCGCCGCACGTCCGTCCAGAGCTCGGACGAGCAGGAGAGCCCCGCAAAAAGAGAGGTAACGCACCGGGCCGCAATGTGGGGATGGTAGTGAAGCCTTTTAAGAGACGTTCCTCCTGACGCTGCGCTGTGCCGGTGTGAAGGACGTGAAGCAGCCCGCCGTGGACATGCCCATTCTGCTGAAGCTGCAGAGGAGACTGAAGGAGCTGGAGACGGTGAATCGCTCCTTGCAGCGGCAGCTCGAGAGGAGAACAGAGGTCCAGCAAGAGAAGGCCAAGGTGCCGTCTCAAACGCTGTGTGTGTGTGTGTGTGTGTGTGTGTGTGTGTGTGTGTGTGTGTGTGTGTGTGTGTGTGTGTGTGTGTGTGTGTGTGTGTGTGTGTGTGTGTGTGTGTGTGTGTGTGTGTGTGTGTGTGTGTGTGTGTGTGTGTGTGTGTGTCCTTTTTTAAATTGTATTTATTTTGTTATTTATTTATTCATTCATTTATTTATCTATTTATTTATTTAAGGTGATTGAGGAGCAGAAAAGTCTTAATAGAGCTGAACTGGACCTGGAAGCGCTTAAGGTACGAATCAGTGAAAAGGAAAAGTTTGTCAACCTTCATCAACGAGTCGGGAAGGAAGTGACTAAATCAGACACTTAATCAAAAACCTTGAATATGAACCTCAACAAAAGTCTGCGCTCTTATTTTTTTTTTTTTTTATAGAATTTCTGTCATGGAAGAAAAGTCATGCACATTATTGTTTATTTCAGGCGGCTTTTCAAGAAATATGTACAATATCTCAAATGGGGATTTATATGTGTTTGTGAAATATTTGTATTTTAAATTTGTTTGTTTAAATTTGTTTGTTTCCGTTATTTGTTTGTTTTGTTTACCAACGTTCAGACTCCTGTCTCAGTCGGAGATGTGTTGCTTCATCCGTGTTTCTGCTTCTCTGCAGCGTCAGGAACTGGAGTCCGAGAACAAGAGGCTGAAGCTGGACCTGAACATGCTGCGGAAGTCTCTGTCGGGCGAGAACCGCGCCCTGGCGCCGCCCAAGCCGGACTCCTTGTCCTACAGCGTGCTGCTGGAGCAGCTGGACTCCAGCAATGAGGAGCTGGAGATGCGCAAAGAGGAGGTGATGCTGCTCCGATCGCATATGGTCCGCCAAGAAGCCCTGAAACACAAGGTGAGCCATTCAAGGCAAACTCCATTTTTTTTTTTTTCCATGGTTGAGCATCGAGTCAATGTTTTTCTGTGACATTTCTCGCTGCAGTATATCAATTCTTCAGTTACTGTCGGACATTCATAATACATTTAGCACCAATTCAAAATGTCGAACTCTTGGTAAAATGGTAAAAAATTCTGCATCAGCTGGTCTCGGCTCAGGATCCACATTTGCAGATCCAAACATAATTGATATCTGGTCATGACCGCATGCCGCAGAAACTTTGTTTCAAAATAAAAGTACAGTATTGGCAATAGTTTACCTAAAAAACATATATGTACATTTACATTTACACTAGAAATGGACCCGCGACCCAGTTTTGGATCGAGACCCACCAACTGAGAACCAATGTTCTAGAGGAATGTAAATGTCACTCAGAATAAAAATCTAAGTTCATAATATAAAAATCTTTATTGTTTTCTTGTTGGAACAAGACAAAAACTTGACACAGTTGCCTTAATTTATGAAAGTAGATTAAGCAGATAATCTTTTCAGTGTAAATAAATGATCTGTCCTACGAGAAGTTTTAATTCATCCACTGTTGAATTCACATCTCCAGGACTCGCTGACCGAGGGGCTGAAATTAAACCTTAGTGAAATGTCACTGCTTCAAGACATTGAAAGGTAAGCAGCAGATACCAGCAGATGCTTTACATGCTTGTTTTCATCAGAGGCGGAAATTTCCGGTTGTGGAAATGAAAATTCTCCCTACAATTTTTGAGTCAGTCATCTGGATTTACTAATCGGCACTGTCCAGGCTTCAGCTAATGAGTGAAATCAGAGAACTCTGAGATGTCTGTTTTTTTTATACTTAATGTGGCTTTATGTCTGTATTTCTCAGATCCACTGATCTTCATACGCTGAACGAGGACGGGGAACTGTGGCTGGCATATGAAGGACTGAAAGAGACCAATAGGTGGCGCTATAATCACAAGGCTTGGCAGCCATTGTCTTGGTCTCTGTGAATAGTTGGATATTAACTCATCGCCCCCGCCCCCCCCACCCAGGCTCCTGGAGGGCCAGCTGCAGGAGCAGGGCCAGCAGCACCGCGAGGAGTGTGAGGAGCTGCAGAAGGAGCTGCAGAAGGTGAAGGAGCAGAACCTGCAGCAGCAGCAGCTCCTGACGAAGAGTCTCCAGCTGCCGCAGGACGCCCAGATCGAAGCCCGGCTGCAGCACGAGATCACGCGGCTTGCCAACGAGAACCTGGTGGGGAAACCTCCCGATATCTGTTAACTTTGTCAATCCCGAAGCAATAAAGATCACTATGGAAAAGGGAATTCGCATTCATATAATGTTAATATAAGGATTATTTCTATTCACAAAATCTCCCGCCAAAAACTGTGTCGCTATGATGTAAAGTCATTTTATATTATTATTGTGTTGAGAAATTTCGAGGCGTTCGCAATTGCATGTCTGTGCGGTATGTGAGAGTTGTGTTTTTCCCCTCATCAATTTGATGTGTTGATGCGTTATTTTAGGACCACATGGAGCGGCAGGAGAGTCAGGACAAAACAATTAACAACTTGAAAAAACAGCTTAAAACCTACGCCAAAAGGCTGGAAGAATTTGAAGGTAGGGTTCCAGTGATAGATATTCATGTGGCGTTTGGTATGTGCGATCATTTAAGAGTTTTTAATCTCCTGGCTTTGTCCGCCTTTAGCTGGTGCCCGCAAACAGAGCACAGTTTCCCAGATCGGCATTCCAGTGAGTATCACGCGAAAGGAGAAGGAGTTTCAAGGGATGCTGGAATACAAGCAGGGCGACGAGAGCCTCCTGCTAAAGAACCTGGTCGTCGGTGGGTTATGACGTCACTGACACAAATGTTTTTGTCTCTGGTGGAGCAACTTGAAATTTGAGCCCCTGCTGTAATCCCTCCAGACCTGAAGCCCCGTGGCGTTGCGGTCAGCTTCATCCCTGGACTCCCCGCCTACATCATCTTCATGTGCATACGCTACGCCGACTACATCGACGACGAGGACAGAGTCAGCACTTTGCTCAATTCCACCATCATCAGCATCAAGGGAGTCATCAAGGTGCGGGATTCAAACTCCACTCGGGGGGAAGGTTTGGGGTATTTGGCGGTTAAATGAACATTCTTCCAACTGCTCCCACAGAGGAGAGGAGCTGACTTTGAAACGGTGTCCTTCTGGCTGGCCAACACCTGTCGCTTCCTGCACTGCCTGAAGCAGTACAGCGGAGACGAGGTGAGCCCATGCTCGTGCGGCTCTTACTGTCTTGCGCCCCCCCCCCCCCCCTCTCTGCTAACCGGGGCGTCTGCTTCGCCTCCGAACAGGACTTCACGAAGCACAACACCCCTCGGCAGAACGAGCACTGCCTCGCCAACTTTGAGCTGTCGGGCTACCAGCAGGTCTTCGGCGACCTCGCCATCCAGATCTACCAGCAGCTCATCAAGTGCACGGAGGAGCTTCTGCAGCCGCTGATCGGTGAGCGGTGACATGACGGAGATATCTCATAATTAATATCAAGGTGTCTCGGTGTGCGCGTTCCCCAGCACGGAGCTCCTCGGAGGTCATTTGATTAAAGAAGCCGAGACAAGTCCCTGAAATCAGAAGTGCGACGAAAGACTGCAGAAGAACAAATTATGGGGGATAAATGTATAAATATCTATCTATACACTTTATAAGCTAAATTTGAATAAGTAAATATAGGATTCATAAGCACATCCCATTTAATTCAACTCAATATACTTTCCATACAAAAATAATAATCAATTTCATGGCATTTTTACGTTATTACTGTATAAGTAACTTTGGACAAGTGTCTTCTAAATGATATTATAATGTAACATGTTTTTTGTAATTTAATGTTTTTTAAATGTAATTATAATTTGAAACACACATGCGTTTACCCGTGTATATTTAAGTTCAAAACGAATAATAATAATTAAACGCACACTTCTAGATAACTGTTACATGTTTACTCTGTGCAGTGGCCGCCATGCTGGAGCACGAGACCGTTCAGGGCGTTCTGGGATCCAGGCCGACCGGCCTGAGGAAGAGGAGCGCCAGCCTCCAGGACGAAGGGGGCGTCACCGTGGAAACGCTCCTCCAGCAGCTGAACGTCTTCCACAGCGCCATGATCCAGCACGGCATGGACCCGGAGCTCGTCAAGCAGGTGGTCAAACAGGTGTTCCACATCATCTGCGGCATGACCCTCAACAACCTGGTACTGCGGAAGGACATGTGCTCCTGGGGAAAAGGCCTGCAGATCAGGTACTGTGGGGAAGGGGACAACCAAAAGTAACGCAATACAGGAACCAGGCTCAGATCACTTTCTTTTTTTGTTTAGGAGGTGAGACAAATTTACAACCAAGAAGCTTGCATACAGTTGAAAAAAAAAAAATTGTTGTGCAATGTTTCCGAAGATATAATGCTGCTATAAAGGGCTATAAAATGCTTATGGCTTACTGTGATTGTCCGTAACGAGAAAAGTAAAATTAACAATCAAGAGATAATAAAATAAAAAAATAAATAAAAATCCGAAATAAGTAGTAAACAATACACCATTATAATTAAGTTGTAAATAGTTTTTTTTCGGCAGGGTACTTAACAGCCTGGGTTATTTTGCGAATTATGACCAGCTGGCTGCACATAAATCCTGCTGATTACACAGCAACTTACCAAATAAATAAATACTTTACCCAGAATATTAATTTAAAATAATATTTTTTTTTTTAATGATTGAATTTCTGCTAAGAAAAATATTCCGTGGAAAAAACGCTTACACTGTAATAATTTAACAAACTACTCACTCTTCAAAAAAAACTTTGCCCTAAATATGACTAATCTATTTACTATGATTAATGTTGAATTGGACATTTCAGGACACTACTTTCTGTGTCGTGTTGACAGTCGTTATAAAGAGATTAGCCGCCGTTAACCAGAAATAACAAACTGCTGCTTGCAGCCATTGATCAATCAGAATTGAGTATTCCACAGACCTGTGGAATGAAAGGTTCAAAATAAAGCACCAGTCAGAAGGTTGTGTCTTATCTTGCTGATATGCAATGTTTATATTGGTCAACTGAAGGTTTTGATGACACTACAGTACAACACCAACACTACAGTTATATGTAGTATTACATTAGGGTACTGTTATGTACTTGGCCTTTCCGAGGGGAAGTGGACTTCAGGAGTGTCCTGTGTATACGCTGCGGCTGCAGGTACAAGGTGTGGCAGCTGGAGGAGTGGCTCTCCGAGAAGGAGCTGGCAGACTGCGGGGCCAGGGACACTCTGGAGCCCCTAATCCAGGCGGCTCAGCTGCTGCAGATCAAGAAGAAGACTGAGGCCGACGCCCAGGCCATCTGCACCATGTGCAGCGCCCTCACCGCCGCCCAGGTCGCTCGGCAGCATCAGCTTCATTTCACTGTTTGAGCCGCGGTGGCGCCGTAAAGCTGTTGGTTTCTGACGGTTGTTGTTGTTGTTCCTGCTCATCAGATCGTCAAAGTGCTGAACCTCTACACCCCGGTGATCGAGTTCGAGGAGCGCGTGTCAAACACGTTCATCGCCATCATTGAAGTGAGTGTTTTGTTCCACTCACCTGCAGGTTTCCCACGCTCGTAAGGAATGTGAACCACTATCCATTTGAATTATGGGTCAAATTTGTGTGAGTGAAATTGAATGTTTTGATTAGTGTCTGTATAAACCTATTTGTATGTGCCTTTTTTTTTATTGGCGTTTTTCCAAGATTCAATTTCCAATCAAAATAATAGTTTGAAATGTGGTGTCATATGCATGTACTGCACAAGCCACAATTTCAAATTTGACTCTTAAAGCGTTTAGTTTGAGGGAAAGCAGCCTATCGTAGCTATTCAATAGATTTCAGTCTTATCATCATGCTTCTTGTTCCTGGAATTGTTTTTAGATAGGCTAAAATGGGGACTTTTATATTGCAACTCAATTTTGAAAAACCTGAATTTCAACGAAGCGGATACAGTAAGTAAATGATAATAATAATAAAAAATTACAATTATTTTTAAATACAAATCAAAACATTTGATTATACTTATTCACTTACAATCTAATTTTAGTATTCACTGTGTGTATTTCTTTATTATCTGTGTTCAATTTATCCACAGGAGCTTTTGAAAGACAGGCGCGAGTCGCCGGCGTTGATGATGGATGTGAAGACGCTCTTCCCCGTCTCCTTACCCTTCAGCCCCTCCCTGGTGACCCTAGACTCCATCCAGATCCCCATCAGCCTCAACCTCAGCTTCCTCACCCGGGTCTAGGCCCGACACGCTTTGACCATTGCATTCTTTAGACGCTTTATCGACACTAGAGAATGACTTTGATGCCTTAAACCAAAGTTGGAAGGGGTTTCTCATGTACTTTACTCAATCGACGCTGTAACAACTTCAAGGGGACCTATTGTGGAAAAACTCACTTTTTTCGGTGCTTGTTCACATACATTTGGGTCTCTGATGGGCCTACTAACATACAAACCGGGAAAAAGGACAACCCGGTCAGTTTTTTTGTGAGCTGTCTATTTCAGAAAACATGTCATGCCGTTCGCATTTGAAGCCCTTTTGTAGGTCATTTAGGGCCTCGGTAGAATCAGAAACCCCATCCATTTGAGTAACTCCACCCACGACTGGAGAAATGACAAGCGCCGCCAGCGGACCCCCTGAGCATGGGAACTGCTCTGTTGGCGTCATAGACCAGCACAAATCTTTTAAAAGAAAGAGGAATTAATACCAACTGTCCTTGAAGAAACTGCAGATTAGAGAAATGTAAGTATTGGAAAAAATGATTCTGCTGTTTGTTTCTTTCTAAAAGAAATTAAAATAAAAGGGCATGCGGTAGATGTCCAAAACAAGCTTGAAAGCGCAGCCAACGAAAGTCGGAACAACCTTTTAAATGGGGCCTTGTAGATTGATAATGAGTGAAGATTCAGCAACTGGACTGATTATGCCTCGCCTCAAAATTATTTTCAATTTTCTTGGACTGATAAGTTCAAATAAATGAAGTATACGTACTTCATACAATGCAACCACAGAACTGGAGCAAACACTTGCAGAGTGGCCGTGATGAGCCGCAGCTCATTTTCATTCAAAGCGACACTGAAACAGCGTCCTGGAACAGGACGGTTTAGAGGCATGTGAGAATGGCTAGAATGCAATACCTGAGGGGTATTTTCGGCAAAAAACTTCAAAGACGTGTTTTTGGGACCTGATAAGCCCATATAAATTTGTTGAAAAGGAGTATAATAGGTCCCCTTTTAATAATGAGAAGCGATGTTGTTAGGGTTTCGGTTATTTTCTTGAATGCACTTTTTTTTATGGTTATGGCCATAATGCTTGAATAAATATCATCTTAATATTGTGCGTTTATTTATCTCACTATACTGTTTGGTCTTTGTACCTTTCTATTGTTTTCTTCCACTACAGCAACTTAAGATGAATTTCTTTCCATGTTAAATTTGATCATGTCTTTCTGTTACCCTCCTAAGGGATACGCCATACTTTTTTTTTTTAGGGGGGGCGAAATCTTGACGGGCAGCCTGCTAACTGCGTTAGCGCAATGCATGGCTGTGGAGGGGATCAACTAGCCTAGCGACCGCGAAGCGCCTCAGAAGCCAAGTTGCGGTCGCATTCAAGGTGTTCGCTGCACACAGCCGGTAGATATTTTGGGGGATGGACCGGCCACATGGACTCAAGAACAAAAATAAAACTTGACTCAAACGGAGCAGGTGGGCTCTGCGTCAAGGAGCTCCCGCGCAACAGCGGCCTCTAGGGGTCAGGGCGCGCAACGGCCACGCCTCAGATCGGTCCTCCCACCGACCCCGCCCACTCGTCACGAGACGGGAGGGGGGCGGGGCCTCGACGTCACCACCGCCGCGCAGGTGAGCGGGCGAGCGCCGCGGCGGTGTCCCGGAGAACCCCGGACGCACCCGGACGCGCACGATGCGGCAACATGTCTCTGCCGGAGCTGTACACCGAGGTAGTAGTGCCCCCTTTTTTTATATATATATATATTTTTTTTTATTTTTTTTTATTTTACCGCGCGGACATCTTGTTTCGATCGGGGTTACAGGTGCTTTTAACGGAGACGACTCGCTCGGACATTTTTTTTATGTATTACTGCGGCATATGGAAGGGTTACGGACAACAGAAATGTAGGCCTACTTTAACGTCTTATAATGACCTAAGTATTATAATACAGTGTTAAAGTATTGAATGAGTATTAGAATGTCTTGTTGTTCTTACGAGAGTGGGAACAAACTTTACTTTAGTGCTGTCGCCCCTCTGACATCTTTTTTTCAGCCGATGCCCCTTTTCTGGCATTTGGAGAAAAAAAAAAAATCATCTACTGTATGTGTTTTTTTTAACTTTTCTTTTTTTTATGTTAAACATTTGCAACCATTAGGATTTTTTTACTACTTTTAAAAAGTATATATTTTTCTGAGTACCCCCTCTAGTACCGCAAAGTACACATAGGGGCGCTCGGGGCCACCCCCATTTGAGGAGCACTGCTTTAAAAGTTATTATAAGGTCTTGCATTTTACTTTATGAGGTCTTCATTTGAACAGGTTCTGTTGGGGGGTGGGGTGCTGTTCATATTTATAACATTCTCTAATCCAGGGGTCTCTAATCAAGATGCCCCCACAGTGGACATCAAGGGAAAACCAACTGGAAAAAGAACCAACTTTTTTTTTTACACTTAACATTGGTGAATTGCCTTATAATAATAATTATTATTATGATTATGATAAAAATAATCAAATAAAATAAACATTGAATAACTACATGAAATTCAATACATAATTAAATGAATGAAAATGAGAAAGAATAAATATAAAATGAAATCAAAGTAGATTATATTAATCAATAAAAAAATCCTTGTTATTTTCTATTTTATTCTGTTTCATAATCTGAAGACATAATAGAGTAATGAGTAGAGTAATGATTTTAAAAATGAAATGAAAATGTATTTGCGAGAGAGAGATTTGCGAGATTTAACAATATATCATAAACGTGCAGCGGGCCCCATGAAATTGTCACACCGGCCGGGTGTGGCCCCCAGGCCTGTAGTTTGAGACCCCTGTTCTAATCGCTAACCTTGGTATAGAAAGGAAACTGTTTTAATAACAGAATCATCTAGTTCATAACCTGCACAGTTTCTACCTATTACTTACCTCTGCCTTGACTCAAAGATATTGGACTTAACTGCAATAGTTTATTGAATAACATATATGATTTGGTCAAAAATCAGCCTTACATTTTGTTAAAATATTTCTTAAAAAAAGTCTTCAAAAACATTAGATTTACCTCACCCACAGGCACCCTCTTAATGTTGTGTAATGGATATCTAAATGATCAAAATCCATAGTATAGTAGCTTAAGAACAATGAGAATTATGTCACACTTTCCCCACCCTGTTTACTGTCGCTGCGGCGTCACCCTACATCATTTCTGCCCAAAAGTAAATACAACACAAACCAATAATGAGTCATTCCTGTTCCCTCAGTACAACAGAGTCTGGGTTCCAGACACTCAACACGTGTGGAAATCTGCAGAGATTACAAAAGACTTTCATCCTGGAGCCGATGCTCTTGAGCTGCTTCTTGAGGACGGGGCCGTGAGTAAAACTTTGCTTTTGGTGAAATTATGAGATATTTATAAGACTATAGAGAGAGCTTTATTAATCCCCAGGGGGAAGTTCAGGTACTACTGCAGGAGTTTACCAATCAATTAAAAAGAATAAAATATGAAATAAAATATGTGTGCACAACATATACCCAGTAGTTAACAGGGAACAGCACTTGTACTATGCCAACTTGAGTGTAATGAAACAAAAACAAATTGTCCTAGATACCTGTTTTGGGAGTGATTACACCTCACGATCGAGCTGTGTCTTTTGCATAACCTGTTACTCTGAAGGGGTACCGCTACTGCGTTGACCCAGAAAACCCGAAACTTCCGCACCTTCGCAACCCCGACATCCTGGTGGGCGAAAATGATCTGACGGCTCTGAGCTACCTCCATGAGCCCGCCGTCCTGCACAACCTCAAAGTGCGCTTTGTGGAGTCCAAGATCATCTACACTTACTGTGGTACTGTGGAAAACAGCCTTTCATGGCAATATGCTGAGCTGCAACAAAGAGGCAACAACTCTAACACTTTTGCGCGTACTGCTCGTGTGTATTCTCTTCATTATCAGGTATCATATTGGTGGCAGTAAATCCCTACAAGCAGATTCACATCTATGGAGATGCAGTCATTCATGCCTACTCGGGTCGGAACATGGGAGACATGGACCCTCACATCTTTGCCGTGGCAGAAGAGGCTTACAAGCAGCTGGCCAGGTGAAAACAGCAGCTGATTATTGCGCAGAAGTTTCCTTAAACACTGTGAAGCAGTCATAGTAGTAATAATAATAATATAGCTGCAGGCAGCAATACCAGTCCAGCAACAGGGTCCAGTTTATTCGTTTTAGTTACGTGTTCGTTTTTTGGTTTCTGTGAAATGCATCACAAGTTACTTAACTTACAAACGTCAAACTTCGTCGAGTTATGTCGTGGAGTTATATCCATTTTGGATTTTTGGACATTGGCTTCTTTGTTGTCTTATTTTTTTGGCTATTTGTTGGCATCTGTAACAATAACAAGAACAAACTTTGTAATTACTTTTAATAACAATAATAATTTATACATTTTCTTTTAGTATTATACATCATACATGTACGTTAGTTGCAATTACCACTTTATTGTATTTTTTCTTTTAATAAGTACAGTTGGAAGATGACATGTCTATATTGTAATGCAGACAAAATTTATGGAACTTTAACTGAATTTATTTGTCATTAGTTATTGTGTTTAAATTATTGTGGAAGAACTTGTCAAGTTACATGGAAAGTGACGTTTCCATGAAATATGAAAAACCTTGTGGTATTTCTGTGAGTAATTACCATTGCACAGCTTTAATTTTTCCAACACCTTGTTGGATCTTGAATGCATCACTCAGTCGCATAATTTCAGTGTTTTCGAGTGGAAGGGCTGACAAATTTTTCAGGACTACTTTTTATTGTATTTTTCATTCATCCGGCAAAGTAATGTGGACCACAGATTTAAAATATCAATAGAACAGATCTGCTGACATCTACCAGGTAAGAAGATATATAAATATACACGTAAATCAATAGTTTTCGAAAGTCAATGGATCAATTTGGACATAGTGGTTTAAACGACGCCTCAACCGTGTTTGTAGCTTATGTAGAAGTATGTTTTCCAGATAGTTATAGCCGGGTTGGACATATTTTGGCGTCACATGTACTGGCATGTCTCTATTATATCGATCTAAATTTGATTGTTTTTTTGCTAATAACTGTTCAAGATAGTTTTAGGCTATAAAAGTCAGAGAATTTTTGGCCTGAACAATAACAATAAGCCTGCCAACGGGCTGGACCCCCTATTATTATTATTATTATTATTATTATTATTATTATTATAATACCTTTATTTGTATAACAACATATAAAAATGAAACCAAAAGTGCTTCACATCAATAGGATGTAATCAAATAGCAACAGTCAAAGCTAACAAGCAAAATGCATTTAATAAAAATAGGTAAATATTATAGTACACCCATTTCATATTTGGTTTGGCAATTTAGAAGGATCACAATCATTCTTTTTTCAATGGAGTCAATATTATTCGTCAGCGAATGATTTATCTTGAATTATTGGCCTTAATTACTGCTCTTGAATTCACTTAATTTTCAAGTAATTATCAAATCATCCTCACTGAACTTTGAAACACGTCCTTAGTGCTCAAACAGATTACACAGATACTCTATTATTACTCCGATGAACGCAATCCTTAAATTCTCCTGTTGGGATATGATCCCCAAACTTCATATGAGTAGAATATGGAAGACAAAAATGATACTGTATAACGACAAAGTCATGACAGTAAACCCAACCACTGTCCCCGACAGAAACCACAAGAACCAATCCATCATAGTGAGTGGGGAGTCTGGCGCGGGGAAGACGGTGTCTGCTCGGTACGCTATGAGGTACTTTGCTGTAGTAAGCAAGTCTGGCGTTAAAACACAAGTTGAAGACAAGGTCCTGGCCTCCAATCCAATCACTGAGGTATGAAGTCCACAGAGCCGCTGTGTTACAATGGCAGCTTCACAGATCTCACCAACCGCTTTTCACTACTTAACGTGTTGTTGGTGTTATATGATATTAATTTATGTGTTTTTGAGCTATTTATTGTTTTTCTGTTAGTCCTTGCTGCATTACAATTGATTCTACAGTCATCAATTGTGATCCTACAGTAGATTCTACAGTACAATTGAGTCTCGTCCTTGATTCTACAGTCACCACCATACATTCTTGAAAAAAAAAACAGATTTAAGGACCAGTAGTTCAACATTTCAAGCTCTTTTCTTAAAGTGGGTATTTGGTAAAAAGCAATGTATGATTAACCAAGTAGTAAAACTACTTCTCCACACTCATTCTGCCTCTTTATGAATGAGGGACTATGGTCTTCTGACAAAAGGTCGATACAACGAGCCACATACAGTAGTTGTATGGAATATTCCTTCACCGCAAAACTTTTGTTTGAGTAGTTCCTCTATTTCCTTCCTTCTGCTCTCCTTTATTGACACTAGCTTCAAAGTTATTGGTCCTGGGAATCTGCTTTGCCTTAGCTCCGGTCGCCATGGTGATGCAAATAAGTGTTTCATTACCAGCCACAACTCCGATTTCCACCACGTGAATAAATGAAGGGGAAAGCGAGATGGGAAGTTGGAAGGGGGGCTTTAATCGGCGAGAGCGAACGATTAAACCCAATATTTACATAAAACCAGTTTGAACCAGCACACTTGCATGTACGTGTACCATGTATTTTTGCACCTGGTGCCAATAGGAAGACACCTAGGGTGTTTGGAATGAATTGTATAAAGGTCCAAAATTTTGAGATTGCTTTTCGTCAGGCGATAGGGAACGCAAAGACGACCAGGAATGACAACAGCAGCAGGTTTGGAAAATACACTGAGATCAGCTTTGACAAGAGGTACCGCATCATCGGGGCCAACATGAGGACATACCTGTTGGAGAAATCCAGAGTAGTGTTTCAGGTATTAACGAAAAAATATATTTGATTGCGATGGGATTGATGAGAGTTCTCACTGATTGTAATTGGTATCTTGTAACATCAGATTTTTCTGTTCTTCAGGCAGAGAATGAGAGGAATTATCACATATTCTACCAGATGTGTTCCTGTGCAGACCTGCCGGAGTTCAAGGATCTAAGATTGGGTGAGTTTTGGACAGGACTGCCACTGGCATTACTCTGCCATGTAATATTGTCGCTTCATGTTCAGGGTCACCGGTTTGCTGTAGGGTTTGTGTTCTTATGCTATCATTTGTGTGCCCAATAACATGAACTTTTTAATCTCAAGTGAGCGCAGATAAGTTCCATTACACCTGCATGGGAGGGGAGATCAGAATTGAAGGCGTGGATGACAAAAAGGAGATGGAGGAGACGCGCAGGACATTCTCACTATTGGGTAAGGGTTGTTTTACCAACGAGAACCCAACTTCGGACCTGGATAAGCCTCTGGGATGCAGAAAATCAATGTCACATTTATGTACCAGCAGACCTGCCAACCTGTATGCATTTTTTGTACCAACAACACAATTCTTGGTCAGCCCAGCTGAAACTACACAAAAATATATATATAAATATATATATTGTTGTAATTTAATTACGGAAAACAATAAATCAATCGCTACAAAACAATACCATACATTTATTGTGTGTGGCCACGGCCGGTGACCGGCTGATCAGATATATTTTCAGATTCTGTGCCAGTCAAATTACTGAGATGATACTGTGCTCATGTGCTCCAATAAATGCTCCGAAACTCAAACCCAGTATGAATGTAATGTAATGTAGTTGCGTAGTTGAGGCTCAAAAAAGAGAGTGAAGCAAAGAAAATGTCAGCTGTTTATTGTAGAAATATTGTATTGCATGACAATATTCAAAAGTTGTGCAGACCGCGTATTTATTTATCGAGTCACTGAAGCGGAGCGTCAGCCCTGGTTGTCTCTAGTACACAAGCTCTAATCATGACGAAAAGTTATTTTTTGAGAAGAGTCTGGACGAGTCACTCAGTAAAACGAGTCGTTTCATATGATTCACTTAGTTTAATGCACGGTGAGTTCCAGTGAAAGAGAGTGAGAAGAGTCGGTCATTTATTATTATTACTTTTTTTTTTGCAATGATTGTAATTTATTTTGTAATGGCAAGTACCATATAAATATAATAAAAATGTATATTTGCGTTTAAAGTGAAAGAAACTTTAGTTTGAAGTTTTAACTGGACATTTTCATGTTTGTTATATGTTGTGTATTACTACTGTAAAACTCAGTGGGAGTTACAGGTTGCATTATACTGCAACTAGGTGACAGTCCCATTTTATTGGAACTCAGTGACAGTTCCATGTTGTATTTTATCTTATTGGAACTCAGACAGTTTCATGTTCTATTATTGTTCCATAGTGAATGATGAACAACAATAAACACACAGCGTCAAAATCAGAAATCTCACTATTGTGGTAACTGAAAATTGCAGCAGTAGTCCGTATGGCAGCTATCCTATCATGTCAGCGTGATCAGACCACTCAACGTATTTTTCATTGACGTACAGCAGATATACCCAATGAGACCAAATTATAAGAAAATTAGATTTCTCCGATCACGGATAGAAACTCAAGATGATCGGACGACAATGTATAAGTTATTTAATAGTCAATATTTTATTATGCCAAAATCGGAATCGACAGGTCAGATTTCTTTTTTTAATCTGAATTGGCCAAGAAAATTGCAATTGATGCATCTGTAGTTGGTAAACATGTTGGGTAACTTCACGAGATGATGCATTTCAAGGAGTATACCCTAACGAGAAGAATTAGTATACTGTATATACTGTAGTCAGCCATAGTAGCTCGTATACGATGTGACTAGCCTCGTTATGAGACGGCTACGGTGTGAATGATGGAGTCGTTTAGCTGCAGTGACTCAAACGTCACTGAGACTCCCTCTTACACTATTGTGGTGCTCAAAATATTTCATCAAGGTTGGCAGGTCTGTACCAGATTAGGGATGGTGAGGTTTAGGGGTGGGTTTGGTGTGGTTAAGGTTAAGGTAAGGACCTGGGAAGCATAAATGTCCAAAAAAGGAATGTTTTTGAGATGCCAGGGACATTTCAGAGAATCTCGGGGACGTGGGGAATCCCCTGATGCGCATTTTCCTGAAATGTAATTTTCTCTAATTATGTAATGAAATAATCCTTAATAACCCTCTCTCCCCTTGTGCAGGGTTGAAGGAGGAGTTTCAGCTGGATGTATTTAAAGTTCTGGCAGGGATTCTGCATTTGGGAAATATCAAAATTACAGATGATGGGGGTGACAAATCGTCTGTTCCTGTGAGTCTGACTGGAACTCACTGCTACACCTCGTTTAAGGACCTGATTAGATTTAAAAAAAACATAAACCTTGTTGGTATCTCCCCCAGTCCAACGACCGGCACCTGGGTGCGTTCTGCAGCCTGCTGGATATGAATGCCGAGGGAGTGTGTCAGTGGCTGTGCAACAAGAGGATTGTTCTGGCGATGGAGACCCTAGTCAAACCTGTGCCGAAACAGCGGGCAGTGAACGCCAGAGACGCCCTGGCAAAGCAGATCTATGCTCATCTGTTTGACTGTGTCGTCCAGAAGATAAACACGGCTCTGAAAGTCCCAGGAAAGCAGCACGCGTTCATCGGCGTTCTAGATATCTATGGGTAATTGACATGTAAATTACTTATTATACGGTATTTATTCTGCCCTTTGTTGTACTGCCCGCGGCTCCATTATAATCACAATTCAAATGCAAAGTTGTCTTTCTATCTCTCAGCTTTGAAACATTCAACGTCAACAGCTTTGAACAGTTTTGTATCAACTACGCAAATGAAAAACTTCAGCAGCAGTTTAACCTGGTACGGGACACAAACCCACCTCTCCACCCTTTCTGCGGAACCAACCGTTTCCCTTTGGGTCGGAGGGGGCGTCTGGATTATTTTGTCTCTGTCACTTTCCCAGCACGTGTTCAAGCTGGAGCAGGAGGAGTACATGAAGGAGGATATTCCGTGGACGCTGATCGATTTCTATGACAATCAACCGGTTATTGACCTGATTGAAGCCAAGATGGGGATTCTCGACCTGCTCGACGAAGAGTGTTTGGTGAGATTTTGCAACTGATTTTCTTATATATTTTCTCATTCTTAAGTTTGCGTTTTATTTATCATGTGAACCGACTCTTCTTTTTCCTCCACAGCTTCCACAGGGGACGGACCAGAACTGGCTCCAAAAGCTCTACAACTACCTGGACGCCAATCCGCTGTTTGAGAAGCCCAGGTTATCAAATGAGGCTTTTATGATCCAACACTTTGCAGACAAGGTGCAGATGTGGCACAGGGTTCCCTCAAATTAACAAAGAAAAAACAACATTGCTGCTCCGGCAAAAAAAAAAAAGTCTTCAACATTTTACTGATGTTTTTAAACAGGTAGAATACCAAAGCAAAGGGTTTCTTGAGAAAAACAGAGATGCACTCTATGAGGAGCTGGTTGATGTTGTGAGAGCCAGCAAGGTATTTTCACACGCTGCTTTTTCATGGAATATTTCAATTGAAGCCATTAGTAGTTTGGAATAACAATGAACCCGTTGCTGGCAGTTCTTGCGGGTCTTACTCCGTTTTCCTCTCTCAAACATATCACCGCTGTTTGGGCTTGCTATCAGTTTCCTCTCCTGGCCAACGTTTTCCAAGAAGAGGAGCAAAACGTCCTCCACACTAAAGGCTTCAAAGTGAGGCCTGCCCGGCCCGGGGTCAAGCCAGCCAATAAGCAGCTGCGGACTTCTGTTGGAGATAAGGTGAGAAATGTTTACTCTGTCTGCTGACTGGAGCCCAACACCTGAACTACCAGCTTGTATTTACCTTTTCCATTTACCTTTCCTGTAGAGTCATAACTGGGTTTGTGTATTGTGGGAGGGTTTTTTTTTTACCGGTAATATCCGTTTTCACGAGACTTGCCGGTGTAGTTCCGCAGCTCTCTCTACCTGCTCATGGAGACACTGAACGCCACCACACCTCACTACGTACGCTGCATCAAGCCCAATGATGAAAAGCTCCCATTTGAGTGAGTATGGGTTGTGTTTTGTTTTGTTTTTTTTAACAGCCGTACTGTAGTTGAATGGAGCTTGACATGACCAACTGTGTGTTAACTGGAATGCCATGCATACGTTCCACCTGTTTTAACCGAGTGTTGTTTGTGTTTTGAGATATGACTCCAGGAGGGTGGTGCAGCAGCTGCGGGCCTGTGGAGTCCTTGAAACCATTCATATAAGTGCACAGAGCTACCCCTCCAGGTACAGCTTCTTTTTCTTGTTAGATTCCCCTTTTAAAGCGGAACAGGAAAACCCGGCACGTTGGCAGTCCCTCTATTTCACTGCAATTGGGAGGAAATAAGTTCCTGGAATGTGGAAGCAACCTGATATGGCTTCATGTGCAGGATAGAGGGGGGGGGGCTGTATATCCTCACTGAAAACTCAGCTTCTCACAGACCTTCACAGGATGCCTGATAAAAGTCTATGTTACCAAAACATTGTAGAAACAAACTATTGCGTGGTGACCTCCCATACATATCCGCCTTAGCACTCCTTGTCTGAAAAGATCTTTCACCTCCTTCAATCTGAATACAGATCTACCAACACTAAAGCTACAAAGAGTTAATATTTTAGCGTAACAGGTCATCAGATAAAATTGTGTTTTTCAAATACAGTGCTGAAATGACAGTACAGGCCTTTTAAAACTATATTCCTTGTGAATGCCTTGGAGTGCCATAACTCTCTCCAGTACCTCCATCCCTTTTTGCAAAGAGCACCACGGGGTCGGCACATAAAGCTTTAATAGTCAGAGATATATTTTCAGAGGGTTGTGTTGTCTGACGTGTATTTTGTGTTTCCAGGTGGACGTACATTGAGTTTTACAGCAGATACAGTATTCTGATGAGCCAGCAGGAGTTTGGCCTCAACGACAAGAAACAGGCGTGCAGGACAGTGATGCAACGGCTGATTCTGGTACGTTTCAGCTGTGTTCTCATGGTGATCGGCCGTCATATATATATTCCTTGGTCTTACTTTGGCCCCCACGTCTCGACCCCAAGGACTCGAACCAGTACAAGTTTGGCCGTACAAAGATCTTCTTCCGAGCCGGTCAGGTGGCCTATCTGGAGAAGCTGCGGCTGGACAAGCTGCGTGGTGCCTGCGTGACCATCCAGAAGCACGTCCGAAGCTGGAGCCAGAGGAGGAAGTTCCTTCGCATGAGAGACGCAGCCATCGTCCTCCAACAGTACATTCGTGGAACGAAGCAAATCCGGTGAGAGAGTTCACAGCGCTTCAAAAAAACATTTATATCCTATATAATCTTGTGGAAATCCATAAAATCAGTCCCAGAGATCCATTGGAAACTGTAAAGGTTTTTTTCAACATCCAGGTCTTCCTTCGTCTTCACAGTTGTCACCGCTCGGTCACTATCTTTTCTCCAAAGTATTCCTTCTTCTGAGCGATTTTTTTCTTGGTGACATGAGGTGGTGGGAATATTTTATTTTTTTATTTATCCATATAGACAGTTCACTCACCACAACTAGCTAGACTGCTCTATCAAATTCACTTCGGCTGCCTTGCACTTCTTGCCCAATCTTTGCATTCTTGCTGGGACAGGCGGACTCTGTCACCAACAATTGCAACAGCATATAGAAGAGCACATCCATAATGAAAATGCATTGAATGGCTGTTTCTTAATCTTACCGATCTCCCCTTTATGAATCTACTTTGTATCTGCACTCCTCCAGTAAAACAGTGACTGCCGCAGCAATAAAGCAAGGCTGGGCAGCAATTGTCATCCAGCGGTATTGGAGAGGCTACCGCCTGAGACAGATCTACCAGCTCGTCCACCTGGCGACCATCACCATACAAGCCTTCACTCGAGGATGGATCGCTCGCAAGCGATACAAAAGGGTTTGTAAATGTATTCATCCCCGATTTGTCAATTCAAATGCTAATGTGTGGAATATGTAAAATTAAAACACAAATTCTAATATGACTTCACCACCTAAGATGATAAAGGAACACAAAGCCTTGATCCTGCAGAAGTACACCAGGGCCTGGCTGGTCCGACGGCGCTTTCAAACCATGCGCCGGTTGGTGCTGAACGTTCAGCTCTCCTACAGGGTGCAGCAGCTCAGGAAGAAGGTGGAAGATCAGGTAAAGTAAAGTGTACGAGTATGATACATGTGTGTGATTCCTCGAAAATAATGTCACTAATTCATTTGTATTCTGATCAACAAATTATTAGTATATATAAATCACACTGCTTTAATATTGTAAATTGCATATTAATTTAATAGAAGTCATAATATACGCAGGAAAGAATATCACAATAAATTCTGAAGCCGAGGTGAACCTGTTTATGATGTCTTTGTTTGTTTTCAGTCGCTCTCTTCAAGAACACTTTCGTTTTTATTAATATGTGGATGCCAATTAGCCAGAATTTTGCAATATTGTTATGGCAAATTTTCTACCCAATTAGAAATAGAAAATATTTATAATAAGTTAACAAATCCATTATTGTTACCTACTTCCTAATCAAACAGTTTGTAGAGAACCCCCATTCTTAAGTGCTACTAGATGTTCCCACAGTTATTCAAAACAAACCCCGTGTTTGGCAGGCTAATATCTGACTCTGCAACCTTTTTTTTAGAACAAAGAGAACCGTGGACTCGTGGAAAGACTGACGAGTCTTGCCAACAGTCATTCCCAAAACCTGGACAGGCTTCAGAGTCTGGAGACCCAGCTGGAGAAGTCGGCCACTGAGAAGTTATCCCTACAAACCAAGGAAATAAAAGCGAAGGAAGATGCAACTCTGGTGGGTGTTGTGCCAGCTGAAAGTTTAATAAAGCAATATAACACAACGGAGGAGGGATATTATACTGTATGTATTCTGTATATACTCTATAAACGAGGACAGTTTATACTGAATATTAGCACTCACTGAAATGTCACGTTGTTTTATTTTCTCACCCAAGGCGATAACACAGCTCCAAAAAGAGAAGGATGCACTGATGCTTGCAAAACAAAACTTGGAGAAAGATTTTGAGGCTTCGGCCAAAGAAGCCAAAGGTAATGGACGTCAAGAGAGGCACTCAGTCTACTATTTTAGTCATTGTTATATATACAGTAGGAAATGTGTCTTGTCATTTTCACAATTACAGACAGTTTTGCTCAAATAAAGAAGAATCTCCAGGATGAGAAAGAAAAGGAAGAAAGACTTAGAAAGTAGGTTATACAAAAACTTCAAGCTCTTTTGACTTCAGTGTCAGTGGAATATCAGCCATTAAACACACAAATCGTGAAGGTGAAAAGACGACTTTCCCGGCAGAATTGCAGAGAACAACATTGAGATCCAGCAAGAGGACCACGAGAACGAGGCGGAGGCTCTCAAAGAGGAGATCAGGAGGCTGAAGGAGGAGCGGGTCAGTCTGCAGCTGCAAATCCAAGACGGAGCTGAGGTCAACGCCGACCTGCAGGAGCAGCTCGTCCAGCTCAGCAAGCACGTCAAGGTCATCCCCGACCTGCGGAAGGACCTCCACAACATGCAGACCCAGAGAAACAACTTGGACAGAAAGATGAAGGAGCAGTCGGAGCAGACCAGGGGTGCTGTGTGGTCCCTGTTTTAATCCGATGTTAGAAATATGACCTCTCATCATCACCAGAGGACCTTAAAACTTTTTTTTTTTCTCCTCCTGCAGCTAAAATTATAGAGATCACAAGGCGGCTTCTTGGCGGTGTGGTGGAACGGGAGGTTCTTTTAGGGTGATCCATCTATGACTTTGTCCTGAATTTCATACATGCTCATTCTGACGTCATGAGTTTATTTAGCTTGTGTCTCGTTCCTCTGAAGGTTGACTTCGGAAGACCCCGAAAAGCTTGACGATCTCGAAGAAGTGCTGGCTTCTTTTGACACGCTGCAGAAAGCAACCAGGTCCCATTCACTTATTGTGTTTTTTTGAGCTTTGATTAACTTTTTACCAAGATAACACACATTTAGCTGTCTTCCTAGGTCAATGGTGTCCATACATTTCATGTTATCCAAATTCTTAACCAGCGGCTATTTATTAGAGCTACTTACAGTAGAGCTGCCACAATTATTACATAATTGCGTGATCGCAATTATTTGAGGTACAGTAATTGCCATCATTAAGGGCAATTTTAAGCCAATGTGAGGAATTTTGCAAACAAATGATAAATTGAGAATTCCGCCTGGGCATTAATACAGTCTTATCTTATCTTAAATAGAATGCAAATTTGGTGCTTTTCTAGCTATCTTCATCTTTGATTTGAGGGGAATTAAGTGTCTACCTAAGTTTCTATACTTTTTTAGGGTTCTACTATGATAGCGACATGCACAAAAAAATTACAAAGTGCAATTACCCTAGAGCTACACAACCAGAGGCGGTACTTTGTGAAACCTGAAGGTGTGTGCTGCGCATCATGACCTGTTTCCTCTTTGCTCTCGATGCTGCTTGACTGGATGGACTATTGAACGGCTGTTGCACGCTCGACTGCAGAGTTCTGGAAAGCCACCAGAAGGAGCAGAAGGAAAGCTATGAGAGCCAGGTGGAGGGTTTAAAACTGAAAGCCGAGCACCTTCAGAATGAGAACAACCAGCTCCAAAAGCTGTTCCAGGAGAAAATGAACGTCAACGAGAGCATTCGTCAAGAAGTCTCCAGGCTCAGCAGCGAAAACTCAGTAAGTGAACAACACAATGAGACTTGTAATTTATGCTTATATCTAATATTTTACCCCTGGAAGGGGGGTCAAATGGCCGGTTTCACGCAGTTTGATATGATCCACAGGCCATTCCTGAGCTGAAACTGCAGGCGTCGGAGTTGCAGAGACAGAAGCAGGAGCTGGACGCCCAAATAGAGAAACAGTCCAGGGAGTTAGCGAGTAAGATCAAACAACAACGCAGTGGAACTTTCAGGTTCAGAAAGTAAAATGTTGTGTGTGAAATTGCTTACTAACATACTATTTCATATGCCATATTAGTATGTGAGCCTATATAGTATTTCCAAAACTATTTTCTTTAAAAAGTACCAGGATCACATACTATATCTATATACCGGTATATATATTGTTCTTCATCTCTTCTTCTATATCGGGATGATGAATGATGAGGAATTTGAATATGGAGCATGAATTGAAAATTTAACATTATTTGTATGATATAGCAGCATATGTTGTAGGTTCTTCTCTTTCAGAAGTGGGTGAAAAATATGCCATATCTCAGATCTGTATAATTTGCTTGTACTAACAAATTATTAATCTTTTAACCCGAAAGATAAAACTGAGGCCATCACCAAGGTTCTGCAGAAGAGGGTGGAAGAGGAGAGCTCAAAGCATTGGTAAGTGGCTCACATTTCACTTCACGGATAGGAGGGATGATGGGAGCAGTCCCGACCTGACGGGTGTCGCTGCGCAGGCACTTTGAGAAGCTGGCGGAAGACCTGGAGGCGGACAAGAGGGAGCTGCAGGCGAGAGTCAAGGAGTTCCACGAGGAGAACGCACATCTGAGGAAGCAGCAGCTGACCGAGAGTGAAGCAAGGAGCAGGCTGGGGCAAGAGGCTTCGCGGCTAACTGCCCAGAATATGGTGTGTGTGTGTGTGTGTGTGTGTGTGTGTGTGTGTGTGTGTGTGTGTGTGTGTGTGTGTGTGTGTGTGTGTGTGTGTGTGTGTGTGTGTGTGTGTGTGTGTGTGTGTGTGTGTGTGTGTGTGTGTGTGTGTGTGTGTGTGTGTGTGTGTGAGTAAAGGGGGAGGAAAGGTAGTAGAGAGAGAGTGTGCGTGTGTGTGTGTGTTTCCTCTTGAATGTGCATGTATAGAAATATGAATCTGCAGCACCAAATGACTCATAACATTTCTCTCCAGGACTTTGAAGAGCAGCTCGATAGAAAGGACAGACTGATAAAGAGACTTCAGAATCAAGTTAAGAGCTTTGAAAAGTCCGAAAAGGGTAACGTTTTGAATGGTCTATATCGATTGTCTCTATTAACTAGTGATTAGGTGTTCGAAAGCAACTTTTCCATCCTCGTTTTAAAAAACGTTTCGTCCCGCAGCCAAGCAAACCTCCCTCGCGATTCCCAAGGATTACCTCGGCATGTTGGAATACAAGAGAGAGGACGAATCCAGGCTCATTCAGAACCTCGTCCTGGGTAAATTGAATTTCACTCCCGTGGTTCTGAAAACCCCCGGCGGAACGTGTAGTGTCGTGCGGGTTCCCTCACTGTGGATGTTGATCGACCCGAACAGAGCTGAAGCCCAGGGGTGTGGGGGTCAACATGATCCCGGGACTAGCGGCGTACCTCCTCTTCATGTGCGTCCGCCACGCCGACTACCTCAACGATGGAGCCAAGCTCAAGTCTCTCATGAACGCCATCATCAGCGGTGTTAAACAGGTCGTCACGGTAGGGCGTCGCCGTTCACTCTGCTCATCTCAGTCTCTCATTTATATATAATTTTGGAAAACCAAGAGAAAATGGTGAAGTAAAACGGTGTTGTCCTAACCACGTGCAGCATCATCTGAAATTATACCTTGAATTTGTAGTAAAAGAACAAAAAAAAAAAAGTAGTGATATTTTAAAAAGATTTTCCCTCAAGTATAAATAAAAGCACAAACACTGAAAGCAACACTACGTAACTTTCCTTGAAATAACAGCTTCAAAATCATTTTGATGGTACACTGGCTTGTTATACAGAGAATGGCACGTTTGTAACATGGACTGTTATTGAAATATGGCCAATAAAGTTCAAATTTGTCCGGTAAAATAAATTATTTTCGGACACTGGACCGAGTTTTAATGGCATATAATTGCTGTCAGAAACTGTTGAGGCGCAATAGTGCTGCTTTCAGGTTTTCTTGTTACTTTGGGTGAAATCCTTAAAAAAAAAACATAATATCATGATATCTTATCATTATATACATAGGGCAGCAGAGTTAAAGAAAGTGGGTTGAAGTTATTGAGTATGTTTTTAAAACTGGAGGTGCTCGCAAAGGATCTGACCAAATGAAAGAAGGGGAAAGGAGATGTGACCAAACAAAAGCATTCTTAAAGTACCTGCTTAAGAAATAAACTGACTGGTAAATCTCGTATCAATAACTATTAAAAAAAAATCACCCGCTGTTTTATTTCTATTTTACGTTTATTTTGTTAAAGGGTCGGCACAAAGACTTGGAGATCGTCTCCTTCTGGCTCTCCAACACGTACCACATGATCAACTGTTTGAAGCAGTACAGCGGGGAGGAGGTACGGCTCTGTTTGTGCATGTCTGTACGGCGGTAATCCCAGGTTACAGGTGTAGATTATCGCAGGCGTTCATTGACATGCTCCGTCTCATTGTTGGTGGGCAGGAGTTCATGAAACTGAACACCCCGCGGCAGAACAAGAACTGCTTGCAGAACTTTGATTTAGCGGAGCACCGGCAGATCCTCAGCGACCTCGCCATCTACATCTACCATCAGTTCATCACTGTCATGGAAAAGACGCTCACACCAATGATTGGTGCGTTGCCGAAGCACATCAATGCATTATTGTTTGTGTTGCCAGGCGTTCAACTTTACAAGTGAAATCAAATAAGTGTGTATTGTTATTTTTTTCTGCTGAGCAGTGACTGGGATGCTGGAGCATGAAAGCTTGCAGGGGATCTCCAGCATGAAGCCCACGGGCCTGAGGAAGCGCTCCAACAGCATCTACGAGGACTCGGACACCCACACCATCTCCTCCATCCTGCAGCAGCTCAGCGTCTTCCATGGCACCATGAGCCAGCACGGCATGGAGCTGGGCCTCATCCGACAGTCCATCAAGCAGCTCTTCTTCCTCGTGGGCGCAGTGACACTCAACAACATCCTGCTCCGCAAAGACATGTGCTCCTGTAGGAAAGGCATGCAAATCAGGTGTGTGTGTGTGTGTGTGTGTGTGTGTGTGTGTGTGTGTGTGTGTGTGTGTGTGTGTGTGTGTGTGTGTGTGTGTGTGTGTGTGTGCGTGTGCGTGTGTGTGTGTTTGCGTGCGTGGCACTGGTGCTCTGGTGCGCACTGCGTGCGTGCGTGCCTGCGTTCAGGTCAGTGTCTGTGCATGGATTGGGAGTAAATCGATAGTTTGAAGTTGCACTCCATGACTGTGGTCCCTCCCCAGGTGTAACATCAGCTACCTGGAGGAGTGGCTGAAGGAGAAGGAGCTGCAGAGCACCAGTGCCATCGACACTTTGAAGCCGCTGTCCCAAGCCGCCTGGCTGCTGCAGGTCAATAAATCCACCGATGACGACGCCAGGGAGATCGCTGAGCGATGCACGGAGCTCAACACCGTTCAGGTATTTAATCCAGACGGGGCAGAAAATCTCAAAAATAAACAATTGCTCTTATTTATTTTTTTTGTTCTGAGATACATTTAATGGACCAGAATTTTGTGTTTAAAGCAGTACAGGTACTCCCGACTTAACAACCTACCTGTTTAATGACTGTTCGGACTTACAACCAGCTCTCTGTACAGTCTGTATTGTACACTGTGTACAATACCGCAGCGTTTGTGTCAAGCATTTCACCTTTTATACACTATATATACTATATACACTATATACACTTTGTATACTATATACACTATATACAATATATATACTGTATACACTTTATATACTATATATACTATATTCACTATTTATACTATATACACTGTATACATCTCATTTAATCATCGTTCTCAGTCTTGTTCCCGCAGTCTGTCAGTATTCACTACACTAGCGTTCGCAATCGCCACGCCCCCTTACTGTGATATAACACTATATACACTATATATACTACATACACTATATATATTATATATACTATATACACTTTATATACCAGCCACGCCCCCTTACCATGAAATAACACGGGTCCTCGCTTATCGACCAATTTGCTTAACGACCTGGTCCTAGGAACGTAATTCAGCCGTTAAGTGAGGAGTACCTGTACTATGTAACTTTTGGTATTTGGGATGTGGCGCCCCTGCAGTTTCTGAGTGCAACTGCACTTTTCATTGAAACGTAATCTCGTCAAACAAATTTGAACCTTATGGGTCACGTTTCAATAACAGCCTATGTTACAAACGCAGATATAATGTACACCTAGGTTACAGCCCCTTGCACGGACCTCGCCGCTTCAGCGTGCACTCAGTCCACCGCTCCCCTGAGCCTCTCTCCCCGTTTTTTTTATATTAAAATTTTACCAGGCAAAAAGACGGTGAATACTGGAGCCAAACAACAAGGAAGGGACTTAGTGCTGTAAAGCGTAACACACTTTTTCCATGGTTTAGCACCCGAACCCAAAGTTGCATAGTGCAAGAACAGGCGTTCGGGGGGGGAATGGCTGAGGTTCTCCATATTACAAGTCAGTGTACCATCAAAACTATTTTGATGCTGTTATTTTAAGGTAAATAAGTTACATAGTGTTGCTTGAAGATATCTTTGAGAAGCTGTGTCTTAACTATCTTGCTTTGGAAAAAATGTATAATTGTAGGGATTTTTATAAGTGAAATAAATAACTTTTTAAGGAGAACGGCGGACTTTGACGCATCTGTCTTTATTCTGAGAATATAATATTTGTGGACTGTTTTACAAGACTAAAATAACCATTCTGTTAGTTTTATTGTTTTAGGAAATGTTATCAAGACCCAGATAACAGTTTTTTTCTAAATTTACCAAATATTTACAAATTTGTTTTACATGGATGATTGTTGTTCTTTCTGAAAAGTGGTATAATGGTGAAACAAAACTCAATGCCATTGAAATTTGCAGATTATAAAGATTTTGAACTCCTACACACCGATTGATGATTTTGAGAAAAGAGTGGCACCCTCATTTGTTCGCAAAGTTCAGGTAATTTGCTCCAGGAATATTTCAAGACATGTTATCTCTTTGGTATAATATGTAAAGCGCTGTCTTAGACATTGTTTTCCTGGTTTTAGTCGTCACTGCAGGACCACGAAGGTTCCACGCAGCTGATGCTGGACACCAAGTATCGCTTCCAGGTCACGTTTCCTTTCTGCACGTCCTCTCAGGCTCTGGAGCTGCTGCTCGTCCCCAGCAGCCTCCATCTTGGATTCCTCACCAGGCTCTAACCGTCTGAGCCCAGCACACAACGACCCTCCACTAACTATCTCACCCACAGGTCATTTAGAGTGCCATGAGTTTGTAGGATTCTAATTATGCTGAAAGTATTATGAACTGCAGAACCATCGAGTTAAGCATAAACATAAATATACGTCTCCTCTTAGGAGTTAGGTTTCCTGCCTTGTGTATGAAACAACTAATTTGCAGGAATCACTGAGAATGCACAGATCTCAGATTTATTCTTTACTGGGTTTGGGTTATGTGGAGAACTGCTTTATTATCACAATAATCATAAAGGCAATTTCACAAGATCAGACAAAGCTACAGTATATGACTATATATGCTCATATTTTCAAGATACCCAGAGTTTGATAGTAATTCATTACAGGTAATCAGGATGAAGTAATCAGATTGTGAAAATAAAGTCACTCCTATCAACCCAGGTTATATTTGAAAAAAATGTTAATGTGACTAGTAATTTTTAATAACTATGTGATTACTTTTCACTTCTATATTAATGTTACCGTTTTATAATCTTAGAATTATTATTAAATCTCTTGCTAGAGAAAAGTTTGCTACTTGATGGCACCAATTCTCAACACTCAAGATCGTTTTCACCTGAAGGATTTCTTAAAACTGAAGTTAGTTCTGTGTTCTCATGTTTTTAAATTAATAACCAAGTCAGTCACACAGAGTTTGGCTGCTGTTCTGTAATCACATACGTCTTCATGGGATCTGAGTCGGAACCTGAAGGATCATCACTGTCTTGTTTCAGAACCCAACATAAAGCCCTCAGATGGCCGACGTTTTTAATGGTTTTGTGGAAAAAAATCCGGAATTGTTTTAGATTTTATGTGTAATCAAGCTTACATAGATTGGGAATATTTTGTTTCCATTAAAATAGCATTTTGCAACGTCTTTCTTTGGCTTTATTTTGTGTAAACTGTGAAATTGACTAAATATGTTGATTAGATTACTCCTTTTTGGTGAAGGGAAACTCATAAATATTGCCATAACTGACTATTTCAAAGTAATCTGATCCAACCCTGAAAACCTACCAGTTAAAGACTCCAACAAGTCTACACCGAACTGTTATTACTTGGCAATGTAAATTATGCAATCAGGGATGGAGCCTCAAAATGGAAATCCATAAAATAATCTGTGTTGGGGTGATTTACACTACAAGTGCCAGAGTTCCAATCAAAACTGCAATTTTGTTCTTTTTCGACATCCGGGTTTACACTCCTCTGCACTCTTAAGACAGTCTACTTTCCCCAATATTTGCCTTCTTCTGATCAATTGACTGGGGCAGGCTTTCGGGAGGAAAAGTGGACCCATGGAAACAGCACTACGCAAATACAATGAATGGCTTTTTCTTTTAATAAAGTGGTTGCAAAAAAAAACTAAAAAAGTATCAAAATCAGAATAGGTTTGTGCATTTGCATGTATGAGTAATTTGTCACGGTGGGGATTGGTCCATTTCTGCAAACAATTAGTATTTTTAAACGTCTGAAAAAAAAAAAAAAAAGGAAATAAAATAAAATGTGAGGTAAAATTAAAATAAAACTTGCCAAACATACACAAAGAGCCGAAAAATACAAAACAGAAATACTCAATTAATATATATATCTAAAAAATACTATCATACTATAATAATGTCGCACAGCATGTGTATTTTTAACAATATAATCTTACGGATTACCACTTTAATATGCGGCCCTCGCAGCATCACTTGACGCCGGCATCCTCCCGCAGCCTCCCCGTGACGTCACGACGGCAGCATCAGCCGGGGGAGCCCGAGTCAGAAAGCCTCTGTCCGCCCGCCCGCCGCCCGCCGCCCGGAGCACGGAGGAATATATATGAGATCCCCGAACGTCCCTGAAATGGCGACGCTGGAGGCTCAGCCCAACGAGACCCTCGCGAGTCTCAAGACGGAATCCGAGACCCTGAAGACGAAGCTGGAGGAGGAGCGGGCGAAGCTGCACGACGTCGAGCGTGAGTGCGCGGGGGCCGGGGGCCGAGGGCCTCGTCGTCCGCTTCGCCGCGGCCGGTGTGAGGCCGTCGGGGGAGGGAGGGAGGGAGACGCCACCGCTGGACGCCCGGTGGCTGCACCGGACTCCTCGTTTCGCTCCGAAATAGAATATTGATAAGAATCTGCGGCTTCGGCTCAGGCAGTATTTTCTGGACGGGTCACCTGAATGTATTTAACACCAATGAGGGTGGATGTTTGTGTGCTTTGACATTAATGTTTCTCTAAATCCAATGGCAGTTGTACAGGATTTGATTTGGAGACGTGATGGACATAGAAAAATATTAAATCACATATGGGATTGCAACACATTCAGGCCTGCCTTAGTTCAAGGTTTATTATTATTATTATTATTATTATTGTTATTATTATTATTATTATTATTATTATTATTATTCATGATAATCACCTTTATTTGTATTGCACCTTTCATACACAAGGTGCAACTCAAGGTGTTTTGCATTAATATAAGGCAATCAAATAGCAATTATTATTATTATTAATAATAATAATAATAATAATAATAATAATAGCAAATAAGCTAAATGCATGTCATTAAAACAAAGTAAATATTATAATCATTTGTAAACAATGGTTGTTGGCACACACACACCACCAGCACCTGCTTCGAACACACCCCCAACACCTGGTTGCATCCTTCTCCTTTTCTCCCTCATTTACTGCCATAACTATTTCAGGAAGAGGCCACGTGCCCGATTTCTGTTCCAGTTTTCCTGGACTTTATTAACCCTGTTTTTTCGAAAAATGTTGTCATCTGATGTTTCTATGTTTATGTTTTTCCATGTACATGTTTGTTTCTATCTTCATGTTTTTCCATGTACATGCTGTTGTTTGGTTTATATGTTTATCTGTCTCACCCGTGGTGCTTCTCTCCCTCTTGGAGTAGTAATGATTATTAGTTGTTGAAAGACCAAAACATGGTAAGCTCGTCCTCCAAAGAGGGGGTTGGTGGTGGTTCTGTGTAGCAAAAAGCTGTGCTCTTGTCATCCTACAGCGTTATTGCAGCAGTTCTTGATGTTTAAAGAATTAATAAAGAGTTGCATTGCAGGTTGAGAAGTTGAACTCCACTTGCAGACTAACTCTGTCCTAGATGCAATGGAACAAATGCTCTGTGTTGTACGTCCAGCATTTTGGCAGCACAGGTTGTCATGCAGGCTGCTCACTCTGCACGGGGACACTGATGTGTCTGTGGTGTGTTGCAGTACACCAGGTGGCAGAGAAGGTGGAGGGGCTGGGCCAGTTTGTCATGAAGACCAGGAGAACCCTGAAGGGACACGGAAACAAAGTCCTGTGCATGGACTGGTGTAAGGACAAAAGGAGGATCGTGAGCTCTTCACAGGTGACGCATCTTTCTTTCTCTGTCCGCCAGCGAGATGAGGAACCTTTCTCCCGCTGGGAAGATGCGGGGATAGTTTGACTGATGTGTCTTCCCTCCTCTGTTGTTACAGGATGGAAAAGTGATTGTATGGGATGCTTTCACTACCAACAAGGTATGTATTGGCATCGTCACGCATAACAAATCTTTCTGTATATATTTTCTAATTTTATTGAAATGATGATGTATTAGGAGCATGCTGTGACGATGCCTTGCACTTGGGTGATGGCGTGTGCCTACGCGCCCTCTGGCTGCGCTGTAGCCTGTGGGTAAGTGTTTCTCGCCTAATCTCCCTCTGCCAACACTGGCATTTATATGCGTATCAATAATTTGGTTTCCTAATTATGAATGTTTACTGAATATGTGTTATTTGACAGGGGCCTGGACAACAAATGCTCAGTGTACCCTCTGTCCCTGGACAAGAATGAGAACTTGGCGGCCAAAAAGAAATCAGTCGCCATGCACACAAACTACTTGTCCGCCTGTAGCTTCACCAACTCAGATATGCAGGTAAGACTGTGCGTTTATTTGGCTCCACAATTTACATTTCCTTTTTTTAATTTTTTATTTATTTTTTTATTTTTTAGGATTGGTTCTGCCATTCGCAACACATCTGCCTCTTTATTGTCAGGGCAGTACGAGGAAAGATTAAGAGATTCTCTCTCATGCATGTCTGGGGAGGAACGTCCCAACTTGGTTAATAATTCAGAACAGTCAACTGCTGCTGTGGTGTCAAGAGTCATGTGATTCTACCATCAAAAAGCAGATCCATTCCACTAAGATAAGATAAGATACGATTAGATGCGATACGATACGATACGATATGATACGATAAGATAAGATAAAATATGATAAGATACGATAAGATAAGATACGATAAGATAAGATACGATACGATATGATATGATAAGATACAATAAGATACGATAACATAAGATACGATTCGATAGGATTTGATACGATACGATACAATAATATAAGATACGATACGATTCGTTACAAAACAATTCAATACGATATGATAAGATACAATACATATAGATACAATGAGATACGATACGATACAATAATATAAGTTTAGATACAATTCAATGAGATAACATACAATACGATAAGATACGATGAGATACGATACGATACAATTCGATACAATGAGATACGATACGATAAGATAAGATAGATTCGATATGATACGATACGATAAGCTAAGGTAAGATATGATACTATAAGATACGATAAGATAAGATACGATACAATACAATAATATAAGATACGATACTATTCGTTATGATACGATACAGTACGATAAGATACGATTCGATGAGATACGATACGATTCAATGAGATACGATACGATTCGATACAATGAGATACGTTACGATAAGATAAGATACGATTTGATATGATACGATAAGATACGATAAGATAAGGTAAGATACGATAATACAAGATAAGATAAGGTAAGATAAATACGATACGATAAGATTAGATAAGATAACACTGACTATTAATCCTTGGGGGGATTCAGGCTTGATCAAAATGAACTCATATTGGCCTATATTTATACAACTTTTTACCACCTCCGTTTAGACTTGCCTCTGATTAATTGCTCTTGGTTGCAGATCCTGACATCCAGCGGTGATGGAACGTGTGCGTTATGGGATGTTGAGAGTGGGCAGCTGCTGCAGAGTTTCCATGGACACGCAGCAGACGTGCTCTGCCTGGACCTGGCTCCTTCTGAGACGGGAAACACGTTTGTTTCAGGGGTCAGGGAACGTCTTCCTTAATCGTCGCTCGTCTTTTTTGTCAACCACGCAAGGGCCACTGGTGTTGCTTTTCTCACTGTCTGGGTGTGCGGTTACAGGGCTGTGATAAGAAGGCCAATGTGTGGGACATGCGCTCAGGACAATGCATCCAGTCCTTTGAAACCCATGAATCGGACATCAACAGTGTGAGGTAGGAGTTGTTAGATATTTAAATCTGTTAAGCTGTATTCGCAAATATATGTGCTTTACATTATCCCGTGGTTCAAATGAGTAAAAATGCCCTTTTAAATCATAGTCGAGGGATGAATTCATACCCACCAATTTCTTTTGTGTGTCTGTTTTTCACCTGCGCTAGGTACTATCCCAGCGGAGATGCATTTGCATCTGGCTCCGATGACGCCACAGTAAGTGACACACTGCCTTTACGGATTTTTTTCCACCTGCAATTCAATGAAGCCGTCACCCGTTGCACCCGTAGCCACCACATATATTGTTGCCAACATATTCGGAAATTCATAATCAACCATAACTCTTCATTCAATGTACAATATGTTTTTGTTGTCACCGCTTGTCATGCCACCCCCCCCACCACCGAAACACAAACAAATCAAATGATCTGTAGCTGAAAACAATAGCTGGAATACCTCTCATAAAATCCAACAAGGATTTCGATATAATCCTACCTTCACTCATATTCAATGATGTAGTGCAATATATATGCCTAATATCTATTGAAATATACGGTTCAGTATCACATCACCAACAAGCACTGCAGCCTCGGCAACAAATTGAATGAAATGTCACCCTTCATCATCACTCCAATTTCATCCATAATAAAGCTCGGATTGGGTTGACGCCGTTGTGGTTAGACGGATAGCGCTGAAATCATCTTTGTTACAGTGCCGTCTCTATGACCTGAGGGCGGACAGAGAAGTGGCTATTTATTCCAAAGAAAGCATCATCTTTGGTGTCTCCAGCGTCGACTTTTCTCTCAGTGGTAAGACACAAATTCATCCAGTTGCCAGAGCAATCACTGTGTCAGCTGATTCCCTTGCTTGGGTTTCATGTTCCACCTTCACCGACAATATCCACCGTTTTTCTTTCAGGCCGGCTGCTTTTTGGGGGCTACAACGATTATACCATAAATGTTTGGGACGTGCTAAAGGGAACACGGGTGTCCATTTTGTTTGGACATGAGAACCGTGTCAGCACACTGCGCGTGTCCCCCGACGGGACGGCTTTCTGCTCAGGTTCCTGGGACCACACCCTGAGGGTAGGAGGCACCACCCGCCACTCTGTAGGAGTCACTGGACGCTATGGAACCATTCATGTAATGATATCTGTGATGACCAACGTTCACATCTTTTCAGATCTGGGCTTGAGGATGAAGACGGAGAAGAAGACTCAATCGTAGACAGAGCCATTGCGATGATTCAGTTTGCTTGAGTACAATCATAGGGATAGTTGATCAGATCCAATTGTGCATATGGCTGAACATGACACTGGGCACTGTCTATACTCCAGTCGGTCAGGGTAGATCTGTATGTTTTTTGAAGTAACTCAATCATATGACATCATTAATGACATTATAATAAAAACAATGCACAGTATCCAAGGTTACAGTTATAGTTGTAAAATGTATTTGCAGACAGTTACACTGGTAGTGTAATGTCAGTTTAGGATAGAAGTGCAACAACACAGTTACCTAGGGAAATATTGTTTTTGCCCGAGGAAAAGCCATGTATGTGCTCGTTTTAAATCTTCCAATACCCATCACCTTCCCAAGGAATAAGCCGCCATTCTCAAAAGGACCAACCTGAAGATATTACTCACTGGTGTTTTTAAAAGAGAAAGTTTCATGCGAATTTTCACGTCTCGTTTTCATCTCCTTAAATGTAAGATTTGTTTGATCTTTAAATTTTATTTCCTTCCAGATATGGAATTCACTTATTGCTCGATGTGCACATGTCATGACATCAAAACACCCTGACTCTGCTAGTGACTACTTGATAATGCGTGAGGATAGGTTTTAAACAATCAGAATGTACCCCCTCTCATTCAGTTGTCTTTTGGCTGTAATTACATATTAACTGTAATTATTTTATTGTAGTTTAGTGTACATACCAGTTATATGAAGGACTGTTTATCAAATGATCAAAAAATAAACCCAATTTTGAATATCAAGTATTTTCTTTGTGCTGCTTTTTTTTGTAGTTGTGAGCAAATCAATTGTATTAAATAATATCTAGAGTAAATGTCTTATATGGCTCCTCCTAGTAAATAAACAAAACCTGTGTCTTAAAATTACAGTTTCAATACAATTTTACAAATGTAACCGGAAGTGGCGGCGGAAGAGCCCCGCTGCCGAATCAAAACGGTCGACCGTCGGTATAACATTGAAGAAATAAATTAAAGATAAATACGATCTGTAGTAAATGTTTTTCTAAGATCGCTACCAATAATAATAATAACACAAAAACATGAGTCTTAGATTGAAGTTTCAATAAAGACTTACAAATCGAACCGGAAAAGACGTCATCGGCGAGCCCCGCTTCCGAATCAAAACAATGGCCGACCGTCGGGATAATGTTTTGCATGTTCGGTTACGCTAAACGTTTTGGTGTAGACGTTGAAGGGCAGTAACGGTGTTTTCGTGCCATGGACGAATAGCATTTTAAAAGGTTTGTTCTGAGGAAAGGGTTTACGGTCGGACCCACCATGAGTGACGTAGTGGAGAAGACCCTGACAGCTCTACCCGGTCTGCTGTCTCTGGACTCCCAGACCGGGAAGCTGTCCTCCGCCTCCAAACTGGCAACCCTCATACGAGGGGTCACGGAACTGGCGTCCAAACATGTGAGTGTTTCACCCGCCCGAGTCCGAGGGGCTCGTCCGGGTGAGTGGTTCTCGGCTGGTCTCTCGCCTCGGGGTCCGGATCTGCCCTTAGTCATTGAGTCAGGACCCAAACACAGTGTGAGATCTGGATCCTCCTAATTCATTTCACAAATTGAATAGCGCAATAATCCGCAACGCCTTAGTAAAACACCCAATTAAAACCCAATAAAATAAGAATCCACTGAAAGAATAGCAACTGCTTTATCTAGACAGCAATAACATGCAAATAGACCTCGTAATAACACCACAACAATAACAGGTAAACTACTGGGCCATGGCCTTGGTTTGAGTCATTGGACATACACCCGCTGTCCACTTGAAATTGACTCACTCCCCGGCTTTGGATCGGGACCCACCAGTTGAGAACCCATTGTTATAATGTGTGAAATGAGGTGATAGGGGACCCTGACACAGACATTGTATTTTCATAGTGTATGTCTCTAGCCACTTTGGGCTTCTTTCTTCATATAGTGTGACTATGGTTTTCCCATTTAGGATGAAGAGAAACTTATTCAGCGTGAACTATCCTCTATCAAAGAGCAGGTGTCCTCCCCAAACACCTCCATGGTAAGGTTCTCCTAATTTTTGTCCCTCGCTGACTGAGTCCTGTGTCGGAGCTACAGATTATGTTGACATATGGATGTTTGCCGCGACCGATCCATATTTGCTGCTTCTTGATGTTTCGTGATCTCACGCAGAGGCAGATGAAGGAGCTCATGGTGAGAGCGATCTACTGTGAAATGCTGGGTTACGAGGCTTCTTTCAGCTATATCCATGCCATAAAATTGGCTCAACAAGGCACTGGTCTGGAAAAGAGAGTCGGTACGTTTTTTTTTGTGTAAACATTCTATTGCTGCTTAGTGTACAGGTTCTGTTACACTGATTTTGGATCATGTATTTTCCAGGTTATCTCGCTGTGTCCCTGTTTCTGAATGAAAGTCACGAGCTACTACTTCTGCTGGTGAACACTGTATTAAAAGTGAGTGTTGAATCTTTTTATCTCTTGAGATAAAAAAAACCCCATGTTTTTTTCAGTACGTTTTGACTGCGCATCGCCATCAACCCATCAAGCTCTGAAAATGATGAAACTTAAATGTTAAGCAAGATCATGGTGCAAGATTCCCCCTGTTTTTGTAATTGTTGTTTTACTTTCTATACTGTACTATATATATAAACATTTTACCAAGCAACAACCTTGCTAAAACCTAGGCATTTGTTCGGCTCCTTTGCTCTACTAATGTGTGTTGTTTTTGCAGGATCTTCAGAGCACAAACCTGATCGAGGTGTGCATGGCTCTAACTGTTGTCAGTCAAATGTTCCCCAAGGATATGATACCTGCAATCCTCCCTCTAGTTGAGGAGAAACTCACTCACCCAAAGTAGGAGTTGGTAGACTCAGATGTCTTCATTTTCCATTGTTTTCAATGTGGTTTTCTTGCTTATTAAATGTATCATATTTTTTTGGTCAACCGTTTTGTTATAATGCAGCCGTGTACATGTTTTTTTTAATCAAAATTATAAATTCAAGTCCTTTCTTGTCTCTGACTTATAGGGAAATCATTCGTCGAAAAGCAGTCCTGGCACTCTACAAGTTCTATCTTATAGCACCTAATCAAGTTCAGCACATCCACAATAAGTTCCGAAAAGCTCTTTGTGACAAGGACCCTGGTGTCATGACTGCTTCCTTACATATTTACCTGGAGATGATCAAGGTAATTATTGAATGTATCCCAAAATAATTTTACGCCACGGCTGCATTAGTCCAGCGTCTTCTCTATTTCTAATCCGCTGTTTTTGCTGCCTTCCAGGAAAACCCGGAGGGTTATAAGGACCTGACAGGAAGTTTTGTAACCATACTGAAGCAGGTGGTTGGAGGGAAACTGCCCATCGATTTCAATTACCATAGTGTTCCTGCTCCGTGGCTTCAAATTCAACTCCTTAGAATACTTTCTTTACTGGGGAAAAATGACAAGAGGTAATTTAGTCTTTACTATTTGTATGTTACCCTATAGATACTAGTTACAGTTACTTCTATCCTGAATCATTTCTTGCGTTCTCAGTACCAGTGAGATGATGTACGGAGTTCTTGATGAGTCTCTACGAAGAGCAGAGATGAACCATAACATCACATATGGTATGTTAAATCTATTCTGTGGTTTTCGTGCAGCTCAAAGCAACATACACTCACTGACCACTTTATTAGGTACACCTAATAACCTAATCCAATACACCCACTCTGCCATAAATTTAGCTTTATGTTGCCTTTAATGTTCAGGGTATTTTACGCTGTCATAGAAGAGGTGTTAATTCAGTTATATGTTTTAGCATTGAGGTTATAGATGGTGGTGGTGTTGTACTGCGCTGCATTATAATCAGAGGTGTTTCTAATATTCTGTCCCCTTCATGTGTATCAATTGTGAGGACAACATTTTGAAACATCTCTGAATATAATGAAGTTCAGTACAAAACTACATTAAAATATTACCTCAGTCATAAGAATATAATTGAATGTACACATTTCTGACTGTCAACAAAACTGAAGATTATAAACTTCATAAAAGTAGAATTCATGGCAGAGCTAGTGTATTGGATTACATTGGCTTGCACAGGTGGACCTAATAAAGTGCACACTGATTGTATGAACTGGATTTCAAAATACTGACTTTTTTTTTTTTAATCTAGCAATATTGTACGAGTGTGTAAAATCTATTTACACAATTCACCCCAAAGTCGAGCTTTTGGAAAAAGCTGCAAAGTGCATCGGCAACTTTGTTCTGTCATCCAAAATTAACCTAAAATATCTAGGTAAGACCTGAGTTCATGTTGTCCATCTGCAATTTTTCAATCTAATACTCTAATACTTGTGATATTTACAGTGTGCTATTATATTTTTGTTTTTTGATTCAAGGTCTTAAAGCCCTCACCTATGTGGTCCAGCAGGATGCAAACCTCGCTCTACAGCACCAGATGACCATTATTGAGTGTCTGGATCACTCGGACCACATCATCAAGCGTGAGGTGTGGCGCAGGAAGATGTTGGTGTTGCGTTGAGCCTTTGACTCTTTGGTTTGCTTGTGTGTGGGACTTTTATTGAGACTTTAACTCCCTATCAGACGCTGGAGCTGCTGTTCCGGATCACTAATGCCCAGAATGTTACAGTTATTGTGGGAAAGATGCTGGAGTTTCTCCGTCACAGTAAAGATGACTACAAGACTGTTGACATTGGTGGAAAGGTGGCTGAGCTGGCGGAAAAATATCCTTTTGATATATTTATTTGTTTGTTTGTTTGTTTGTTTGTTTGCTTGTTTATTTATTTATTAAAAAAAAAAAAAAATTGGACCATTAATTTTCCAATTATATTATGAACAAGAAATAACTTTGACCTCAAATTTGTTGCTGTCTTAGCTCTAAGACCTCCATCAAGGGAGTATAGTTTCCTGTTGCTTAGAAAAATGTAATCAGGATCTGTGTAAATCAGTGTTGCACACTAGATTATAAGGGTAAATAGATGTGAAATTTCTTTATGTGTATTGCTGTCAAAAAGCGCTGATTTCCTACCACTCCAACTATTTGCAATTATCTATTTGCATATCCAGCATATGATCATTTTAACCGTGGCACACGGTGAAAATAGCAATGTATCCTAAGTAAATCAGAACATTCTCTATATTTATATATAATTCTTCATCATAATTAAAAACTCTACATGTTTCATCTTCCTATAAACTAAAATACATATTCACCAGACAATGAATGGTTCATTGAGACCATGAACGCAGTATTTTTACTGGTTGGAGACCAGATACAACCTGACATCCCAAACAGCTTCCTGCGACTAATGGCAGAGGGTAAGAAAACCTTTTAAGCAGTGTTTATGCCCTCTACTTAAAACTTCTTGGTAGATGGATAGATAGATCAATAGCTAGATATGTATATGGATGTATCTGTCTGCCTGGATGGTTGCATCATCATTGTTCAATGTAGACTGTCCAAGTCACGATTAAAGGATCCCTTTGTCTTCTTAATGTTCCAGGGGTTGAGAGTGTGGAGGAGGACAGGCAGCTCAGGCTGTTGGCTGTGGATTCATACGTTTCTCTTCTCCAAACGGAGGCAGCCCAGCTTCCTCAGCGCTTCCTGCAGGTCATCAGCTGGGTGAGCAGTGATGCTTCCAAGTCTATAGTTTATCTATTCGCTGTATTGATTTTGTTAACAAGGAGCTACCGGGTTCTCTTCGTAGCTGCTGCTCTTGGCCAGACACAATTCTGGAAGCCTCTTCTGTTTATTCCACAGCGAGGCTTATACTATTATTTTTATAATAGTAATAGTTATTTTCATTAATCACAACTATTTGTATTGTATTTAACAATTATCAGCTAAAATTTCACAATGGTGACACTCTCAGTTAGTAGAACGGTGTTGTCGCCTCATTCCGTGGGCAGGTCTTAGGTGAGTATTCCTATTTGAGGGAAGGACTTGAGCCGGTCACTGTCCTGAGACTTCTGGCCAAATTACTGGACATGAAACACACCAGCAGTCAAACCAAAAGCTGGGCTCTGATGGCCATGACCAAGCTCTGCGAAGGCCCCGCCTGTGTGTCGGTGGTCGAGGAGATTTCCGAAAGGTACGGCGGGTCCCTGGACACGGTGTTGAGGCAGAGGGTGCAGGAGCTGCAGCATCTCAGCCAAGATGCAGAGCTTCTGAGCAGGGTGCTGCCTCGAACTGCTGGCCTGGAACCCCTGGAGGTAATAAAACAGATGATTTGAGTTTTGATGGATATAGCTTGATATTATACAGCTACTTGTTGAAGGACTGTTCTATCTATTTAAAATGTTCTATTTTTGGTTCTTGTTTTATGAGATAAGAGTCCTTTATTCCAGGTTACATAAAAAAAAAAAAAAAAAAACATCTAGTACAGTAGCTCTTTAATGACCGTAGTTTACATACATTTACATTGTCTCGCTGTCCACCGCATGTGGCTGATGTTTCTGGACAGGTTGACTCCTCCCTGTCGTTTTTGGATGGATTCGTATCAGAGGCATTAGCTGCCGGGGCCGCTCCATACAAGCCGCCACACCAGCGACAGGAGGAATTGGCCCAAGCAAAAGGTAGGGCCATCATTCAATACACGACGGATTGAACCACACATCCACTCTAATTTTGAACTGGTCCGATGGCGTTGTTCTCCCCAGCACTGAGCCTGGAGCCTTACGGTCTGTCCCTTCCCCTCGGCGTCTCCTCCTGCAGCGTGATGGACAGACAGTCTCCCACTCTGTTGTCCATGAGCTCGGGTCTGTCTGGCAACAGCACGGATTTGTCACGCATAGGAGGGTATGTAAATGAGACGTAGTCTGAAATAAAATTTGGATATTGTCTGAACCATGCATGTTTTTGAGTTGAGATGTTGTGATGATGATGTAATGGTGTTTTCACTCATTGACTGTCCCTGTAGAATTGAATTTTAAGCAATAACTTCAAATTAAAGTATCCTTGGTGCTGAAGCTATACTATAGCTTAATGCAATGACCCTCAGTGACAAATCTTTCCAACTTTATTTCTGGGAACCTAAAGATGTGACAACTGGAACCACAAGATAATATTTTCAGTATGGTGCCTTTTGGTCTGGCTAGTAGAGCTATGGTGGCTTTTACTTAATTTAGCAGAGGTTTCCCTTTGCACATAATAGTGATTGGATGATGTCATGATCTTGGAGGGTTTCATGCCCCGTTAAGATTTAGCACTCTATGGGAAACCTTTTTTATTTCCTGGAATCAGTACGCCCATGCCCACATTCCAGCTCTATCAGTTGATACTGTCCATGATCCAACTCTCCCAACCTTCTTCTAGCTCCACCACCCTGAGGCTGGAGGGCGTGAAGAGGGTGTGGGGGAAGGAAGGCTATCTGGCCCAGAGGGAAGCTGAGACGGAAACGGCCCAAGTGGAGCTTCCCAGCCCCCTCCGGTTGCCCAGCCGAGAGGGAAGCGCTGACTCTCTGCACAGCCAGACTCCCACTCCCAACCCCACCCCCACCCCCACCCCCGAGACCGACCAAGAGAAGCAGCAGCTGGCGTCCTCGCTGTTTGTCGGCCTGGGCTCCCAAAGCTCTGTGTGTCTGGTGAGACTCGGATTACACTATGCAGCCCTTCCTGTCTTTGCTTTGAGCCGAATATCATGTGTTACAAGTAGAAATAATGATGATAATAATAATAATAATAATCATAATAATCATAATATTAATACATTTTATTTAAGTTGCACTTTTCAAAGCAAAGTGCTTCACACAGAACACTTAACAAAAAACATAATTAAAAAAAAAGTCTATAAATACATAATGAAAGGTTAAACAGTAACTCTGAAAATTAAGTGAAATGATAACAGACAAGGCAACTAAAATAAGCACATGCGTTCCGGTAAAAGTAGGTTTTTGGAAGAGATTTAAAAGCAGGTGGTGACTCGGCCAGTCTAGTTTCCTCAGCCATGTCGTTTCAGAGGCCAGGGGCCCAAAGCAGTGGGTCAGTTTGTTGCCTCACTGTAACATGTTTGTGTTCCAAACAGATGGGGAAAGCAGAATCGGCACCCCATCGATTCAGGAGAAAACCCAAAACCCAAGGCTCTTCCTCCGAGCCGTCGCCCAGCCCCCCCTCGGACAGTATGCACAGCACTGTGGACAACCTGCTGTGTCACAACCCGCTGGATCCAACCTCCACGACCGTCCAAACACACCAGGGCCTCACCTGTGACGCCAAGGGGGATACCACGGAAAAGACCCTCATGGGAAGCCCCGCCTCCATCCTCGAGGACAACGGCACAGTGGCCGTTGAGCCTGACGAGCGGCTCCGCCTCAGCTCCCACCTTCCCGCAGAGCTGTCGGGGCTGCCGCGCTCCGAGATCTCCCCGCTGTGCTCCGGCGGCGACCTGGAGCTCCACGCCTGCTGCGCCCGTGGGGACGACGCTCTGCTGCTCGTCCTCTTCGTCGCCAACTCCTCCCGAGCAGCTGCTCGGCGGCTGCTTCTGCAGCTGATCCCTGGAGATCTGGAGGTATTTCTCTGAGATGGAAGTCCCGGCCCAGTCTCACAAGGCCGTCGTTAGAATGTGACACACATGCTGATGATGATTAGAGGGAAGCGATGATGGAATCCATGACGTCACAGACACACATCAAATCCCTGAACCGGAAAATAACAGATGAGCTGCGCGAGGAAATTATATCTATGGTTCCTCTAGTAGAGAGGGACAAGGGAGTTCACAATTTTTTTTGTCTGTACCCGTTTAACTTTCCTATTAAAGTGACTTTTTTTGTTGTTTTTTTCCCCCCTTCGTCTCAGGTGTGCTCTCTTTCTGGCGCTGCAGTGGAAGAGCTGCAGGGCCGCGGTGTCGCAGTTCACCAGTACTCCGTGGCCGTCCAGAGGCCTTCAGCTCACATGGAGGTGTCTGGGATGCTGTCCTACCAGGGTTCTGACGGCGAACTTCAGACACTGCCGTTCTTGTACAAGCTGTCGCTGACCGACTTCATCAGGTGCGTTATTAATATGTTCTTATTACTATTCTGTCAGTCAAAGCGCCCTGTTACTCTTGTCTCGATACATACCTACCGTTCAACTTTCAACAGCTTACAACTAACGACTGTCATTGTGGTATTCAAGTTCTAGATATTGGAATGTTTCAAATTTGAGTAGTCTTGAGTGGGTGTTGAGACTACTCAAAATAGTCTCTGAGTAGCTTTGTCCTGCAGTGGGAATGTAAAGCATTCTTCAGGGAAAACAAATACTGAAATTTAGAATAAGATGCTGTAGTGTTACAAGCCTTCCACTGCCATCTGGCGAACAGGACCATTTCTTCAACAAAAATTAACAAATTTCTTTGTTGATTGTGGGGGGTTAGTGTGTGTTTTAAGCGTTGGTGAGCATCGCAACCACTAGTGGTTATTGCAGGGGAAACTCTGGTGTTATTGGTTAAAATGTTTTGTTCTGATGTTTTCCCCGGTGTCTTGCGTTTGCGCAGGCCTCTGGTTGTGTCCACAGAGGAGTACGGCACAATGTGGCTCGCCTTCTCCCACGACACCAAGCAGAACCTGAAGCTCCTCAGCGAGGAACCAGATCCCCTCAGAGCCACGCTGGACATACTGAAGGAGAAACTCCAGCTGCATGTCGTGGACATCATAGGTGCGCGCACTTTTATTTCCTTCCTCTCTCACACCGACTTATCTCTCTTCAGTTTAAGGTACAGTCATTGCAATAGTGCCTGTTCGGCCTGTAGATGGTGCTGTGGCGAAGGTCAGTTTGTGAACGCAGCGCATGAGTTAATGGAACTAGGGACACGTAGAGTTAAGATTCAAGTTCGTAGATTCAAGTTCAAGTTCAAGAGATTACTTGTCACATACATACACAATGTCATGACACCCGGTGATTACGCACAAGCTCTATAAGCTCGAAAAATACTCAAATGTGTGTAATCGACACGCGGTGCTCACGCAAGCGGCCGCAAGGGGCGGTGCCACAGTCGCGATTCTGGGTTCTATAATTATATAATAGGGTTAATTGTCTGTGTTGTAAATATACATCTAAATCCTCCTAAATGAAACTTTACCATAACTTACCTCCAGTACTCACCTCACAGAGTAGAAATCCTAACAACACAGGGAAATGAAAATTTTCAGACAAGTAAAACCGGATCCTCGTCTTAATATTATATACAAACTAGAAATTGGCACTCAGTAGAGCGCAGACCTCCACCAAATAAACAATCCATAAAGTGTTGCAAAGCCCAGCCACCCTCACATCCCCTTTTGGCCAATTGGTGTTTGATGCCAAGGGTAGTCAAGGAATCTGAGTTGAAAGTTAATCAGTTCTTCCTTGGCCCATGTCAAGAGGTTTATTTGTCCCGGACATTATGCCCAATAGTTACTAAACTGAACATAATAGCTAACCAAATTCCTACTTAGCCAACTAACTGAAACAAACTGATTTGAATAATATAAATACAATTAAAATAAAATAACTCAAAAAGATTAATACAATGTTGTTATCTGGATATTGTGCTCATGTTATTGTTTCATGTTCTATGTTTGGAACTCAGTCACAATCTTTTGTCTTTGTCTGGTTTTGTCAAAGGCAAAACAGTGAATAAACCAAGTAGCGAAAATAATGAAACACAGAAAATATCTGTGTTGAGTGGATGCTGGATTCAAATTGTTTTGACTGAAGTCAAGAAACGTATCACTTAACACACTGAAACAGTAAAGCTCCTTTGTTCACAACCAGAATGGCCTTCATCAGGCATCAACAATCTGGAACTCTTAACAGTGCATCCCTGTATGATACAAATATTATGGCTGGATGCACCCATGTTTCAAATGTACACACAAAAATATAATTTATTTTGCCCCAAGGAGAACTTGAGATGATTGGTGAACATGAGTCCCTTGCAGTGCTTAAAATAGATGTAACTTTGGTTTTCAGTCATTTTGAAGTTTATGAATATTGAAAACCTAAAAAGATTTCTCTTCATCGTGTTTCCGCCACTCGCAGAAACACCGCCATTCTTACAGAAATCGACTTTCTATCCTTGGCAATTATCGCAGAAGGTTTTTGGTTCCATATTTCTTGATATCTCTTCCCAATTTCACAAGTGTGCAGTCCACAGTACAGTCGACCTACACAAAACAATTAAATTCAGTTTCCTCCTGAAGGTTCCGAGGGCATCGTAGCTTGCCAGCTCCTGCGGGGTCCGCCGTGCCTGATGCACTGCCGCGTCAGCGCCAACTGCTTGGCCGTGTGGGTGCGCTCCACGCTGCCCGAGCTGCCCGACTGCCTGCTCTACCACTGCCAGAGGGCCCTGCACGAGCCCTGAGCCCCCGCTGGAAAAAGGAAGCTACCGCAGGTCCGGGCGACTGCAATCACGGAGCAGCAATAGGACGTTCATCATGATCTTTGTAGTGCAATGTTTACCTTTTGGCCTCCACTTGGGGTTCTGTTGCAGCTTTTGACCAAGATTGATATTCACTGTCTTTCAGAGAGTTTACTTCATATAATCACTCCTTTCCCGTTCTCTACGTCCGCCTTAGCTGAGTGTGATCTCAGGGTCAAGTAAAATGTGTGTTTAACTCTTCAGCGGACACACACATTTCCTAAACGCTGAAAATGGGCTCCACCATGACTCGAAAAACCTGAAGCGGGGATAATATTATTGTGGATGAAATATTTGGTCGGAAGTGTTACATTGTAAAGATGTACAATTAATTCAGCATCGCAAAAACAGCAAATCTCTTCATGAAATTAGTAAATGTGCAAAAGGGAACTTTAATAACATCTTTTACCTGGACCTAAGGACAGAGTTTAGTTTTGAATGGCAAAAAACAACCAACAAATGCATTTGGGTTAGGCAGACATTGTATGTTGTGTGTTAACACCTTCCATAAATGTATTCATGACATCACACCGTGCATTGAGCACCGTCAGTACTGACTGGAAAGTAATTAAAACACAGCTTCATATAAGAGTACAGGAAAACCACAAACGGGAAAGTGAGCAGTCAAAACGATACCAAAGGTCCGTATGTAAGGTAGTGTTGAATCAATCCATTGTGGGTTTTTTTTTTTACGCATTTTTATATGAATAATTTAAGATTTAAGTTCTGTTGTGTCCTTGAAGCAGTGACATTCACAGACTTGGGAGACCTGCCTTTATAAAGAGTACCAGTTGGCCTTCACTACAGGTGTTTTTTTAGAGGAAGGATTCAAACCCAGTTGGCCACAAGTATTGAAGTAATGAGGTTCGGGCTGCACTGAGGCTGTTGGCAACGTATCATTTCAAGCTCATATTGTTGAAATTAGCCTGAAAAACGTTTGTTTTCGCAGATATTTTATCCTATGTCATTTGGTTATCTATGCACTCAGGCATTTGGTAGGCACACACTAAAGGAGGAAACTAGCAGTCTTATATTTTTGTATTAATGACCTTTCAACATGTTTATGGTATATATATTCTTACAAAATAAATATTTTTTATTGATTTCATTGTAAGAAAACAAAAACACATCCATTATTCTTCATGTACTACTTTATTTCCCTGTGCTGGCTATAGTGTACAGTATGGAGGATTTATTTTGGCATGCATTTATTTCATCTAATTTGAAAGAGAATTTTCTTCTGTGTTTATCTTGTTTGCCTTGATGGAAGTGAAGCACAGTGCGAAACTAACGACTTGTCTGATACATGAATAGAGCTAAGCACCTTTTGTTTTAACGCCAAGGTGCCGTGTTTGGTTTGTGCCTGTGGTACAGAAAAGATCAGTGTTATTTTAGTGCCTGTCATCTTTTCTCGCACATGAATAAATATGAAACGTATAAACTAACATTAAAGTCGACTGGCTGGCCAATCATTCGGTATAGGTGTGTGTTGTTCTGTCATAGTATGGGAGGGCTGTAAACCAGAGATAAAGAATGATTTATTTTTTTTATCTTTAATGCAGCATATCATTGTTAGTATATTTGATACCTGTTTCTCACAGTTTTAAGTAGATAAGGCCTCAAGTTTTTATTGATAGTATTATTATTGCTTACTTTAAACACATACTAAAGTGAACATGTCTCCCATCAAACTCTTCTACACTGTACCAATACTGTACCAACCTCTTCTAGAAGCTGATTTTACTTCTCACATTCAGGGGTTAGAAACAAATCTACTCTGAGAGGAGATGACGCAGGTTTCCCCAAATCCACAGCGGTGTTGTTTTCACTAAATTGTGTGGATGTCTCTGCCACCTTGAATCCCAGTTACACAAGTATGCGTTTACAATTCAGATAAAAAAAAAACAGCTAAACATTTCAGAGCCACAATGGATAGAATTTCACATTGAGTTCTTTCTACGAGTCTTTGTAGGGTACTAGATGTCTAGCGGTTGAGATTGGCACGGTAATGAGTCTAACATCAGAGCTGTACCAGCGTGTGTGTGTCGGGGGGCCCGGCCCGGCTACAGGGCCCTGGGGGTGAAGCGCATGGCCAGGCCGTGCTCGTCCTCCACCGGCTGCTGCGACAGGTCGTTGGTTTGCCGGATGCTGCTCAAGGTGCAGCCGTGCCGAGGACACACAGTGAAGCGGGTCAGCAGTGTCACCAAGATAACCTTTGTCATCACCATGGCGATGTGCTTGCCCACGCATGAGCGCGGCCCGCAGCCAAAGGGCTGAAAGAAGCGATTGGGCACCTCGAAGAGAGGGAGAGAGGACCGAAAAATAAAATAAATAATACAATTTCCTAACTTGGCAATAGAGAGATAGATCAAGTAGTTACTTAATACTTAATAATTTAAATGAATACTTGAATGCTTACCACTCTGCTGCCACTTCTCACTGCGCTTAAATGCATTTTAATGTGGCAAACATTAAGCCTTAAAAAACATGTCAAATGTTCTTCCTGAAAACGGGAAGCTCACAATAATGTCAGAGAGTCTTTATATGTTAGACACAACAAAATGGTCACAAACCATGCATTTTAACCTTGAGTGAGTTGAGACTAGAAACGGGAAGTTGTGTTGCTTCCTCCTAACAACATACTGTAATGTCAATGCTGCGCTCAGGATGTACTGCTGCAATTGAAAAAACTTTTTTTAAATTTGATATAACTTAGTTAAAACATGTCCAAAAAATACACCAAAATATGTGGGACTATAATGCAACTTTTACTGTTTTAGGTTTTGCGTTTTTTACTCTGCCCCAATGAACTGCCGTGAGAGGTTGCTGCAGAGTGGGAAGTCTCAAATCGAATGGTAAAACGTTCAGCCAGGATGTGCTATAAACTGTTATAAATGATGGGAACCAACATTTTAATAAGGCCCGGCTTGTAAAATAGTGAACCTATCCTCTTAATATTTTCCGCCACTGACATGTAGGATGCACTTACTGTTTTGTCAAAGTTCTCCAAGTTGAATTCATTTGGTTTGGGGAAGAATTCTGTCTTGTGCATGAGGCCGATGTTGAGGATGATGTTCGTCCCTTTAGTCACTTTAATGCCGTCGATGATGTCGTCCTCGAGCGCTTTCCTCATGGTGAAGTCGACCACGGGATGGAACCTCAAAGACTCGTTGATGAAGTTCTCAAGCACTTTCAACTTTTGATAATCAATGTCGGCGACGTCCTTGTTACCTGGCGATTAGAATTCACCCCAAAAACAAAAGGTTAACGGCAGGCCTGCTCTGGTTTGCATCGCTGTGAGGCGATGCATACTCTAGGGACAATTCAGGTATATTATGGTCTGTCGGGAATCACCCAATTGGGCGCGCATCTCCTCCACTATCCTCAGCTCTACTTCAGGGTTCTGTTTCAGCAGCATCAGCATGAAGAACAGGCTGATGGAAAGGGTGTCGGGAGCTGCGATCACCATCTCCAGCACACACTGCCTGACGTTGTCTCCTGAAAGCTCATTGTGGTTCTGTGAAACCGAAGAGATATGGATTAGCCCCAGGGCGCATGTCGCACAAATGTGTGCTATCTTCTCTTTGAACAGCGACAGACCTGGGCGAAGATGAGTTCCGACGCAAAGTCACGGTCGTCATCCAACTTGTCCGAATCCGCAATAATCCTTCTTTTCATTTCAATGAGGCTCTCCATTGTGTCCTGTAGCTCTTTGCTGCTGACACAACAAAGACACACGTCGATTATTAGGAAATCACAAGCTTCTGTCCAGTTTCTCTGATATTAGAAATGACTTACGCTGCTTGCTCATGCTTATTGTAAAGCCATCCGATTTTGAAGAATACATCAGGCTTGATGAGAACAGTTTGCCAGGTCTCAAAGTAGTTTTGGATCTTCATTAGCAGCTCCTTCTCTAAATTATGAAAAACGAGCAACAAAAAAAAAAAGACACGGTAAGACGGTCGCTTGAGGACAAGACCTTTTTTATTTTTACGGAGGAAAGATGCACTGACCATTGAGAGGTACCTTGAGGAAGAGTCTGTTGGAGATGTCCACCACAATGCACCTCAGCAGGTTGAGAACATCCACGTGTCCGGACGGATCGGTCATCGCCTGCAGGCCGTCCAGGTGCTCGGTGGTGGAGCTCACACAGATCCCCACCGTCCTCTGGAGGCCCGGTCCCGTGAGAGCTGGGAAAACCGGACGCAGAAGGAATACCACGGAAGGTGAACGGCAGATTGAGCATTTCCATCCCATGTTTGACTTCATAAATTTAATTCCATTGCAATTTTCATAGTGGCCATGGGGATAAAGGCTTAAGAAAGCAGATTTGCATTTAAGTTCAAGTTCAATTAGATACATGTGTGAGTTCATGTACGTTTGTATTAGTTGAATCCACCTTCTTGCCTGCTTTTATACTACTACATCCATGTCCCATTTTTTTTACCATGCAAACATGTGAGAACGCTCGCTTACCTTTTGCGAAATAGGTTCTCACTTTTTTCCAGAGTGGAACGTCGCTGTTGAAAATGATTCCTCTCCCTTCCATGCCGATGCATTCAAGTCCTTTCTTGCTCCCAAATCTGGCTGTGTAATGAGCGCTCCTCAGTACATGATACACCGCAGAGGACCTACAAAATAATCCCGCCGTTGACTTCAGAACAGTATACTGTCCATCACCATGCACTAATACAGTAACACACAGGATCTGATGTTAGATCCCCTTTGCTGATAAATTAGGGTACTGCACACAGAAGCACAGTCCATCCAAACAACCCACATCCAAACGTGACACGCACTGTGCCGTCACAAATCTCCACACACCAGCTCCAAATGATTGAGTTGGACTCGTAGTGGCTGAAATCACCACTACAAGTGTCCCTGGTGTTATCATATCAGGTAGCTTTCCCAGAGGTTTCCTTCAGTTGGGCCTGCCGCCCCTGAAGGCTCAACAGTGACTTCTAGCATCCCAGAACCACCAGATCCACCTCTATGCCTATGTTCGGCACCATTAGCCGACCACCAGTAAAGGATTATCACATCCTGTCCAGAGAGACGGAATGTGATAATACTTTACTCCCTCCACCAGAACTGGGCGGGTGCAGCTGAATTTCAAACAGTACTCGCCTGCTGAGAATGAGCGTTTCCTCGCCGTTGATCCACACGCGCACCATGCTGCCGTATCTCGTGTTGTAGTAGGTGGACGCTGTCCCAATGCCGGTCCAGATAAACCTGACGTAGGAGAGCAGGGGGCCGAGGCCAGCGCAGAATGAAGGACCTGAGCGGAGCAGGAGGAAGAAGGGTGGATTAGCGGGTCTGGAGTCCAGCCAGCGGTTCAATCCGGAGTCCCGGGTTCGTGCCGCGGCGATTGCATTGAGGCAGAAAACACTAAAGGTCCAACTAAGGAGGGAACAGAAAGGGAACCATTTCCATTACAGCGATCGAGGAAGAGTCACATTAATACACTTTGCCGTTTTGTGACTAAGTCTCCCATTTACGCGCAGATCGGGTGTAATTACCATCTTGAGCACTAAACAAAGTTGAACTATCCCACACTTATTTGCAGTTTTAGTGTTCTTTAAGCTTTATGAAGGAACGTATCCTCTCTCACCTGGTACTGGTGACCTGCTTCCCCTGCTCAATGCGGCGAGCAGCAGCAAACACAGCAGCAGGAGCACCAGGGCCACGGCTCCGGCCGCCAAATCCAACGTGACGGGGCTCATGGCGGTCAAGTCCGGCGCGGCACGGGAGCCACCTGACCGCAACGACACACACAGCCGGACACCGGGCGCGCGAGGCTTCCCTTTTCAACACAAGGGCTCGTCGGGTGTAGTGTTTAGTCAAAGCAAAGGAGGGGATCTCCACCCTCACCCCTTAACCGCTCTGCTTAATGATCCCATTATTAGTACGCTGCAAAAGAGATGGATGTTACCGATGTAAAAGCGACAAGAAAACACTGATAGAAATGATGCCATGGTCTTATAGAACAGTTGTTTTCATAAATAAAGTAACGATTCCTTGAAGTTTCTTCCTTCACAGTGGAGAGCATCACAAGTCTGTTGATGTTGTTGTTGTTGTTGTTGTTGTTGTTGTTGATTTCACATAAAGGAATCCACAGAAATAACAATTTATTCCTTAGATGGTTGTAGACATGTTTTCTTAAAGCTTGCTGAATAACCTTGCACACCATTCGAGAGGAACTCAATTTATCTTAACAGACAAAAAAATAAAATAGTTAATATTTATTTTCACGGCTTCTCTGGTCTTGTTAATGTTTCATTTTCTGCTTTGCGCTCCTGTCCTTCACTATAAATTCAAACAAAAAAACAAAAAAACATAACGCTGCCCCGTGAAGCTGCTCAACGTGATATATAAGAGGTATAAGTCATTCAATCTTATAACGCAAAGCAAACCTCAAAGTGGAAACTTCAGGTGTCTGTGTCCGATTCTTGAATTTTGTCTATTGCTTACAACAAAGAAAGGCACAAACACAAACCTTTCCTTCTTCTACGGATGAGCACATACCTTTTTGATGCGCTTGACCGCTCCTGACCCGCTCGCACGCAGTCCCCGCCGCTTCCCCCGCCGGGCTTTAGAGAAGAGCGGCATCCACCGCAAGGGACCGAGAGCTCATTACGAATCCCCGGTTGAGCTTTCGCGTCGCCAGTCGCTTATAAACCCCCGCCAGACGCGACACTGTCAGCGTCGTGTCACCAAGGCGGTGCTGGGTCTGACGGAGGAGGCAGGGGTGGATTCATCCCACCGTTATAGTAATTAAAGGGTCGCTTTAATCTGCAGTTTTGGCAGTCGGTGGGTTTTTTTTGGGTTTTTTTTTTTTAACAAAGAGGCAGACAGACGTTTGTTTTTGGCTTGTACAAGGGTCGGATCGGAGATGTGCTGTAGAGCAGCTCCCTCCGATCACATTCAAAATTTAATAATACTGTGTCAATAAATTGACAGATTGTTTGACTGGAGGCCACACGTAGTGACTCCAAGCAGCAAGGAGACCGTCCGGCTTCCACTGTCCTACAGTAAACCAGATGTATTAAGTTTATTCAACTACTTCCCAAGTATGGAGTAAAATATAAAGTCTGTTCCTGGGCCTGATATTGGTTTTCCTGCTGGAATGATAATATTTTATTGACATGAGTGAGGATTAATTTGTTGTGGAGGAAATGTATATACAGATACTTATACAGTATATACAGTATATGTGTGTGTGTACGCATATAAAAACTGTGTGTTTGTGTGCGTGTGTGTGTGTGTGTGTGTGTGTGTGTGTGTGTGTGTGTGTGTGTGTGTGTGTGTGTGGTTGATGCATACCAGGCTTGGTAATTCAATATTTTCACTATATACATCTTTTGAATGGACCTCTGTGGGAATCCACGGTTCACTTTACGTTTTGCGCTCGGAAATATAGAGCCGAGTCGTAAGAAATGCGCAGGTTGTCGCAGCGCCGTGTCGCTTCCGCGACGCCGTGTCTGAAGCGTCGGCGCGTCGCTTCTGGTGTGGCCCCGGGGGGGTTAAGAAACACACACTGATTCATCCTTTTCAAGAGGAACTGTTAATTAGACATTTCAAGTGCTGTGGACAAGGGTCCGAATCAGAGAGCAGCCTCAAACTGGACAAAGATACATTCTTCTTTTGCCTCAAGGTCCAGGCTTTTACATCCCGTGCCCTATTCACCAACTGGAGGGGCCTTCAAGGGGACCCAGCTGGGTCAGGCCGCCCTGGGGCTGCACACAGCAGTTCACTGGGGAACTGGCAAGGGGTGGCCTTCTTTTGGTTCAAGTTTTATAGAATTTCTTTGATAGAGAAACGACATGATTTCCAGCCGCGCAGGCAAAATTAGAATTAGAGAAAAAAAATGGTGCCTTTGTGTGAGTTGCGTGCCTTTTAATGAGGGGCTATTGAGGTTCGGTTCTTTTGAAAAAGTGGAATGTTGTTGATCAAGGTTGTTGATCAAGCTTCACTTTTCAGGAAGGTTTTTTTTTTGTTTTTTTTTCTTCCCGAGTATTTGTGGAAAAGGGAAATTCACCAGGTCTCATGCATACTAAATCCCAACGATGAAGCCTGTTTCTTTTTTAATTCTTATTATTGCGCTAATTATACATCATCTTCAGAAGTGAGTTTTACAAATAACATAACCAATTTCCGTATATATCTAAATACTAAAGTTAGTTAGTTCTCTGAAAAAAAAAAACATTAGAAAAAATTACTAACAATAGCACAATGAATAGGAGGATAACACTTTATAAATCCCTGGGTGGAAATTCAATATGATATATATAAATATATTTTCCATTACTTTAATTTTGTTTAGTCTAAAATGACTCCAGAGTGATCACAATTGACTGAAAGGGGCCGTCACACCGTATACATGTGCATTGATTTAATAAGTGAATTGGAGGCCTTATGGACGTCTCCAAATTTGCCAATTTTCACTAACGGTGACTGCAATAACCTTCTTGAATATTTTATATATGAGGTTGTAAATATTAGGGCAAACATGTCACCCTCGTCCAGTCCACTCACTGGTGGTTCTTAAAACTCACCTGTCTTGGATTCCTTGTGTACGACATGATATCACAGCCTTGATGGGGGGAAAAAGAAACTCTCTTCTATCCCACTAGATGTCCTACCAGCCCTTCTGTTCTTCAAGGTTTTTAAATTTATCCGTCACTGTTTGGTAACTATTATAATCCGTTCGCTTTTATAGGGGTGTGTCCCCCTGCTTTTTTCAGCCGGCCATTGTTCTGCCCTGCCTATAGGCCTATCTCTGAACTCCCATCCTTTTCAGAAAAGGTTATAAAAGGTTGTTGAAAAGCAACTCTTTCCAACACTGGATTAGCACAAGGTGTTTGACAAATTTCAATCCGGTTTCCGTAAACGACACTCCACTGAAACGGCTCCCCTCAAGATTTCAAACAACATCTAAATGGCTTCAGATGCTGGAGAGTGTTCGGTTTTGGTGTTAATAGACCTTAACGCAGCATTCAATACGGTTGACCACCACATATTCCCAATTCACAGGTTAAAACACCCGGTGGACATTTCTGGGACTGCACTGGAGTTGTTCTATCTCACAGATAGGACTCTCCCCGTCTCTGTGGGTGATTGTGTCGGACACCGCTGCTCTGTCACGTGGCGTCCCCCAGGGTTCGACTTCGGGGCCCGTTTTATTCTCCATATACATGCTTCCACTAGGGCAGATTATCAGTAGTTTCAGCAAAATCTCCTATCATTTGTACACCAATGACATCCATTTATATTTGTCCTTCAAACCTGATAAGCTTGATAGACTCTCTGTATTGAACAGCCGTTTCAATTCAATTAGGAACTGCATGGCAAATAATTTCCTGCAGCTAAATGCAAATAAAACGGATGTCTTCATTATTGCTCCCGATAACATTCCAGTGATCAGGCAGAACCTTGGTGCCGCATCCTCATCTCCTCGGTCTAGTGTGCATAATCTTGGTGGGACTTTTGACCAATTTGACCAATTCATGAGTTTTGATGCTCGCTGACACGCTGACACGGTCATGTTTCTTTTGCCTAAGAAACATCGCCAAACTTAGGTCTGTTGTGTCAAGAGCTGAAAATGGAGACAGTATTTCATGCGTTTGTCTCGTCACGTTTGGACAACTGTAATTCTCTTTTTACCTGCCTTAATAAGTCTTCCCTGGACCGTTTACAAACCATCCAAAATGCTGCTGCTAGGCTTTTAACACGATTTAGCAGATGGCCACACATTACACTCATTTTAACCACTCTGCACTGGCTTCCTGTTCATTTCAGAATTCATTTTTAAATCTCGGCGCCCGCATATACAGTAGAGCCCTAGATGGCCAGGCTCCACATTACATCATGGACCCCCTGCACCCACACACCACGAGCACATCTCTTAGGTCCTCCGACCAGGCTCTTCTAAGTGTCCGTCGGACAGGATTTAAGACTTCGGGGAGATTGTGCTTTTCAGTCGGCGGCACATAAACTTTGGAACAGTCTCCCAGTGAATCAGAGGTCTCTGAACTCTGGGGACTTTTTAAAAAAGTAGTTAAAAACCCATATGTTCACACAGGCATTTAGGCAGCATGAGGTTTCTTATGTTTCAACATGTGTCTGTCTCCCCTTGTGTGTTTTATCTGTTTTTATCGTTGATTTTATTTGATTGTGAAGCACTCCTGATTGGTGCCTGTGAAAGGTGCTGTATAAATTAACTTTACTCAGTTACTTATTGATTTAATAAATTAATTATGTAGGGTATATGTAGGGTTTATTAGAGTAAAAATACAAGACACTTCAAAGCAGCTTAATGAAGAGAAAAAATCCTCTTGGAACGACTTTGATGTGTGTGGTATTATCTAGCATTAACTTATCATTTTTCTATTTTGAAGTTTGCAATATTATTTTCCATATGTTGTCTTGCCTTCATCTGCATCCCAGCACATTGCTGCATGTTTATCCCCTTTTGATTGAAGGCCTGTGACTGTCAACTGTTTTCCAGATGCTTGTAGTTGCGCAATACATAATGTCTGTAGATAGACTTTTTTTTTTAACTGCTGCAGTGCAGCTTGTGTCGGACATCTGTCTCATGTGCTGGTGTGCGTTTGGATTCATTCATGTGAAAGTCGACGCCTGGATCTCCGCGCCTGGAAGAACTGGGCCAGGAAAGCGAGTATGAAGGACAGGGTGGACGCCGCACTCCCACGGACCCTGTGGCTGCTGCTGCTGGGCATGTGTGTGCTACTCGCCCTCAGCTCGGCAGGCCTGCTGCTCCTGCTGCTCCGCTACCGGGACCTGGCGGAGCATGTGGACACGCTGGATGCCAGGCTGCGCGGGGCCCTGAGGAACGGGGGTCTCCACGCCGCGGACCCCGCGGGGGGAGAGCTGCCCATGGAGCTCCGCCGCAGCAGAAGGAGCCAGGACGAGGATCAGACGCTCGGACGCAAAGAGGAGGACATGCTGCTGATGATGACATATTCCATGGTTCCAGTAAGGCTCGGATTTGTCCCTTAAATAGGCTTGAGCTGTTTTTGTTTGGAATTGGTGAATGTACATCGTAGATACATGGGCATCTGTCTAAAGTGGATTTCATGTATGAGTTATTTTGTAAGTGATGACTCTCTGATGTTGAGATTCCTCTTGACACCTCGTATCATTTCCTCTCTTCCCTTCTGTGGTTGGAAATATGTCAGCTCGATGCAAAGAAAAATACTCTGCATTCCAGGAATCTGGTACAGTGATCATGGAATAAAACGTGTGTTTTTACAGATGGAAGTAAAGATAGATGGAGCCAGATCTGCTCGACTCTTGTGATTTGACATTCAAGTCCTTATTCACTATGAACGTGACAGTTAAACAACATCGATGCACAAATACATATATTGTGTTTTTAAACTTGGTTAAAAGTTTTACTTTTAACTTCTAATTTATTTAACTGAATCAGAATCAGGCTTAAATGGCAAAGTACACTTGCACATACAAGGAATTTGGAATTTAACTTAGAACAAGTAAAGCAGAACTGCAATATTTACATAAAACAGTAGTTAGGATCTGAATTATTGCTTTCATGGTGTTTGTTGCCTAATATTAAATACCAAAATATATTAAATGTAGTTAATCGGACCTTGCACCTCTCGTTTGATTCATTTCAGGTCCAAATCATATTGGATCTTTGTAACAGCTCCAGAGGGATTTGTTTGACAGGTACAAATGACAAAAAAATTCACTCTATTCCAAACCAATCATGTCTGTCTAGGTATTTATTAATATATTTTTTTGTTTGTTTGTTTTGTTACCACAGGCCCCCCTGGACCACCAGGCAAAAAGAGATTCTAATTCTAGTAGACCTTATAATCTGCTTTAATAGATATATAATAGAAGTTATCAACACTTTAATACCAACATAATTTCATAATTTCTTCAGGCCTGCCTGGACAGGACGGCTTGCCGGGACCGCCGGGAAGGCCCGGGTTGGAGGGCCGAAGAGGAAGAAGAGGTGAGACTGTCGGGGGTGAATTTAACAAAGAAATAACAGATGCAAACAGGTTTTTCCTTCTTCTTTATACGGTGTGCCATTGTGTAATTTAAATCAACTCAGCTCGACTTCAGTTGTTTTGAACTACAACACTCGTAATCGGAGCAGAACAGGATTGGATTTCTCACCTTATTGTCCAGGACCGCCTGGTGGAAGAGGAGAAACGGGACCTCAGGGAGATACTGGGCCACCAGGAGAGACAGGTGACCCCGAGAGTGATGGCAATGGATTTTTTTTTGTTATGATTAATGTACATATCTTGCTCCATGCATAACTCCAGTTTGTCTCTTTTTATGAAAACTGACTTACTGATTCCTTTGGACCTCGTGATCACACAACTGTATTGATCAGTAGTCCAAGACCACGCGTGTTTGAGTTATAGCTTTATGTTAAGGTCCTCCTGGTCCAAGGGGTCCACAGGGTGCTCCAGGCCAAACCTCTCCATGTGACCCGTCAGAGACCAGAAGACACAGAACCACTGGAGTTCCAAGCAATCAGGACAATACATCTCTGGGTAAGAACAGCCTGCGAGTGTCCGCACTTCGCCGGTAGTCGCTGCAATGTAATTAACTTCTGACATTTCATTTCGGTGCTGTCCGTCTGAATTTGGCTTTATGTCATCCAATCTCACTCTACCTACGGTAACTATTGGTTGCTCATTAATTGGGTGTTTTCCTGTGGGGGAAAAAGACAAAAGATCTGTTTCATGTGAGCCTGCCTTAGAGGACCCTGAGCAGGAAAAGTGGGTAAAGAAGATGGAACAAAGTCATTGATTTCACTTTTTTTTTTTTTTTTTTTACTCTCAAGAGTCATCGTCACCGTATCCATCTCTGAAAAATGACACATGGAACGCCACGTACTCTCAGCAAGTGAGAGGCACAAATATGGAACCTAGTAAGTCCAGACACTGGGGGAGGGTTGTGCACTGTATCTTGATAACATAACTAGAAGAACACGGAGAACACAAGTCCAGATTTGTTGTATTTTTATTTTTTTCAGAATTAAGGTCCCTGTATTCGGACCAAAATAACCACACGTTGGATGGAGTCACTTCAGAGAATGTTGCAGAACTCTTTAACTCAACAGGTGAAAACTGTCATTCGAAAAAAATAGACCAAACTTACATCACTCATTACAAAAAAAAAACAACCCTCCAATCTTTGATTCTGTATTCAAAACTGTAAAATTGATGAAAGCGATAAAACCTGTTCTAAAAATCAAACCTTGTTCAGTTATGGTCCTGGACCCATTGACAGCCTCACCCTCTGCTCTCCCGGTTCCAACCCACGGTGCCCTGAGTGGATCTGGTCACGACCGCAGCACGGAGCCCAGTAGGTTCTCCCCCTTCTGCTCCGTACTGTGAAATAGATGATTGGACTATTAGAAACTAAACTAGCAAAGTGGTCGTCACAGGTACACAAGTGAATCAATTAATTTAACGACAATTGTTCAATAAATGCAGAAGGAGTCTCTGTCCATCGCCGTTTTAGGGCGCTGTCGACGACCGATCATAGCAGCACCTCAACCATTTCTCTTTTTTTCCATCAAAGTGCTCTCCATGATTGGATTGCTGAGTTTTGATAAATGAATCAGAGACACACAGTTATATTATCAAATACACAGCGTGTTGTTTCCACTTTCACGTTGAAATTATAAGGGAAATTAAGCTACAAATCAGTTGAATCCCGTGAAGGAATAACTTTCATCTTTGTTACTTGATTATAATGAAGGATTTAACATAGAACACGTTGGATGAAAAAAAGAAAATCAGTGTGGATGAGGTTACAAAACCTATTAATTTCACAGGTGACCGATATTGTATTTAAAATAACAGAGAATGGGTACAGAAGAGTAACAATCACGTTGAAATTATTTTGGGGGCTTATTTGAAATATCTTGAAAGCCCGTTCAACAAAACGACAAGTTGAGTGGAAGTGACAGGGGAAACATGAAGGACACATGTGGTCGGGAAACCAGTTTGAAAAATCACTCCCCCCCCCCCCCCCCTTCACAAATACAATATACTCGCTCATCATTATTAATGTTAGCATTCACCCAATGATTGAGTTTGATGTCCCATGAGTACAGATCAATACATTTAATGACAATAATACACATCTGCATTCACCATCAAGAGGGTACAAGATAAACAGGTTGTAACCTGTAATACCTACTAATACTAACACAGGACTTGAGCTTAATGTGCTTTCATCTCCTTACCATTTTTCAATTTCTAACTATAAAAAAAAAAATTTTACTAAATAAATGTCCCTTTTCCTTTTCGCAGCCTTAGCCTTACCTCTCTCACTCCAGAATAACGACGTGTCACATGTGGTGGGCGTCGAAAACCGGATCCAAACAGGTCGGACACTTGAAATGAAGCATCAACTATCTGTGTGTGTGTCTGTGTGTGAGTGTGTGTGTGTGTGTGTGTGTCTCCGTCGAACTCGCTCATGCAGTACAACGTTCCCATTCTTCCTAGGAAACATTGTCAAAAATATAAGTTGTTTAGAGAACGTCACCAAAATGCAAAGTACATATGGAGCCTGGATGGGGGACGCGGCGCGTCCGGACGACGCCCGCCGCTGGCTGGCTGATCACTTCTCAGGTGCCTGGAGCTTCACCTCCACAGCGACTCTTCTTCATTTACTCTTCCGCTGCATTTTAGGACATTTGTGCATTCCACATCTACACCTGCTGTTTATTGAAAAAAAATATATTTTTCCTGGTCTAGGTCGGGTTATTGTGGAATACCAGAACGTTTCATCATTTCAGGACGGTGGCAGGAAGCTCATCGACATCGAGAGGTTTTACCAGGGCTGTGGACATTTGATCTACGATGGGTCACTGTACTTTCACAAGGCGGGATCAAACCGACTGCACAAGTTAGTGGCAATGTTACAGCAATAAAACAAAAAACTTTTAATAACCACTTTTCTATATTTTAACCAGTTGTTTTTTTTGTTTGTTGTTTTTTTTTTTTTCTTTTTGGGGGGGGGGGTTAATTGAAACAGGCTTCATCTGGAGACCACGAGAACAAACATTCTCACGATGGAAAACACAGGATACAAAAACTTGAGGTATCTGTTCCACAATTCCAAGACATATTTCAAGTTTGCCGTGGATGAAAAGGGACTGTGGGTCATTGCCGCATCGAGCGTCAATCACACGTTGGTGGTCGCCAGACTCAACCGAGACCCATTTTCTGTGGAGGCTATCATCCACACTGGATACCCCGCTGCGAAAGCCGGAAACGGATTCATTGCACATGGTGCATTGTATATCACTGACGCCAAAGACAAAAAAATCACATATGCCTTTGATTTAGAAAAAGGGATCGCCGTGGACGCAAGTTTGGATTTGAGGCCAGCGGATGGCATCTTGGCCATGCTGTCTTACTATCCTAAAGAACAGCTTCTGTATATGTGGGACAACAGAAGTGTGAAAATTTGCAACGTTTATTTCACACCGAATGAAAAAGAGTTGCAGAATGAGTAATTAGTAGAGTATATTAGATTTGTGTTTGTGTTTTGGGATTTCGGAGAACAATATATATAATATACAGTACAATAATAGACAGTATATACAGTGCAAAAATACAATATATATATATATATATATAAATAAATAAAATACAATAAATATAATGTACAGTATACACATACACACACACTCAGTGGCCATTTTATTAGGTCCACCTTTCTAGTCCTACTGTATGCAGGACCCCCGCGCCCCCAGAAAAGCCTGGATTCCATATTCAAAAGTCTGGATTCAACAAGGTGCTGGGAACGTTCATTGGAGGTTCTGCTCCATATTGACATCATGCATCTCGCAGTTGCCGCAGATTCGCCCAGTCTCCCGCCCCAGCACACCCCAAAGGTCTCCACGGGACCGGGGGTCTGGAGACCGTGGAACCCATCGTCGTGTCGGTGGAACCAGCTGGGGACGACGATGCTTTGTGACATGCGGCAGGATCTAAATCTCGCAGCGCGCTTCCACCCGGGACAACAGCGGAGCGGTAACACGACGACCACCTCGCGGGAAAACAAGCCCCGCGCCGGCTCCACGGGACATTGACACCGCGTAGACCAGACACGATGACCTTGAGGAATTAACGCAAAGCTCCTCCGAACGCGTGCGTCATGAAGAAGCACGGCGGCAAGGCCAGCAGCCCGGTGAAACGGAAAAAGAAAAGCCCCGACGCGGACGCGAAGGTCAGTGGGTCGCCGTCGACCGATAGAGCGCCGGGCGCGCACCGGTAGGCGGCGGAAGTGGAATCCAGCCTCGGCCCTACGCGAGCTGACTCCCAACCGCCGTAGACACATCTGCACCAGGACGTGGGGGTTGGAAAGTGGAAAAGAAAAGGAAATAATGAGGGAAACACACTTTCAGGGGATCCCGGCGAATGCGGGAACACGGGTGGGAAAACTTTCTAAACAAATACAATTAAATAAAACTGGAACGAGAGGAAAATCCTGCAGCAGCGGAAGAGCAGAAGGGTAGATATACTCTGTATACATGGTCAGTTAGTCCGCACTTGGTTATACTGAAAGTATTAATAAATAAGTATTAATAAATACTATTATTAAATAGGAGTAATAAAGAGCGACCTCCCCGTGTCAGGAATGTCCACATTTCTCACTCCCTACGTAGATACATAAGCTGTTCATATGACGAATCATAAATGAACCTCTGTATAAAGAAGCGTGAGTGTGTGTGCACGTATCTAATTTTGTAATAATTAAATATCATTTTGCAAAAGGAATCTGTTCCTCTGTCATCACAAACCTTTTTAACCGTGCGTATACTATTTTGTAACTGCAGATTATTCTTTTTTATGTAAACATATCTGTTTTCATTTCATTTTTTGTTGTAATTGTATTTTTTTTATTTGAAAATATATGAAAAAAAATCTGATGTAACTTGAGTTCACTTTGCAAATTACTATACATCATTTTCTATAAAGTTATTGTTTGAATGTTGGACTATTTTGTATCCTGACACTTTTATCATAGTTTTTGCCCCACAGTTATTTTAGAAGCTTGTTCATTTTGGAAAACAAATCCGTTTTGAGATTTACTGTATCGAGTAGTTTAGGGGCAAATGTACTTATGCTGCGTTCAGCAAATTGAAACTCGGAAATTCCATTTCACACTCCCCGTCCCGAGCTAAATGTTTGTCCCATAATTCCCATCGATTTTGTGCGGGAAGACATGGACGGCCGCAGTAAATGCGTGTTTGTTTTGGTAAGAGTGTGCATTCTATAAGAGGATAAAATGCATTTAACCTGACGTGAAAAGTTTAGGGTGTTTTATAGGTCGAAGTTAAGACGTGTTTTCAAATAAAAACGAACGCTAAGTTCATCGTAAACCGCCACCCAATTGTGACGTCAAAGTACTGGGATTCACTGCCTGCTAAGGGCCGACAGAACAACCTGGCCGTGCACAAACAATAAAGGTATTAACAGAGGTATAATGTTATTCCAAACTATTAGCTTTTTTCATCAGTCAAAGCCGTTATGGTTGGCTTTGGGGAAAGTTAACCACCTCATGGGTGGTACGCGAATGCACCATGGCTCCGTTGAGGTAAAAGTGGATATTTGTAGATTACGAGGGCTACCTGAACGCATCCCAAGAGACTTCAATATAATTCTCTCTATAGGTAAATGCATAAACACATACAAAAATAAAACAACCATACAAATATAATCAGTTTTAAGATTTACACTTTGGACGATTAAATCATAGTCTGCAAATTGTCCCGGCTTGTTTTTTTTTTAGAACTGGGCATGCGCGTCTCTCCTTGCGTACAGGGCCAGATGCAAATGATGCATTCAAGTCACAGTGGAGATTACGTTTGAAAACCTGTTTTGCGCGGAAACAACAACTTCAAAGCTTTGGTGCCGTTTCACCAAACCGGAGGATCGACTGAAAAAAATAGTTTTTTACACTACGCAATCTACTGACGATACCAGAACAACTGAAACGAGGCCGGTTAATAGCCTTCAAATTGTTTGAATAATACGTTCATTTCTATTTTTTAACATGCAGTCATACAAGCACGTGTGGTGAAATGTTAAAGGTCAAACTCCGAAGACTGTTCAAAACAAAGCAGCAAAGGGAAAATAATCCAAATGATATATAAACAAACAACGTAAAAAAAACGAGCAAAAATTATTTGCCTAATTTAAGGAATATGTGATGTGTTGTGTTAGCCATGACTGAAATTGGGGCAGTCAGTACTCGCCACTTTACACGGGTACCGCTGGTAAACGGACGCGAACAGTTATTCCCGGGATGGACACACGGAAGTTCCCACCGCCCCCGTGTGACGTGAATGCGGCGCCGAGCTAACGCTAGCCTAGCTTGTTCGGCTGACCTACTTCATAACAGCGGCGTTACATCACGCAGGGTCCAGTTCCACCTCTGTAGCTCGGCCCTGCTCCGTGTGGCGGGGGGGGAACACACAGCGCGGCACTCCGATCCGGCCTCACCGAGCGACGAACAGCCAGGGCCAGAAGCGGTGACGTTCGGGTCTGTTGTTCGCTGGAGGCTGCCGGGGCGTGTGCGTGCTTTCGTCTGCTCCCGTAAGTAACGACGCAGCGACAGCGGCCGTTTCTCGTCAGTTTGTGCCCCTGGCTGGTCGCCTCTGCCCGCGTGGTTTGACTTGCTCGTTAACGTGGTGATTCCTGCCTGGCGCTGTCTCCGTCACGGGTGGATGCAGCTGGATTAACGCTGCCTTTCCCCCTGAAAACACCAGCCTGCCCTGGCCTCGGCCTACGAGCCTTCCTGCGATGTTTCGCCCTGTCAGTTGTTTTGGGAGAGAGACTTCACCCGGTGTCATAGAGATCGTTTGAACAACGATTTATTTGCCGTTTACGTCGATAAAAACCCATTTTCACCAAGTCACTTGATAAATACCTGAAATAGTGACGCAAGACTCGAGAACGATTCGTTGGGAAGGAACGAACGTTTCAAATGACTCGGGCACCTGGAGTGAAATTATTATTGAGGGGAACATTAAAGTCCAAGGCAAAAAAAAAAAAAAAAGTCCAGTCTGATTCTTATTGAATGTGAACGACTTAGGCTTCAAACGTGCCACTAGAATAAATAGTGTCGACACAAAATGAATCGCTCTAATTCACACGTTGCGTTCGCGGCCAAAATAAACTATTTCGAGACGACCAAGCTGAGGCGGATGTTGTCCGGGATCCGCGGCTCGCGTCCCTCCACGCAAATAAATAATCCCGACAGAATCAAGTGATTCGACTGTTTTTACTGAGCGACTCGTGTAGAAGCGCGTCCGAAAGGGGGCGAGACCTTCATAACCGCCGACGCACACCAGGAGCGGCGCGTCGACGCTTCAGATACGCTGCCGTGTTAATCGACGTTGCCGTCCGCACCGGCTCCGTCAGGCGCGCGACTACGAGCCTACCCCTCGCGTTGTTTTTTTTTTTTTTTGGGGGGGGGGGGGGGGGGTTGTTTTTATTACGCCTCGGCCTATACCCCCCCCCCCCCCCTATACACACACACGCATCAAATTAAACCTCTATATAAAGTAAATATTATCATTCCAGCAGGAAACAAATCAGACCCAGGAATAGACTTAAGATTTTACTTCATACCTGGGAAGTAGTTGTACAAGCTTTATTGGTCTGGTATACTGTACCTTTCAGCACCACGGGGGCATGGACAGTAAAGGGCTTGGACTTAGAGAAATCTGCTAATTTATTTACAAGGTATTATTAAACTTTTGTGTTTTTATCAAAAGTACAAGAATATATCCATTGCATGTTGTTCTTCATTTGATAATCAAACCACAAATAACTAAAATAATCAGAAAATACTTTATTCCAGAAATGGCTCAATAAATTCACACACATGCATGCATATATATATATATTAGTCAACATCTCCTGCATCCTCCTCTGGTTAATGGGATGAATCTGCCGCCCTGCCTCCTCCTTCGGACCGCAGAAGAACCGGCACCGCCTTCCTCCTGTCGATATGATGATGTGTTTCTATAGATTACTCATTACGGCAATAAAATGTGTTGTAGTCAAGCCAGAAGCTGCTGTTTGGAATATGAACGATGAGCGCTAAACACAGGAACTAATCCAACGATGTTAACAGACTCCAAATGTGAATGAAATGAAAAGCAAAGGGTTTAAAACGAAAGCAAGGATTCACTTACCCATTAAAGGTAGATACATTCCACAATTTGTAGTTTCAGTAGAAAGTCTGGAGAGTGCTGCTTTCGGTAGCATGTCGTAGACGGAATGAAGACGGACTTGTGTGAATTGACAAACCGCGAGACCGCTGACATGATGCGTTTAGTGTGAATTGGGGTACTCTGTGGAATTTTACACAATTTGCACAAGACTTCCCTAAAAGGCTTTTATTGGTAAAAACATATCGCCTTTTAATTTGTATACAATAACACCAAATTCAAGCTTTTTTGGGCTGATGCAATGACAATTCTTGTTCTGTGTTTTTCTCCAGGATACCCAGTCTAGTTGCGGGATGTCCTGTCCGTGCACTTCGGCAGCGAGATTATTCTTCAATTCTGCTCAAAGAGGTAAAGGACTGTGATTAAAGTACTGTTTTCCATCTGTTTTATGATGTAACACTGTGACACTGTACCCTGAGCAGCTTCCTGGCATGTCTTATGAAAACCTAGCTTCCTCCTGTTTTCTACAGAGCGTTTACATCATTGACATGGTAGAAAACACAGTACAACACATTTTGGTGTTGATTGTTAACCTTATGTGATCAAGCTTTTGAGAAGTTCTTATAATCGTCCTGTTCACGACTGCCCCTACATCTACCTAATACTTACCTCTGCCTTGCATCAAATATATCGTATTTAGCCGCTACTGTCAACATTGGCCAAAAATCATGTTTGAATATTTTCCAGGGGAGGAGGGGTTACACACAGTTCTGCTGTGGTACAGCTCTGCAGCTCTGATCAGAGTGGTCTTTTCACAAAACAAAACAAATAAAAACAGTTTGCTTTTATTCTAGTTGTATTGAATTTACTCAGTTTCCTGCTGCTTCTCCGCTGTATAGCAGATTGCTTCTGAAAGAATTCCCGCTCGCGTTCTCACGGGCCGGTGGCACATGTACGGTGGCCCGGCACGATCCGCGGCCCTGTGGTTGGTAACCTCTGCACTAGAGAACATTCTAACTCTGTCAGTGATGGTCGGGCAGCGTGGGACCGTGAACCTGGGCTCAAGCAGATGAAATCTTGAAATCCAGACCCCTGTGAGATGTTAATCGGCCGCTTAACTTTGCAGATAAAACGGGTCAATTTATCTGTAATCGCTGTTTGAACGGCGGGGGGGGGGGGGGTGTATTTTTATTATTACAATTTGAATATCAAACTCTCTTTTGACAGCACTATAATCTGCAGTATTGTATTCAATAACTATATATAATAAATAACAGATTACTGTCCTAATTAAGTATTGAATTGGACTCTCTTGATACCTGCAGACACGCTGTAACAGGTGTGTGTGAGCCTACCTGTCTTGTAATTCTGACCTTTTTGCAGTTGTTGCCCTTGAGTAGTCGAATCCAGTTGAAATGTTAGAAACAGGTAATGGAAACTTGGTCCTATTTAAACACTCATTCCCAGTAGGAATAAATTGCAATATGGTTGCAAAGAAATGCAGATGCTTATTGGTGTCGCCACGGTTACCGGTGTTACCCAGTCTTGGGGCATATACGATTACATTCCTTGCCCACTGCCCCCACCGTGTATTTATTGATTTATTGCGTCTACATTCATCAAATGTCTGCTGCTTCTGCGCGCACAGTAGAGTCACATTTCACTTATCACGGTAAGAGAGGCGAGAAAGAAGATTGAAGACCTTAGATCAAGTCTAGATCTTAGTCTTAGTCTTAGTCTTAGATCTTAGTCTAGTCTAGGACTTGTCTCCCTCTCAGTGCGTTATCTCCATTCAAATTTTTGTTTTGATATATATCAAGGGACACTCAAAGTAAAACTGTTGTCCCTGTTGCAGGTTTGTCTTGTTCCCGGATCCAATTGTTCTCCCTGAGTAAGCATGGCTCCCGTGAAACTCACCTGCCTCTCAGGCAGGTGAGCGAGGTCAGGGTCAGGTCCTTCTCTGAGACGGTCATCTGCTATGCTTCCAAAGATGGTGCTACTAAGGACGGTGGCAGCGATGGAGGAAAGGTACTTCTCAGCCAGGCAGCGTTGTAGTATTCCAGTCTGGCCTCATGTCTGCATTTTATAAGTCTAGTCTCAGACTTAACAGTATTGACTTGGATTTGACTCATCCTCACACCCCTATTCAAAGCTCAACAAGTTGTTTTAAAATGTATAATGATTGACTCAATTTGATGGAGATGCAATCTGCAATCTAATCTACTTTTTGATGACATTTCAGTGTGTCATGGTGAATCAGTGGCCTCAAACATCTTGTTTACAAAGTTGAGCTAAAAATAAACTCCTTGGCAGCGGTTGGCTGCGGACAAGTTTATAGGTGTTAACAGTGAAGTCAGATTTTAACCCTTCCGGTGGTGGCCGACGACTAGAATTGGGTTTTACAGTTTGATATTCAGTGGCGTTGGCCTGTACTGGAGTATCAACCCTGTTGGTCTGGAGTCACCTTTAAGTTTGGATTTGATTTGATAAGATTCAAGTCTAACTTGACTTGAGCCCTCCCCCAAAGAATTGGTCTTGGCTCAATCTCACCTTGCTGTGTTTTTTGTTTTTTTTGTGCGTGACTGTGATCAATTTCAGTCTGCCACACTGATGCAAGGGCCATAATCATAGTTTTGATTTCCATTATTACTTTTGTTTTATACAAGTACTAGCAAGATGCTCAGTTTGCTGATAATGTGTGTTCATTTTCTTTCCCACACAGAAAAGCATCAGCGATGCAAAGAGGCTGTCTGGCTCTGGAGGAACAGGCAAGGGAGGAAGCCAGCTCCGCTGCCCCAAATGTGGAGATCCCTGCACACACGTCGAGACCTTTGTCTGTAAGTAGCTAGATACTGGATTACGACCTGTTCTCACCGGGTTCCATCGGTGTCCAAATCTTGTCTGCTTCTTTTTTGACTTCACTATAATAGCATGTCTTACCATCTAGGCTGGATTTATTGGAAGGTTCTTAATTCCATTTCCATGACCTTGACTTTGATACTATTTCCTAAATGCACATATCACATTTTGATTCCCAGCCATTGGGATTGCCAACTCCATCCTTTGTCAAAGCAATTTGGCATTTATGTTTTGGTTTTTCTTTTTGTAGCATCAACACGATTTGTGAAATGTGAAAAGTGTCACCACTTCTTTGTGGTTCTGTCTGAAACGGACTCCAAGAAGGGCCTAAACAAAGAGCCCGAATCCGCAGCCGAGGCCGTGAAACTGGCGTTCTCTCAGAAGCCTCCGCCTCCTCCTAAGAAGGTAACCACGACAACCCGGCGCTGTGACATGCTGCTTAATCTCAAAGGAGTTTCCCCAAACACACGATTCACAAGTTATTTTAATCCAAAACATTTATTTTTTCAGATCTACGCGTACCTTGACAAATATGTTGTTGGCCAATCCTACGCCAAGAAGGTGCTGGCGGTTGCCGTGTACAATCACTACAAGCGCATCTACAACAACATCCCAGCTGGGAGCCGGCAGCAGGTGGAGGTGGAGAAGCAGGCGTCTCTAACGCCCCGCGGTCAGTACCGCTGCAGCTCTGCCGACTTTTCTTCTCGATCGTATAATCCAAACTGCTCCGACAATGGAAAGCGTGTCCCTGTTTTCCCAAACCACTGAAACCCTTTTTTCCTCCTCGGGGTAGAACTTAAAATATCTGTATAAATGCAAACATGGACTTTTGTTTTGTTTATATGTTCAATCCAGACTAAAATGATTTGGATTGAATGGATACATTTCCCTCGTTCTGGAATGATTTCAATTCTATATCAGGGCCATCAAGATGGGGAAAAGGCGTACAACCTCTTTAATTCAGGAGAAATTATGCCAGTTATGATTTGGAATATGTGTTTGTTGTTTTTGGCCGACTAAATGTTTTGTATTTGGTGTGTTTCTTTTCTAGTTTGACACACTGAAGATTTTTGACTTTATTTTGAAAAGTGCAGGTAATTGTTTAGTAGTTGATCATCGAGGTGAAACTCCAGGACAAATGACTAAATGGCTGTGTAGCCGTTTTAAAAAGCTCATAATAGGAATTGTTTGCAATTTAGTACAAATACTAACTTGTGGTTAAAAAAATATATAATCATATCGTGTTTACTTTGCAGTCGAGAAGCCAAATAGAACTGTATAATTTGGCATTTGTTCAATCATGAAATACAATGTGGGGAAAGCATTATCTATTTATTTATTTAATTAATTATTATTGCATCGGTAAAATAACGGTGATCACATTGATTTGAGATCTTTGATCCTCTCCCCGTAGAACTAGAGATGAGAAGACGAGAGGATGAGTACAGATTCACAAGTAAGTCCTTGGACCTTCTTGTTGTCTTGACATTATTGGCTGTTTAAAGTCTCATCCCTTAAGCAGTGTTTTTTTTATTTTTGTTTTTTTTATTATTATTATTATTATTTTTATTATTATTATTTTAATGTTGCACAAATGCCAAACTGAACAGTCTTTTATATTGAGCTGCCTGTGCAGTGTGTTGATAACAAGTTAGTTCTGGCTTGTTTACAATGCAAAATTTCGGGTCCTATTCCACTCCGGTTCACCTCCCTGAGTAACTCCACACTAACCGACTGCTGTACATGTATTTATAGCCATACTATTTTCGCCTGCATTTTGATACATGTACACTACATTTCATAACTTGCAAACACATCCAGTGGTTTGAAAAGGGAGCTAGTGTGCTCAGAGAACTGAATTCTGTCAAGTCCTTGCACTGCAAGTCCCTGAATTCAATTCAGACGTTTCTTTGTGTTTTGTTTGCTTTTCCAACCATTTCCCTCCGAGGGTGCTGATCTTTTTTGTGAATGTTCTTTAATCGCCATTTGAATGAATACAATTCTTCATTCGATGAAATCAATGTAGGTTTCAACGCATACCACTTCGTCCTCAAAGTGTACTAGGATAAAGATGAAAGATTAAAATATTCTTCCCTACTTCTGAACAATCTGTCTGAGGTTAGTAAGGGTGGGAGGCAACAATGGCATCAACAAATATCTGGAGTTTTTCATATCCAAGAAGATATGACAAACTTAACACGCTGAAGCCATTGGGTTCCAGTGTGGTTTGGAACACCTCACAATTAGGGGGGCGTGAGAGAGCTTAGTACATAGTACTACATTACATTACATTACATTTAGCAGACGCTTTTATCCAAAGCGACTTACAATTGTTCAATCACCGACAGACGCAGCCATCAGGAGCAATTAGGGGTTAAGTGTCTTGCTCAAGGACACTACAGTATGCTAGCAGGAGGAGCCTGGGATCGAACCAGCAACCTTTAGATCACTAGACCACCAGCTCTACCGCCTGAGCTACCATCGACCCTGTGTTGTACTATTTAGTTTAGTTTGGTCAACAAAAAAATACACCGCATGGACTTTGGTGTTATTCACACACAGGACTGATACTCTTGACTGATTTGTGAATGTAGAGCTGCTGCAGATTGCAGGGATCAGTCCCCATGGCAACGCCCTGGGAGCGTCCATGCAGCAGCAGGCCAGCCAGCAGGCCCCTCAGGAGCGTAGAGGAGGGGAGGTGCTGGACTCCACCCACACCGACATCAAACTGGAGAAGAGCAACATCGTGCTTTTGGGCCCGACTGGATCAGGTCGGTGTGATGTTTAAAAAAATGTATGTACTTGATCCATGGTAATATTGTTGTTCCACCTGAAATACTAAGTTGGCTCACCTGGTAGAGCTCACTATTTTCAAGGCTGAGTCCTTGCCACGGCGCCCGGTTTCAATTCTGTAAAAACTTCTACTTTTAAACAAACATTTTAACATATTTTTTCGAAATGTACAGGAAATAACAAACCGATGTCTCATTCACATGCTAGCAGTTTGCATTTGATGGCAAACACGAGTCAGCCTTATGTGTCTGAGCAAACGAACAACATTTTATTCAAATTATGTTTTGTTTTTTTTGCTGCAGGAAAGACATTGCTGGCTCAAACACTGGCCAAGTGTCTGGATGTTCCCTTTGCGATCTGTGACTGCACAACACTAACCCAAGCCGGATACGTGGGAGAAGACATTGAGTCGGTTATCGCCAAACTGCTGCAAGATGCCAACTACTCAGTAGAGAAGGCGCAGCAGGGTGGGTAGCAGCAGAGAGACTGGAAAGCTTCAATATTTCAGAAACAATTGTTAGGAATGTGTAATTATAACCAAGCAGGTAGAGGTGTTTCTTATAAGAGATGCAACAGTTTATAACGTTCAGAAAATTGCATTACCTTACTGTAGCGCAGACTTAAGGACGACAGTTATCTATATCGTGATATTACGAAACCGAAGTCCAGGATGAGCTCGAGTCCTTATCCTTCTTACAGTGTCAATGTCTAAACGCTGTTGTGTTGGAACTGGTGGTACTCTGATAGGAGAATAGTCATTTACTTGCAGTACTTGGCTACTGCTGCTGTAACGGTTACGATTTAAAGGGCTGTTATCATTGCCACATCTGATTTGTTGACAGTTAAAAAAAACCTAACACCCAAAACAAACGGTATTAAGGTTGGAATTTTCACAGAGCTTGAATGCGACTTATCGAGTCTGTGGGAATGAGATTTCCTCCTTCTGAATGTTCTCCAGTGCCTCACAAGCTAAATAGTTGGTTTTAAGAATTATTTACTTAATGTTTTTCAGGCTAAACATTAACTAGTCTGCTATTTAAAAATAAAAAATACAGATGTCTATTGTTCATTATATTCTAACATAAAGCCTCCTTTCAAGGTTTGTCCTTACAATGTCGAAAGCTCGGGAATAGTTGACCTTTGCTTGGTTTACTAACGTGAGCGTCCCACATGCAGGTATCGTGTTTCTGGATGAGGTGGATAAGATCGGCAGCGTTCCTGGAATCCACCAGCTGAGGGACGTGGGAGGAGAGGGTGTCCAGCAGGTCGGTGTTGTGACGCCCACGAGGAAACGCGGAGCCTGTAACCAGAAATGACCCTCTAAACCCTCATGCGGTTAGGTTGGGTGTTCGCCTAACGTTTCCCATTCCCGCCACCTAAACACGACAAAAGAATCCTGCTGGAAAGCATGGCCTCCTTTGTGTTTAAGAATTTGGTTGGTTAAGAGGCATGGGCCTGGTATGTTACAGTCTAAAAATGTTTTCCCTTCATCATTCTTCACACAATACCCCTCAATGACAAAGCAAAAACGGATTTTCCAGTTATTTTAAAATTTAATAATAAAAAAAAAAACCTGAAATATTACATTGAAATAAGTATTCAAACCCTTTGCTATAACACTCTGAATATCTCCTTGAGATATTTCCACAACTTTATTAGAGTCCACCTGTGGTAAATTAAATTGGACATGATTTGGCCGTTCCTTAGCTGTTGCCAAAAGACACCTAACCGGTTTTCTGACTTTTGAAACAAATATTTTTCGTTTTTCAGGGCCTGCTGAAGCTCCTTGAGGGCACTATCGTAAACGTTCCCGAGAAGAACTCCAGGAAGCTGAGAGGAGAAACCGTGCAGGTGGACACAACGAATATCCTCTTTGTTGCATCCGGTGCCTTCAACGGACTCGACAGAATCATTAGCAGAAGGAAAAACGAAAAGGTTAGCGTCAACTCTAATAAGGTGTTTGTACATTAAATCTTTATTTATTTATTTTTTTTACGTGAATTGAGGTTTTATTTTCATTACAGTTTGCGTAAAGCACAGGAGGGCTGGAAGAATTTTCCATTGCCATAATTAAAGGGACTCTCATATTCATCATCGTCAAGCACAGTGGTTTCCAAACTTTTTGTCAAGCCCCCTTTAGGAGTTGGAAAAACCTTTGCAATCCCAACATTCCTATTTATTTCTGCCATTAGTAAAAGCAAAAAAGACAAAAAGGAAGTTGTCGTGAACTTCATTAAAAAACACAGAACATTATTTTCATTCAGCTTCGTGTCATAAACTCTGCTCATTGCAAAAATGTTTTTCTTAAAAAATGGGGGGAAAAAAAATTTGGGCGTAACAATGTATAGTAAAAATAGGTGTATGATGTCATTTGATATAGATAGAAATGTGTAATAGAGGAATCTATTTTAGTGTCGTTATCATTTAAAGTCAATCCCTTCGGCCGCCCTTCGGCTCCACAGCAGGGGGCAGGCCCCACACTTTGGGAACCACAGTTCTAGCGTCAGCCTGGCAGCTTGGACTGCTGTTTCCTTCAGGTCCTGCAGAGGGCACCGTCCACAACCACACCTCTTAAAGGTCCCCCAGTTTTAGAGGTTATTCCCCATTCCCTGTCGAGCAAACATGTTCATATTTTCCTTTTTTGTTCCATTATCTGAAACAGTCGCTTCAAGTTATTTTTAAATATTTTTCACTTTGCCTCCGTGTTGAGTTGAACAGATTGTTATGGGTGTTTGTCGCTGGGGCAGCATCGCACAACATGGGCCAAATCGGACTTGTCTTTTGACTGGCGGTCTCACTACATAACACTTTTCAGTATTTGGGCTTCGGGACTCCCTCCAACATGGGGAAGGGGCGGCGTGCGGCGGCGGCGGCGGACCTGGCCAACAGCAGCGGCGAGACGGACACGGTGGCCGAGATCGAGGAGAAGGACCGGCTGCTCCGGCACGTCGAGGCCCGGGACCTCATCGAGTTTGGGATGATCCCGGAGTTTGTCGGCCGCCTGCCCGTCGTGGTGCCGCTGCACAGCCTGGACGAGGAAACACTCGTCCAGATCCTCACTGAACCCCGAAATGCTGTGGTGCCGCAGTACCAGGCCCTCTTCAGCATGGACAAAGTACGTATATATGTCGTAATACACAAGTGTACTTGGAAAACTTTCTCGCCGCTCTCGTGGATGCTGCAGCCTGGAGGGAGAAACACTGGAGTGGCGACATTTTAGTATTCTGCAAATCATTTACACCCGTTATTAAATACGCAACCGGCCAGTACACCGACTGTTTAGAAAGTCGTGCTCTGTGAAACGTTCCCCTTGTGATGGTTGTGTTTGGTTTCAGTGTGACCTCAATGTGACTGCGGGCGCCCTGAAAGCCATCGCCAGGCTGGCTCTGGAGCGGAAGACGGGAGCACGTGGGCTCCGGTCCATCATGGTGGGTCACCTCCACGCAGCCTCTCGGGCTCTGCGTGGGGCTACCGTTCACGTTTAAACCGGTACCTGGAATCCGGTACCGGTACCGTTTTTCTCTGCACTTAACTCTCTCTCTAATAACAAAAATGTAATTTCAGTTGTAAAAAAAAAAAAAAAAGTTTTGACGTTCTTATTTAGAACATTTTACACAGCTCACTAAATCCAACCTGTCAGTCAAAGTACGAGGGTAAACAACACGTCTCGCGGGCTGACGCGAATCAGAACGCTGGTAAAAATGCTAAATGCTACGCTGACGTCAGCCGAGACAATGGTTATCCTCCAAAACAACTTATCCAACTAGCTGATTAATGACCTGAACATGTCTGTGAAGTCGTCCACGCCTCACTTCAAGTTTCGTCGTCCGTGGATGGGTTGAACTTCCCGTTATCCGCGGCTGCTGCCGGGGCCCTGGGCTTCCGGGCTCGGATACGGAGCGATCCTCGGCTTTTGAGAAATGTTTTGTGTTTTGCGTTTCGCATCACAAATATTGCGGCGAGCGTAGTCCGCGTCGAGTTTTTAAAAAGCGTAGAAACAGACCTTGGCGACCGCTTTCGGCTCCTCGTCGCCCGCGACCGTGTTGAACGAGCTGCAGGGGTGACGTAGCCGCGCTCTCTCTCTCTTTCTCTCTATTCTCTCACCCGGATGCGCTGCCGCCCGATTCATTTTACGTAAATCGGTACTCGGGTTTGCGAAAGCGCCGACTCACATTTTGTCTGTACTGACCCTCGCAGGAAAAGCTGCTCCTGGAGCCCATGTTCGAGGTGCCTCACTCCGACATCATGGCCGTGGAGTTGAACAAAGATGTGGTCCAGGGCAAACTGGAGCCGCGATACATCAGGTCAGCGCCGCGCCGCTCCGCCTCCAGATCAGGTGTTGTGGGTCATCCGCTGCGGAACCTAAAACCCCCGGGTTTTCTCTTTGGCTTCCAGGGCCCCGGCCAAGGAGTCGTCGGAGGAGGAGTACGACTCCGGCATCGAGGAGGAGAACTGGCCTCGCCAGGCGGACGCCGCCAACAACTGAGCCGACCTTCCGCTCATTTTAGATCAATCATTTCATTAACCAGAAGGTTCTCGGCGGATTCTTCCTCTGGTTTCAGACGCCCCCACCCCCTGACAAACCAGCTGCGTAGGACACGAAGCCAAAAGGAAAAAAAGAAAAAAACAACAACAAAAAAAAAAAAACCCCTTCTGAGGATTTCCTGACGAACAAGATTACGAGTGTAACAACCTTCAGTCCAGCACTGCACATGTTTTTCTTTTTTTTCTTTTTTTTTTCTTTTTTTATTAGAGGTGCACTAATAAAGGTGGACCTTTTATAGTATATTTTCGATCTTTGGCCGATTGCTAACATTTTATCTATCTGGAGATGACACGATTTTATTCTTGTAAAGGATTAGTATTTAGATGACCTCTTTTCTCTCTTTGTGGTGATAGGTTGAAATGGCAAGGGAAACCAATGGACGTTATGGGATCATATTGTACGCTTGAAAACGTGTCGTGTTTTCATGTTACATGCAGGTGATGCCTCGTGGCGCATCACATTCCATGAGCACATCAATATTTTGATGATTCTCCTTTATGGCCACCATTTTTGCTAATGGTGTTCGTGACTGACAATTGGGCTGTAATGTTAGCGAACATCTTAGCGTTTAGTTTCGCACGACGACCTGTAACTAGGAGCGCAGACTGCGCCGCGTAGAACCGCACCAGCACAATAAACCAAACGGTGACCTTTTGGATGGCAGGAGGGCCGCTCCCGCTCTGTTGTCAGTCTGTCTCCGCACCCAGCGCGTGTGTGTTCACCCACAGACCCGGGACTGGACCGAGGAATTTGACTTTTCTCTTTTGTTTCTTTTGTCTTCTCCATAAAATTCACCATAGTGCTGTATTGCCATGATACTAAATGATACTTCTATACACACGTCTGTAATCAAGCCTCCACTGAATCTTAACCATCCAACCATGCTCTGAAATGAAGCTGGCTTTGTTTTCCCTTTTACTTTCAGTTCCCTTTGCTTTTGGCACAGTATCTAAACCTTTGTTTTCTCAGTTGTCAGAGGTCACTTACAGAAGCTGTAAGCCCCCAAAGTTGTGAATCTTAAATTAACTGATTGTGGTTGTTTAAAAAAAGATTAAAAAAAAGATCTGAATAAAATGTATATCTATGTACAGAACATTGGCGTCATTGTACTGTGCTGCTGGACCTGTTTGTCTTATGACCAGATGAAGACAGCGATGGCTCCGTGATCAACACAGCAGACGGATGACACATAAGCAGCTAATCTCTGGAGATGTTACGTGCTTCTTTTTTTCCCCTCAGCATTTCCTTAATCCCGTTTAATTCTTTTGGATTTCTTCTTACCCGGACGCCGGAAACTATAAATAAATGAATATGCTGATGCAGTCCAAGCCAAGTGAGGCCTCAATATACGGCAGTGTCTTCCAAGTAGTCCACCTTAAAACACAAATATTCAAATTTATATATATTTTTTAATAGATCCCTATAATGTATTGCAGTGCAATGTCATAGCTGGGCTTTGTTGTTATTGATTAACAACTGCTGAGGTAACGCCAGAGGCTTAGTGATGGGGAGAATAATCCAGAACAGATGCATGAGTCACTGGCCACACACGCTCCAGTGCTGCACGACACGGGGACCTGAGCGGGTGAGAGTCCTATATACTCAATATATAAAGAAATATTATATGTATATTCAAAAAACAGCATGTTCCGGGTCCTCCCAGTAACAAGTAAACTGCGTAGCCTGTTGACAGCGATGACCCTGAAGACAGAAACCCGAATCTCCCTCGCCGTTGCAGATTGTTGGCCGTTACATCCAAACTGCGTTTTGGGCACCATGATCGGCGTGGAGGACGTCCCGCTCCAGACGCCACTGGGCCTCCTGGAGCTCCAGCTGGTCAAAACTCCGGACCTCCGGGTCCCAGACTGCCTGCAGATCCTGAGAGACACAGAGGTCAGAGGTCGTGTCACTGAATGTCTTTTACATGTTCATGTTGATAAAGGTGTGTTTTAAGTCTTGGAAGGAGGATGATAGCCAAAGATTCAGTAGTGGAAAGTGAGTATTTTACTGAGGTGCGTATATTCTGTTTCAGAGAATTTCTGGTTCTACTTCATTTCAAAGCAAACGTCTTTACTTTTTATTCTACTGCATTTCAAACACAGTCATGCTTCTTTTTTTTTTTTTTGAGATTTTTTGTATTATATATATTGCTCTTCAATGACTCTTTCGGTCCATATCCTTCTAAATTACTATGACATCCCCCATAGTATTTTATTGTATATTGTAATCAGGATCTACATGAGCATCATATGTAGTTAAAAAAAAAAAAAAAAAAAAAGGTCCTGTAGCACTTTATGAGGTATTATAAACTTCATAGTAAGGTACATAAAGTACTGTACCTTTTTTACTGTTTACATTTGCCCCGTTGGAGTGTATTTAAGCTCAGTGAGAAGCTGCAGCAGAGTGGTAAGTTTCAGCTGGTTATGCCCATCACAAATGATGGAACCAACATTTAAATAATTTTATTATAATGGCTGAAAAAAGGTTGAAAAACAGCAAATCGGTCCTTCAAAACGTGTTCACGTCGCTCAACTGCTGTTGTTGTTCACAGTACAATTTTGTCCTGGAGAACTGGATCTTGACCGGGCGGGCGGCTTCTTCCCAGAGAGGGGCGTGGCCGGATGCCGAGCCCCAGAGAGGGGCAAGCGCTCCGTCTTGCCCTCCGTACTGGCTGATGTTCAGCAGCCCCCAGGAGAGCCGCTTGGCCAGCCGCAGGAGGAGCGACCTGTGGGCCCCGACCCCTCGCCCCAGGAGCCACAGCCTGAGCTCGGCGGACACCCGCCGCCTGCACCAGCGCACCGCCAAGCTCCAGATCTCCGACTCGGCGGATGAAGCCGGGTACTCGGAGGACGACGAGGGCTCCTCCACCGAGGACTCCTCGTACCTTCCGCACTGCACGGAGCGGGTCAGGAGCAACGTGCCTAAAAACCCGCTGGCCAGAGTCAAGGACCTCCGCCAGGGCCCCCCGGCCCCGCGCTTTAAGTCTGCCTCTCCCAAGACGAGCTCGTCCCCTTTCATCGAGAGCAGAAAGCCTCCCTGTGGCTGGGAGCAGCCCCAGCAGAGCAGCCCCCGAAGCCTGGGCCCCAAGAAGAGGCAGCGCTCCCTGGGCTCCATGAGCAGGAAGTCCTCCCTCTCACCGCGGCCCTCCTCAGCCGGACCTGTCGTCTCAAACCACAGGCAGAAGGTGATGGGCGTTGCCCTGCTTTGCCCGCTGAGTCTTTGCTGATCACCTTCATGTGTATGTCCTTCCCTCTATTTAGACTGTAGGGACCAAAGGCTCTCACTCCGACTTCTCTGCGGAGCTGCTGTCGGCACTCAGCCAGGACGAGAGGGAGCTGATCGCCGCCGTCACCGACCGGGGCTACCCCCTGCGCACGGCCATCCTGACCCTGCAGAAGACAGGATATCGGAACCCGGAGAAGGTAAACCTTGGATCGGCCGTCTCAAACGGGAACTCGAGGGGAAAACACTGACGACCGTGTAGTAGGAATTGTCCTAAAATCCTGATCCCTGTGCAGATCCTGAGCTACCTGGTTGCCACGAACCATCTCTGTGCGCTTGGCTACGATGAAGTGCAGGTGGAGGAGGCCTTGGAGATGTTCCAGAACTGTGAAAGCAAAGTGAGTCTCCTTTCTGTTCTTCTCACTTAGCCCTCTTTGAAAACTGAAATCCCGTTAAAGTCGACCAACCGTTACCGCCGGCTCTGATTCTTCTTGTTTCAGGCTGCAGAGTTCTTGCGTCTGCTGACACAGTTTAACGAGATGGGTTTTCAGCAGAACGCCATCAAAGAAGTGCTGCTCGTCCACGAAAACCACCGTGAGAGGGCTCTCGAGGAACTCATGACATGCACGGCTTAATACTCACTGTTAAGTCAGGTTCTAGATAATTGGTGTAGTTTTAACATGTACTTGTAACATCTACTTTATTTACACAGTAGGGAAATTCATCCTCTGCATCTTACCATCCCAGCGGTGGGCACCAGCTCCAACACTTGACCAGTGCCTTGCTGATGGGCATTGGCAGGAGTGAACCAAACATATCTTTAGGGATGACTTCTGTCATCTGCTGAAGAAATTGTGCTTTTTGTGCTTGAGTTGAGTAGTTAAAGAATTTTTTTTTTTTTTTTTTTAACAAATATTTGTAAAGCAGAAACATTTTTACATCTTTGAAAGTTGTGTTATTGGATTTTAGAACAAACATCTGCTTGCTACGAAGCCTTCCCTAGAAAATGCTCTTACCCTTTCGTGTTGTAATTTCTGTTACATTCTCTACACTCCAGCCTCATGTTCAAATGGGACCATCTTCTTGGTTTGACTCATTTTAACTTGATTCTAACCAATAAGGTTGAATATAGTTTGATGTTCCCAAAAGGTATTTCATAACATGGATTTATTATTAAATAAATGAGGAATTTACAGTTTTAAAAATTTGAATGGCCATTTCACTGTATGTGAATGATGTAAATTGCCAGATAGAGGGGAACCACTCCAGTGATCTATCCACAATACAAATAACTTCAACTGTTCTACAAAAGTGAAACTATTTAATGTACTAGAAATAAACAAAACAAACCCACAAGTACCTGACATTGACCACTGAGAAAACAAAACTTACACAACCAAATTGTGGTCAATGCCACAGAAGCATTGCCAATACTTTTATTGAATTTAAACAAAGGGGTGAAATAAAAACCCTTATTTACAACTTGATGTGCAGACAAAGATGATAAGAAAAATGACAGCAATTGGCTGTAATTGCTGTCATTTTTCTTATCATCTTTGTCTGCACATCAAAGCAATGCAAAGGAAATGATGCATTTCATAAGATGAAAAGGCAAATTGAAGGAAAAGGAAGTGTGAGTCACAGCAGAGAGAAAAACCCAGAGGGGAAAAGAACTTGGCTCAAAAAACATTTGAAAGCATGTATACAGGGAAGTGACATTCAAAATAAAGAATACAACAATGAGCCGCTGGGCAGCTTGGTGCCGCCTCTTCACTGACTGACTGTGGAGTTCAGGGGGAGGGAGTCCAAGCTGGCCTTGGAGAGCTCGCGCTGAAACCACAAGCAGATTTTATTTCAATGGGTCCCAAGATTTACTAATTTATTATTAAACATTTTAGCAAAACAATTTGGCAGTTTCTGAGTTGAGGAAAAGAAAGAGCAGAATCAGTTCTCATACTGTGGGAACTTTATTGTTAAACGGCATCTGTACCTAAATTAAGTCACATGATTTCATTGCCTGATGGTGGAATACAAGTTTGCACAGTGGGTTTTGAACCTGTGGGGCATGACCCCCCAGTGATCTGAGAGGGTACTGCATGTGGACCACCAACTCATTGGCATTTAAAAAAAAAAAAAAAAAAAAAAAAAAAAACCACCCTTAATGGAAAAAGCAACAAATTAAATTGTTTTTTCTTAAAAACGTACATGCATCAACATCAAATTGTTTTGTGCGTATTGCAGGAGTTATTGATTACCGCAAATTCTGAGTAGGAGCCTGCGACGGCACTCAGGCTGAAGGCGCTGTCCTGACTGTCCTGGGACTTGGACTTTGCACTCAGCGGTACATTCTCCTTGTTCCGGATCAGCGACTGGGGGGGCTTGCCCTGTACGGGGATCTGAAGGCCAAGACCCTGGAGATGAAGGCAGAGTGATATATTTATGTGGCTTTATTAATGCAGATATTTCGCCTGGCCAGCAGAGGGCGGCTGCGCTCACCTTTTTCGCGGGAAGGGGTTTGTTGACCATCGTCTGGCTGAATTGTCCCCCCATGGTGCTGTTGACCACGGACAGGGCGGGGGCGCTGTTCATCTGAGGGGCCACGGGGACAGGGAATATATGAGCGTTCATATTTCAGCATAAGTAATGTAAAGTAAATATTGCAGCAGAGGTCAACCTGTGGTCTAAGGGTTGCATGTGGACCGTAGACCCTTGTGGTGTGGCCCGCCAAGGGCCGTTTTTTCTTAAATATAAAAATCTATTCAAAATTCCTCTATATCTTTAATTAAAAATTTATTGAAAAATATATATTTATACTGGTCAAACAGTCATTAAATATTAAGGTTTTGTGCCACTTTGGGATACTTGCACAGAGACTAATTTAAAACCAGGTCGGCCACTAAGGTGGCGCTGAGAAGAAAAGTGATCCAGTACCTTTCGAACTTTGCTCGGCGTGGTTGCCATCCGCCTCTTCGAAGGCGTCCTCCCAGCCGTTCCGTACAGCATTTCTTCCTCGGCCCGTTTGGTTTTCTTCATTTGCTGCCACACAAAACAGAATAAAGTTGAGCCGCGGCGAGCGTGGTTTCATGAGACGGTTGTGAGGATGTTCAGTTACCCGCTCCAGTTTCTCCCTCTCCTTGTCCCTGTGGAACACAGCCCACTGCTGCTGCACGTACTCCAGGAACTTCTGTCCATTCACCAGGAATTCTGCTGCGTTCTCCTGCTCCCAAAGGTCAATTTGGGCCTTCAGACTTTTCTCCAACTGCAACATACATGATATCAAATTATGCAGCCCAACATTTCAGCTAGGGCTGGGCGATTTGGTCTAAAAATAAAATCTAGATTTTTTCCCCCAAACCAATGGACAATTTTCCATTTGAACATCGATTGTTTTGTTTTTAAAAAAACAAAAACAAAAAAAACAAAAAAAACATAATAAAAATAAGAGAACACTAAGTAGTTATAAAAATAGCACCACTTGGTTGTCTCTTTTTTGATCAAACTGTCTCAAGTCTCTTGTAAGCCATTCCTTAAGTCTCCTGTAGGGCATTCCTTAAAATAAAAAAAACTCTAAAACAAAATATGAAATACAATGCATACATCATTATAATAAAATTAATAATAAAAAAAATACTTAAAATAACATCCCTTTCACTTTCTAGGAAGTTGTCTACTGCCTCTGGCTCTAGGCAGGCTCTTTGGAGTGCTAGAGTGAGTTGCTATGGTTACAGGGACGCTCTGTGCAGCCATGCACACACAGGCGCGCACTTTCTCCGAGTCTCTCCGATGGAAAATGTAGCCGATAAAGTTCTTCACTGTGAAAATCACCAGCACTAAATTTCAACCACTTGCAATGCCATGTTAATAAATTAAAAGTCCTTACGTTCAATGGGCGTGTTCTTGTTTCTAGTTGTAGTATTCCATTGTTTGAGGCTTTTTTGAGCTGGAAATACTTTTAATCGAACATCTGATGTCCAAGTGTGGCTCGTGCATCAGGCAGACATTTATGTTTTGGCCTCAGTCCCAGTCGTGCCAAACCTCATTGACAATCAAATGTTTCAGTTTATACATCGGATAAGCTACTCATGGAGCAATATAATCAAAATGATTCCTGATATTAACAAAAAGGGCCCGAGAGCATTGTGTTGAACCCAGCGTTTAACACACAATGCACGGGCTTTTACTGGATCACTGATGTGTTCAGGTCTTTTTGCACGCAACCCTACAGTCTGTTACATGTGCACCTTGTCAGCGGGCACTCGCAGCCGGTTTACCAACAGTTGGTATTCATTACTTGATATTACACACAGAAATCGGAAAGCCCTGTGAGCTTTATGAACCCGGGGTCGTTTCCTCTTTTCTCAACACAAACAGTGTGTGTGGGTTTTGTGAATGAGCCCCATTGTGCGCCCATCCCAGTTCTGTTCTGGAATTCTGACGGCGCTGCCACGTTACATCACCGGGAAATGGTTCTGTGGATGAATCAAAGCACACACACGCTCGCAGTGAAGACATCTCCTCACCTTAGGGAGACTTCTCTGCAGGTCAGTTCTCTGCTTCTGTTCCTTGAGAAGGTTTCCACCTCGGTTGTTAAGCCTGGAAGGATCGTTGGCTTTTTGCTGTAGTGGGAGTAGGAGCATTGCAGATGTTACTACAGCAACCCCAATAACTTCATACAAGATCAAAAGAAAAACTGCACGTATATTTTTTGGTGGAAAATTGGTGTTTTCGGAAGATATTTGCACACAAGAAATATCTGAAACTTTTCTGTAATGCTCCTCATAGACAACATTTAGCTAGATGACTTTAACCAAATTCCTTTTTTGGTTAAAAATTATGAGCTAAAACAAAAACAGAATTTCCATTTGTTGTTTTGAGAAACGGGGAATACGGACATGCAGCGGAGAAAATATGTAGTGATGCATCGGTCGCAAACAAGTCGGCTCTGCAGTACTTTTAGGATGGGAGCCGGCTCCCGTCAAAGAGGCGATTAAGAGCCAAGCACAGTGAGACTGTATGTTACACTGGTCACCCCCCTTCTCGGAGCGCCAATATAAAAATCTGCCACTCGAGCCTTTTATTTATTTCGAAATCAGATTTAAAATGCATCCAAAATAGGCAAACAAGCAATTTACGGGTAACTTCAATATAATTACATTACATTTAGCAGACGCTTTTATCCAAAGCGACTTACAATTGTTCAAAGACCGACGGACGCAGCCATCAGGAGCAATTAGGGGTTAAGTGTCTTGCTCAAGGACACTACAGCATGCTAGCAGGAGGAGCCTGGGATCAAACCAGCAACCTTTGGATCACTAGACCACCAGCTCTACCGCCTGAGCTACCACCCCCATAATAATAAACTAAATTTATTTACAGATTTTAAAAGTGACAAAGGAGCCATCGAATTAAGCCATTTTACCCTCCTTCTTAAGAGACACACCAATAATAGCAGTAACTTACAAAATAGTCCTAAAAACCAACATGAAAAGGAACTGTGATATAATATTTTTGCCATATCTCCCACCCCTATTAGGGATGTCCTAATAGGGGTGGGAGCGTACTGCATGAAGTCGACTAGTCTGAAAGACCGAATAAATAATGCGTACATTATATAAAATATTGAATATATTATAAGAGATATTTGAAACCGTTAATCACATTCTTCAATAACCAAATTGTATCTTAAATGTACCCGAGCCCCAGGGGGCGGTGTCTGAAACACGCAGCGAACAGTGGGAATTAACAGGCAGAGATCTGCAGCCGCAGGAAATGCGCCCGACGAGGGGCAAACAATTCAAGACACAGGGCAAACAATCTTCCGTTGGCTACATTTTAGTGCAAATTATATCAATGAGTAATTTAAATGTGAAAATTAATTAAATAACAACCGGGCCTCATAAGTTTAACCGATGTGATATTTAACCTGTGTTAACAGGCGGCTTGTCTCATGGGCTTGTAAATTAAATTTATATTTGAGGCTGGCACACGCATTAGGTTTTTCTATTTATCTGAAATGTAGCACAGTGTCAGTTATAACATTCTTTCTCAGCCCTAGAACTCAAACCATTTCTGATGCCCTAAAAACATATATTAACACTTAGTTGACTGATGGTTTGAACTGACAAAAAAAAAAAAATAAAAATAAATTGGAAAATCTTTAGTCGGGGGCAGCCCGACATCAGATATTGCCCATTCAGACATCATTAAATGTAGCTTACCTCCAGTTCTAAGAACAGAGTCCAGTTCTCTCTCCACTTTGTAATGCCCTCAAACAGCTCCCTGTGATGCTCCAAACACGTCTTCAGAGTCCGGAGCTCGGCCTCATGCAGACTCAGGAGCTCCTCGGTGAAATCCTCTTTGTGTAAACAAACACGCAATTAGAGACCTACCCTTCAAGTTCTGTGATGGAACAAACTGCATGGAGGTCATGAAGGAGCGCCTTACCGTCGTAATACGGAGCGAATGCTCGGCGCTGCGCCTCGCTGTAGAAACATTTCTCCCATAGCTGCGCGATCTCTGCTCTAACAGCCAGCACAAAGCGCTCGATGCTTTTCATTTTCAGCACGGTGAGGCGCTTCACCTCAGCCTGCAGCTGCAAATGCAAAACACCAACGTAAGGGAAATGAAAAATCACAGACACAATGTGAAATGACACACGGGTCAATGCCACTAGGAACCAGAGCAGACGCCCCGATGGAATGAGAGCGATAGATAAATCATTGATCTAATCTTCTTTGTTTACCTTGAAGAAGATTAGAACAGCAGACATTTTCTTTCTCTCTCTCTTTTTGAGTCAACTATGTTACATTACGCAGGTACCAGGTTTGAGTATCGGAGCATTTTTACAAGTACAAGTACATGAGCACTGTATCGGGCGTGTAAATCTGACTGGCACCGAATCAGATAACATGTCTAACACTCATCGGCCGGTCACCAGTCATGAGCAATCAAGCTGAAAACCGGCCGGTCGATCGGTGCATCTCACGTTTTATATGTTACGGTCACACTTTTGCGCTTGATTATTACTCCCCCATTTCCCATTTCACTTCAGCAATGCAGCGTTATGCCTCGGCGGATAATAAAGTACCGCTGCGTATCAGTGGATGTTGAGTGAGTGAGAACAGAAAAGGAAGGGTTACAGAACCACAAGGTCATATCATCTGGTCCAACCAGGGGGATGTCATTTAAATACCCAATAAATGTACGGTATTGTTTTGTATTGACTGTTTTCTGTAATTCAATTATTATCTATCCCCACACCCCCAAAAATGATTCAGCTGGGATTTAATACCTGTGTATTTTGACTAAGAATTTCCTAGTTGGTACACAAAATGTGTGCAGTTTGGCAGGTCTTCTAACACGCAATAACACACCCCAAAAGTTGGTCAAACAGTAACATTTTAAATCCGTTATAGATACTTAAACGTATGTGTTTTTTTCCAGAAGGAATATTCAAACGTGATTTTCGGCCAATGTTGACAGCCCTACTGGGGACAGAGAACGTGCTTAATGTCCCCGTTCCAAATCAAGACATGCAAGCAAACTGTTTAATTAGAAGTGGACCAACATTTTTGCTGCATTGATACCGTTTACTGACAAGAAAAATAAAGCATCTCACTGCTTTCATGTTCCTCTTCTTAGACTTGATCATGTGTTCGGAGAGAGCGTCCCTTGCCTCCTGGGGAATCTCTAGCCTCCCCCACAGCTCCTGGATCTCGGTGCGGTAGCCAGCACAGCAGCGCTCATTCTCTGCTTTGCGTTCGTCCAACTGGAACAAAAAGAGAGAAAGGACATTTGGGTTAGAATACACAACATTCATGGATCACTGAAGCTGCTTTCACACATGAACTCCGGACAATGTCGGGATAATCAGGTCCGGAGTTGCACTTTCACACATGTAGCAAACAACCAGAGACTGTCCTTGTCAGACACATTTACACTATCGGAAATACTGTTTGGCTAAGACGAGGGGCGGTGACTGGCTAGCAGGAAGGAGTACGAAGCAGCTACACTCCATGCCTGAAGATCAGCACCAAAGTAAATAACTGGCACATGATAGAGACATCATCAACACGCCCACACTTGCTGTGAATGCTCCCGACAATTACCTGCTCTGTTCACACACACCGCTCAATCGGACATTACGCGGACTTTGTACGAGGGTGCTAGCTGGTTAAAGTCTGGTTAATGTTCAGTCCAGATGACCCGAAAAATTGCATTCACACATACAGCTCCTCCAGATAATGTCCGGATAATTTCAGGGTTGCACTGCATGTGTGAAAGCAGCATAAAACTGTTGCCTTGGTTGTCAGACAGTGATTCACACCAAAGTGAGCAGCAGTTTGAGAGAAGCCAGGTTGTCGCTCGAGAGGCAGAACGCCTCCACATCCTCGGACATCACGTCCTTCTCAAAGCTGTTTTCCGGGACTCTCTCGATGTCATCCATACGCATGGCGATCTGCTCCTTCATTGCCAAAAACTCATCGTACCGACGCTCCTGTGAAGACAAAGGGCCCAAGGACCATGAAATTTGGGTAATAATAATAAAAAATAAAAATAAAAAAAGGCACATCAACAGTCAGGCAAGACACCTGTGCATCTCTAATTATCTTACAAAACTGTTTTCTTCACAATGGGTTCAATGAAAATTAATGAAAAATCTAAAAGGCTATCTAGTCTAATCTAGGCTGGATTTAAAAAGTCCAAAAAATGTAGAGTGAAAAATATTCACTAGACACGTTCAGTCTTTATCTGCCCAAAACGTGCCACCTCTCAGAACAGCAAGGACAGTCAAATTAATGCCTGCTAGACGTCACCTTCTCTTTGGTCAGGTTCACGATGTAAGAGCTATAGATCTCCAGTTGCTCCAGAGACGGGACGGTGGTCTGGTTGATGACGAAGGGGCTTGTGCACATGAGGTCGCACAGCTCACCATCCTTGGATACGAGGGCCTGGAGGTCTTCCATTCGTTGCACCCTGTGCTTCCGCATGATCGCTACGCGTGTGCGGAAATCCTTCTCCATCTGCAGCATGGTCCGCCCGGCTTCTTCCTGCAGAGGAAGAAATAAATCCAGCTTTAGAAGTAGTTTGAGGAGTTTACAAAGAATTTATAAATATGTTCTGAAACAACATTCTAAGAAGAGGATATCTGCACATTGAATGATCAGCTCCCAAGGGCTTATTTTTCAATATTTCAGTCACATAGACATTCATCTTACAAAAGGTCCGAAGATCAAAACTTTGTTGAAATAAACCATCGACAACGTGCGGCGATCTTTTAATCCTGCACATGAACCCAAATGTGGACACAAGTGAGTAACTATGAGCCTATGAAATGAACTTGTACCTCAAAAGGAGGAAGCTGGAGCTCGTCGCACAGCTCTGTGAGCTCCGTACGACAGGAGGCTATGCTGGCTATCAGCTTATTCTTCAAGGCCTTCTCTTGTGCGATCATCCCGTTAAGCAAGCTCTTCAACGGAGAGAGATTTAGTTTTAGTTTCACACATTATGCAAGGTGGATAGCAGGGTGTCTGCAGGAGTCCAATTTGACCATTTTAAGACTCATTTTTAGACAGATCTTTGGAAGAATCACCTCTCTCTTATTCTGTAACATATTGCAGGCAAGTACAGTTTATTTGTTAAGGGTGAGCATGTAATGAGCTGGTAATGGACTAGGTTACATCACAACAGTTTTCTTTAGGCCATCTAGCACAATAAGTGATTAGGAACTTGAATAAATCTAAACATTGTTTGGTTTATCCCACGAACTTCATGCGAGTAAGCAAAAAGGATGTTCTTGGATTGAACTGAACAGGTGAGTATAAAGAAAGTTGGCTCTGGAACAGGTATGTATGAATCTAAGTGTTAGGTTTGGTGCTATATTTGGGGATTATACAATTAGAATTGTTGACTGATGCACAAGAACTAGCCTTATTTTGACAAAAGGAAAAACGAGGATGACAAAAGATATTAATGTAGAATATAAGACACTATAAATGGAAATGCATTAAACGACTTCGAAGGCCTTGTATGTGTAAAATAAACGAATATCGGTCATTTAAAGCTCACCGTGATGTGTTCGTGGGCAACGTTGGTTCTCTCCATACGATCGTCTTCCAAAATCCCGATGTCTTCCCAGATGTCCTGCAGTTCCATGAGGGCTTTTTGGATATAAGACACGGCCTGCGCGGCGTGGACCTCGCTGAAACACACAGCCGTCACTCTGGGGTTCACATGTGTACACATTAATCATTACTCATAGTGTACAGGACAATATAGTGTCAGGCTAACGTGACAGTGCACTCGCTAGCGAAAACCAGCGAGAATACAAAGACCACCGAATATTGTGGATTGTTTTCATATACAGACTCACCTTCTCCGCATTTTAAGGTTATAGTCCAGTCAGATTATAAAACAATGTGTTATTACTAATACTAAGATTTATTTTTTTTTTTTAACTTAACGCAATAAACAAAAACTAAACTTAAACCGTAACAGCGCCGTTGGTCTGGTCATCCGGGCGCCGACTAATTTGAAATGTGTGAACTGGGCTCTGATTGGTCCATTCCAGTACGTCATCAAAACTCGTCTCGGGTGGGCGGAAATAATATAAATCTATTTTTTTATATAGATATCTAAAAAAATTCACATTTTTTATTGTAAAATGTAGATGATGTAAAAATAAAACAAAAAATATATGAAATATTATAATATTATTTTACGGTTAGTGTAGCGTAAAGTTATTGAAGCATATTTAATACAGGCACAGAAATTCGTTTCGAACTCGAAAACAAATCACAGTAGTTTTATTTTTTTTCTTTGAATTTGTAGGTTATTTTAATACAAGGAAACGGGAGGTGAGTTCAATTCAACTCACTCGTAGAAATGTAATTACATTCATGAAAATATCTGCAAGGAAAGGATGTTATTTGACAGTGGAATTATGGAAGGCAATTAGGTCTCTCTCTGTCTCTCTCTCTCTCTCTCTGTCTCTCTCTCTCTCTCACACACACACACACAAACAGAGAACAGACACACACACACACACACACACACACACACACACACACACACACACACACACACACACACAGCACACACGCAGCATTGTGCTCAAGATAAATCTCTGGAAAGGCACATGTTACAATATAATTGTCTTATGATATCATTAAAAATTTTTTTATTGTATGACATAAATAAAAATGCTGTTGCAAACTGCTTTGCATCCCATCACGCCTCACTGAGTGACTTCATTATAAAGGTGTTAGTAATGCGGAACCTCACGTCGACTCTGTGCAGAGATTCGGTTCAGCACTTCCCCACTGAACTGGTAGGTTAGTTTCTTCTTTATTTTTTGGATCTCTCCAGTCCTGCTGTAGTTCCTCAGAGCACGAGCCATTTTCTGATAAGTCATTTGTTTGCGATTGCCCTTCTGAAGGCCCCAGCGGCTGGCCAGGGCCTCCTTGTGCTGTGTGGAAAACTGAAAGATGCCACTGTCCTGGTCCACCCACCAGATGCTGTTGCTCATATCACCATTTCTTAGTAATTCCAGAAGGAATTGGTACAAGCGCAGCTTCCTCTTGTTACCTGGGGTCAAAAGACTCCTGTGAGTATTTGATTTATTTAGCAGGGGGTTTTGATTTTTTTTTTTTTTTTAACCTCCCAATGTAGAGGATATTAAATATCTGTGCTCACTTGTGTCTTGTGGGTTGAAAGCGAGATGGTGCTGTTCAAATTCTTCCTCCCCTTCTGACACCTCCAGAGGGGGACTCTCCCTCACCTGCTTCACCTGAGGGTAGAAAGTGACAGGCGATGCAGTGTGTGCGGGTTGGTAGTACAGGCCGTGAGTACTGTAATGGGGTATCTGTGGAGAAAAATAAATGTGTGACTGCATTTCGATATGCATATGTTGCTTATTAAAAACCATCTCCTTTCTGCTGTATCATATGAGTCCAGCTTTGCTTTTGCATTAAAAGAGGAAGTTGTACCAAAATAGATTTTCGATGCTCAGCGCGACAATGTGATCTTTCTTCCAGTTCTGCACCTTCTGGGCCCCACAGCATGCAACCAAATATTGAACTAGGTGATTCCCACTAATCAAATCACAGGGAGGGTCATATTAACTAATTAGTAAAATCAGAAAAGTAGTGTTTGGTTTTAATGAAACCTGCATATCCAATCACAGCCCACAATGTAAAACACTTGCAAAAGACACAATCATTTGTGGAGACTAGACCGAAACTTTATAAACCAAATTTCAATTTCAATTAGAGATCCCGGTCCAGCGACCCTGGTCCGGACCGGATCGCCACAACCCTGGATCAATAAAGCCGGCTTGACTCACGTGTTGGGACAAAGAGAGGGTTCCGAGCGAGGGGTCCAGGGGAACAGGGAGCGGGGCGTCACTGGGGAGGTGAGGCTGCCAGAGGTGTTGAGGGGACACACACTGCAGCTCAGTGAACTGAGCTCCCAGTACGTTCTCAGAGCTGCTGTGCTGACCGCGCTCACACTGGTAGTTCCATCTCAGGTCTGAAAAAGATAAATAAACAGAGAAGAGATCGAGCCACTTGTAACCCAATACTCAACATTTAGATCCGGTTGACTCACCTTCATGGTTGTCTCCCATTTGAATGAAGTAGGGGTTAAATTCCAGTGGCAGCCGATAAACCTCTGACCCATATGGTCGGATATCTTCCGATGTCTTATGGGAAGAACATAAAACATTTTTATTAATGAGGAGAATAAAAACAGAATACAATCAGTTAGTACAACCACATTAAAATATGATCTTCTTTAAGCAATCACTCACACTGTGATCTCATCTCACCTTCCAGAGAGCATATTGAATGAACAAAGAATGATGGTGTATATAAAATAAAAACACTTACTGAGGCTGTCACTAAGCCATCCATATTTTGCTGGAATAGTGTAAACCCCCCTCCGCGACACAGTGCTTAGTGCGATGGCTTGTTTTAAACTTCTGCACAGTTTAGATAAATGGGAAGTGAAAGTGTCCAGATGAGACAGGCCACATCCATATGATCTGTGTGTGACTGATGACCGGCTTGTTCCTCACAGCAATGATCACAGTTCATGGTTTTCTTCCGTGCTCCTTTTGCCTTGATTTTTATTATGACACACACACACACACACACACACACACACACACACACCCGCACGCACACACGCATGCACACACGTACACACACACACACGCACACACACACGCACACACACACACGCGCACACACACACACACACACACACACACACACACACACACACACACACACACACACACACACACACAAAACCTGCTGCTGCACTTCTTCTGACCACAATTAGAAAACAGTTCATTCCAACCGTTTGTTTTTTTCTCTTTGGATTGACAGGATTTCTCATCCTAATGAGATGTATGTGGAAGCAATACTGCAAGAGCAATGTGCTTGCCAGATACAGCCACTACTCCTTATAATAAACATGTTTGACCTGACAGCTGCAGCCTTTGTTTTCAGATATTCGCTGTGGCGCCATCTCGTGGAAGCAAGAGCCACGGTCTCCCTCTGGCTGTCGGCAGGCATAAAGGACCAAAACAGCTCACCCAGGCCCGTTACATCCAACTGGAGCACGGGCTCCCGCCTGTCCCCTCAACGATGCTGGAGCCATGAGGAGAAATGGAGACCTCCGGGGCTTCTCACGGGACGTCAGCTATTGCCGATGAATTGTTTCGTGGTCATCTCACAATCTGATAACAGCACCAAGGGGCGACGCGGGCTGCTGTCCCGTGGAAACATCACGGCAGAGAGGAGAGATCCGCATGGAACATGGCTGCTATGAGAACTCTGACGGTGGCGGGGCTGTTTCTGGCGTTTTGCGCTTTGGGGCTGATCACCGTAGCGATCAGCACCGACAACTGGTACGAGACCGATGCGAGGAGGCACCGGGAGCGCTGCAAGAACTATTCCAACAAGAGGAACGACCCCGGGTACATCTACATCTCCAGCAACAACCTCCCGCTCCGGATGTTGCCCAAGGGCCACGGGGTGGTCCAGGGGGGGCACGGAGTGGAGCAGAGGGGACACATGATGGACCAGAAGGTCCGCGGCGGGGGCCAGAGGGGCTCCGGTGGTGATCAGATGGTCCACGGTGGAGACCCGGCGGGCCACAGCGGAGGAATTCTGCTGCGCGCCAAGCGGCAGCTCCTGCCTCCTGCTTTGGCCATGGAGTCGCTCTGCAGTCGGCAGTTCAACTCGACCATCACGGGGCTGTGGAGGAAATGCCACCGGGAGGGATTCGACCTGGAGAGCGAGGATCTGATTTTTAAAGGTCTATTCTAATCACTAAATAATCATTTCTTTGTCGCTTTAAAAGAAGCGTTCACATTGCCCGTGTGTGTATGTGTGTGCGTGCGTTTTGTGCATGTTTTGCGTGCATGCTGTGTGCGTGCGCGCGAGATTGTGTGCGCGCGCGCGCGAGTGAATGTTGTGCGCGCGCGATTGTGCACGTTTTGCGTGCACGTTGTGCGTGTGTGTATGTGGAAAGGGTGCTGGGGGGTTTGAGAGAATGTAAACATGCCGAGCTGTTATCTGGTCATCTGATTTAATATTTGATACGAAATGTTAAAAGTTTGGTTGGTGTGTATTTTAGATACTTATTTTTGTGCAGGTGGTGATTCAAGACACACACACACACACACACATATACAATATAAACACAACACATACACACAAGGTAATTTGGATTAATCGTAATTCTCACTCAAGTTCTGTGATGTCCACAGTGACATGTCTTTCAATCACCTCATTTCCACTCATCCTCTCTGTGCAGGGCTGGTCCAGCGCTGCACGCAGATAAAGTACTACTATTCATCTTCAGCTCTGCCCAGGAACCTGCCAGTCAACCTGACCAAGACCATAAGGCAGGACGAGTGGCATGCTCTCCGTAAGTCCCATCCACCCCGTCTCGCGTCGGCTTGAACTGACGTGGAAGCGTTCCATTGTGTTAAACTCGGCACCGTGTCCTCACAGACCTGCAGAGGATGACGGCAAGTTTCATCGGAATGGCCGTATCCATCATCCTGTTTGGCTGGATCATAGGCGTGCTGGGCTGCTGTAAGGAGCACGATCTGATGCAGTATGTTGCTGGACTTCTCTTCCTCATGGGAGGTGAGAACTGCTTTACATACACTGCATTACTCTGAAGTACCACAGGGGGGCAGTGGAGTTTCATAGCAATATCTACAGTATTTTGTGGGACCTGCCGGTGAAATGTTGCATTAAGGAGTAGGCAAAGAAACGGAAGAATTGTGTTGTGTTCTCTCCCCTCCCACAGGGACGTGCTGCATCATCTCCCTGTGCACGTGTGTGGCAGGCATCAACTTCGAACTGTCTCGCTATCCGCGCTACATTTATGGGATACCGGAGGACATTGGCCACGGCTACGGCTGGTCCATGTTCTGTGCTTGGGGGGGACTGGGCCTCACGCTGCTGGCTGGATTTCTATGTACTCTGGCTCCGTCCCTCTACCCGCCTCACAGCCCGCTGGTGGACAAGCCCAGACAGGAGAACGGCTGTGTGTGACATGCTGCCACATCCCAGAAGACACCAGTCTGATGAACACTGAGTACATGAGCCATGGACTCCGAGAGCCCCCACTCAGCTCTGCACAAACAGAGCGCACACGGGAATGAAAAGGTCGTATTTAACCGAAGATCCTTTGGGTTGTACCGGTGCTTTTTTTCCTCTGCCCCCCCACCTCTATGAATGAACTGTTCAGTGTTTTGCCTGCTCTTCAAGGAGAGAATAGTTATGCCGTTATAAAATTTCTTCCTATAAATCTGCTGTTTTGGGGGGAAAAAATTTAAACACAAGCAGAACATTAATAGCACAACTATGGAAGTTTATTGTCACAGTTCAAAGGGCAAATGTGTGTCGTTATGTACTCATTCTGAATAAAAATGTAATGTGCTTTTTGAACTGTATGTATGCACATGGAATTGTCTTTATTCAAGGAAAACAGCACTAAGGCCAAACTGTATTTGAGGGAGATGTTTGATGTTCTTAGTGCACCCCCCAAAAAAAGAATATTTTTCAAAAATAAAACGGTCATGTAAAACCCATTTCTTTTATTTCGGAGGGTGGACATGCTGCACATATTAGATAAGAAACAGGTTGTGAACTATTACTTTCACAAATGCAGTGTGTTCTGGTTGGCATTATGAAGACTCAGTTGAATGGGTTCCCATTTATAAGTATGATGACGATCGTAAAACCAAAAAAAAACAAAAAACGTCATAGAAACCCCAATGACCGAAGAGCGCTAAATTCTAAAAATGTTTTTGGATTAGAATATGAGTCTGATGTTGGTATTTAAGTCACAACACCTACAAGGGAGGACAAAATAACAGAAACACCCAATGGAAAAGGAGTTACTGTAAACTTTGAAGAAACTTCAGTTAGAATTACAACTGCAGCTGCAATAGTGAGTCATAAGATTTATTCGGCCAATTAGCAGTATGTTATTAGTGAGGTCAGACAAACAGTACGTTGATATGTGAGTTTTCAGAGAAACATGAGCTGTGAGGCCAAACAGACTGATATTTAACGTGCCGCCGGGGGAACAGTCTCGATAATCATGACAGCACGCGGCAAACTGCATCAGCAGAAAGACTCGTGTGCGGACGGACGCCTAACAGGATAGTGGACGGATGCCACAAAAGTGCGAGCCTCAAACATTCCCGCGGAATCTAATCCGACCTCTGTGACCCAGTCTCAACAAAAACTACACGCCATGGGCCTCAGGGAGCTGGAATGTATGGCAGGGCGGCCTTTCGGAAACCGCCTGAATCGGCGGCCAACACACGGAAGCAGAAAACCCGGCGTCAGGAGCACGCGGCCTGGATCCCTGAGCAGAGGGGAAAAAGTCATGTGGGCAAAACGCTATATCGCTGTTCTTCCACCGAGTCAAATAAAAATGCATTTTTCGAGTCTGGTTCCAGCTCCCCGTGGTAAATACGGTGCGTATGACGGCCAAGGAGTCTGGGGCCATTTTCCGGGATCAGGTGGTGGAAACACTGGGTCCGGGATGACAATGGCCCCATACACACCGGGACGCGGGCCACCCCCCTGCCCCGGCCTCCCCGACACCTCATCGGAACTTCACCGAACCTTCTTCCTCCTCCACCCCTCGAACAACTGGAGGCTTTTCTTCAGTTCAGGATCGGACTGAGGGCGTTCCAAAAAACGACTGCAGCCTTTCTGAATGGAAAGGGCGGCAGCCCCACTCCTTGGTATCAACATATGGCTCTCGACCTCGATTTCTCTGTCAAACATTAGCACTACAACTATTTACCTGTCAATGATCCCATGAAATTTCTCTGGTCTCTGGTACTTGCTCAGTTTTCTCCCTCAATATGACTGTATTTTATTGCTGAAGACGAGAGCTTTCGAATGCTTTCGTAAACCATCCAGTAGCATCCATTAAACAAATCCTTTGTTATGCAAGTAGCCGTCATGCAAGTCCGTTTTAAATTGCTTCCTTTTCAATAATGATGACGTCGCTCCACTAGAACGAGGCTTGTTGCTAGTTAGACGGATCCCCCGGGTCTGATTGTTTTAGAAATATTATCAATAAAAATGCGAAAGGAATAGAACCCAGGTGCAGAAAACCCATGTGGTCCATTTTATACTATACTGAATTTGTTCCACAGGGGGAAAAGAAAACCACAAAAAAAAAGCTCCTGTATGAATTCAATGTGTTTCAACGATTCGGCAAACTCAACAATTTCCAGTTGAAAATGTCAGTTTGGTCAACAAGTAATAGGATATTTTTTCCAGCAATATCCCAACGTGCCCCTCGCCGTACCTCCAACACAGAGGACCCCGGGCGTCTAGGGTTACGGCTGAGTCGGGGGCTCACGGCGCTTGGCACTCTGGGTTTCTGACGGGGGGTCAAGCGGGCCCCGCTCCGCTGTAGATAGAGCTGTGTTTTTGGGGGAGAGGGGGTCCCTTGGGGGAAGCTGGGCTGTGAGGTAAACCAGACAGGGGGAAATCACACCCAGTTGCGCGCTCATGGCAGCCGTCTGGCTCCGCCACACAGCCAGAGACGTGATGTCTGTAAAGAAAGCGTCCACGCTCAGCACTTACTTTGTGGTTGTTGTCGTGGTCGGAAGGAATGAGAGCAAATAACAGTTGTTGGGGTTTTTTTCTTTATCCTTTATTTTATATTTTAAGAAGCGGTCGACTTGAACATGTCAAACAGATCGCGGTATCAAAGGGAGACAAAATGTTTAATTCCGTGAGGCCGGGCGTTTTTTTTTATTGGTTATGATCCAACAAGGGTTGGATTTACAAATAACGCTGCGGAGAAATGCTTGTTTTTCTTCTCAACAAATAGGTCAAACTGACAGAAGAGGTCACGTTTCAGCCTGGAAGAAAAGTCTTAGTTTCATTCAGACACGCCACAAACAAGCTAAACTGAATTTGAGCAGGATGCCGTCATCCAACATCAGCGGCAAATAAAGTGGAGCCGGAGTTTGTGCGACCGTCCAAAACAGAATATAATGATAATAGGGGCTGCCTTTGAACAGAAACATTTCATACTCCACTTGATGAGTTCCAGATGGAGCGGGCGGAGGATGGGACGGGGCCTCAGATGCCAATTAAACAGGCCCGGTGGAGTGCAGAGGATATTTATTTTTGCTTTCAACTCTTTTCGCCTCACACATTTAACGTCACCGGCCAAAGGAATAACAGAGGGGGGTTGGGGGGGGTCTCCGCCCGGCGTGAAACCCAAGGAAACTGACGGATGTTTCAACCGCAAAGGTTTCTCTGTTTGAATGTCATGCGTGGAGGAGCACGGGGCAAGTTTCCACCCGCTCTGATGTCACATTGGCTCCGCGTATCACCACACGTCTCAATCAGAACATTAAATAACAGAGGGGGTTGAGCGTTGAAGAAGCGTTCGCAACTGAGCGTATTTATGCGTTTTTACATGGCGTTGCCCTTTGGAGGATCTTCACGTCTCCGCGCCGGAGGAATCGAAAGACATTTGAAACATGTTGGTCAGAGTTCATTGGCTTGTAAAGCAGTCCGGGTCGCCGTAACTCAGCGTGGATTCGGGATAATTGAAGTGTTTATGGTATTTAAGTTATCTTGTCTCACTTCCCTTCTGTAGCTCTGAGGAGTGTGGGAATGAAGATCACGGGAAGGTCAGGCTATTAAGGAGGACATGCTGCAAACACTTTGGATTTTGCAGTTTTTCCTTTTTGACTGCGGGTCTGTCACGCTCGCACGCACGCTCGCACGCACGCTCGCACACACACACACACACACACACACACACACACACACACACACACACACACACACACACACACACACACACACACACAGGGTGGGAAATAACGCAGTACATCCACTTTTCTGTATTTACTAAGTATATAAGTACTGTATATTCAGTTTTGGGGAGATATGACTTTTACTCCATTTCAAAGCAAATGTCTGTACCCTTTGTAAGTTTTTAGTTTAAGAAAATAAAATCAGGATTCATAGTTGTCTATCGTAAGCAAACCCAAACAAGAGGAACACATCGGATACTACAGTCCCATATTATAGGCTCTGTTATACCCAGACACTGGATACACTTTAAGTTAATTTAAGAGCAAGTACATATTTACTTTTAGTGAAGTGGAAATGTCAATGTGGTACTTTCACTTTTACGAGAGTACTTTTGTGTCAGGGTATATCTATTTTTGCTGAAGTAAGAGCTCTAAGTACTTCTACCACCACTGACACACCCAAACAGTCTCTCTCTCTCTCTCTCTCGCTCTACACAGTGAGGTACTCAGTCTTCAGCCTGCTCAGCCTGGTCCCGTGGCTCCGGATGATCAGGGACAGCAGCTCCTGCTTGTCCCTCAGCCCCAAGTGCTTGTCCCCGGTCTGCCTCACCGCGTCCCTGACCTCGCCCAAGGGCTTGGCCACGGAGCCGTGGAGCTGGTGCTCCTCCCGGAGCTCCGTGTCCTGGCTCTGCTTGAACTTCACCTCCAGCTCCAACAGAGACTCCTCCACGCCGCCGAAGGCCTCGCCGATCTGGGAGATCTCGCGGCGGAGGAAGCCGCCGTAGCTCTCCTCCCCGTCCAGGTCGTGGGAGATGGTGGTGACGATGCTCTCCAGCAGCCGGGCGGTGTCCTCCACCTGCTGCTTGGTCAACATCAGCTCCTCCCGCACCAGCGCGTCCTCGTCCTGCTGCGCGCCGCACGGACGCGCGTCCGCGAACCTGAAGAGCATCTGGCACTTCTCCGGGTCCTCGGTCTCCTCGTAGTCCCCGTCCGGGACGAAGAAGTGGTGGAAGGTCCCGTTGGAGATCTCCGCCTGCAGCGGCCCGGTGTAGACCGCCGGGCGGAGCGGCAGAAGCGGCAGGGCGGCGAAGAGCAGCAGGAGCAGCGGGGCGGGATCCATGCTGCAGGCACCCACACGCAGGGCGGAGTGGGCTTCCTGCGCTCCCTCTTCCTCTCCTCCCTCTCTTCCTCTCCTCCCTCTCTTCCTCTCCTCCCCCTCTCCCCCCTGAACTGGGAGTCGGACCCAGGGGTTTCCAAACGGGGGTCCGCGGCCCTCTAGAGGTTCGTGAAAGTGTTGCAAATGGGCGGCAAAAACAACAAAAATAACAATAAAATAGTTTTGTTTTTTCTATCGAATTAAATCGTGAAATCACGAGATTAAAGTCAACATAGGAATTAAACTCATCAAGATAGAATAGACAATAAAAAAAGTAAAAACTTAGAGATGAAGATTAAAGTTGTTAACATTTTTGAAACTGTGTAATAGTATATTGTATACAGTAAAGTATGTTGTGGGGATGTTAAAACTGATCCTATTTGACTTTATTCTCGGAATGTCGTCCCTTTACTTAATGGCCTCCGATACTCTTAATAGCTACAAAGGGGTGTCCCCCAGCCAGAGCTCAGCCTGCCAAAGGCCCTGGTCAGTCGTGTTTGGGGGATCCCCGGCCTAATCCGACAGTGTTTTCTCAGGCCACCCCGAAAGCTCCGTCTGCGACAGCCTGTCACCGTCTGCTGCTTACTTCAACCGTAGAATGTGTTGATGCGGAGAGGACACGGTGCATTTCAAATGTCACAATCAATTTCTGCGTATCCTGTCTGGGAAACGCCATGCAGCTCGTTGCTCAGGCGGAGGTGGGTTCCTCCATCCTGGCCGAATAAAATTGTCTCCCCAGGCCGTAGGAATGTGTCACTTTGTCATTTGTCTTCCCAATTTGTCTCAATATACCACTAACCACGACGCACTTAAACCCATAAATCCTAGTTCAACAAATGTACATCCCTATTTGTTTTTGTATTACTCTATTTTGTAAGAAAAAGGTGTAAAAAAAAAAAAAAGTGTTTGCACTGAGAAGTTTTGTGGACAGTGGTGTAAAACGTGATGTAGACAATCTTAATTAGGTATAAATGGATTTTATATAGGGTTTAATTTAACCGAAAACCTTGAAACCTACACAAGGTAATGTTCAATAATTTACTTATAGATGTATTTCTTTAGAGAAACCTTGAAGTGGGAGCCATTAATCTGATCAGGGATCTATTTTGCCTTTCTCCATCACTTGAGGTGACGGGGATATTTATTGTCATTTTTTTGGCGAATGTTCGATCTTTACATTCTCGCCGGGAAAGGCGGACCCCGCCACCAACGACGGAAACAGCATTTGGAGGAGCACACGCCGAACACAAATACGCTGAATGTTTTTATTCTCATGAAGTGGCAGCTAAAAACATATAGGACAACTTTAAAATATAGGATTTGTTTTCACGGGACACCGTTATGCATTACCACTTCAAAGTCACATCAGCAGGTCTTCTATCCGTCAATTAAACATGCATCTCCTTCAATCATCAACTTATGGTTAAAACGTGTGAGTTAATCGGTTAACGCGGCTCAAAACACAAGCCACATCGCAGGGACCGAGCGAGGAATCCCACTGTCCGCTCGTCCGCCCACACCATGACCGTTATGAATGCGGTGGAGACCTTCAAGGCCTGGGACTACGTGGTGTTTGCGGCTCTGTTTGTGGTGTCCGCCGGGATCGGGGTGTTTTTCGCCGTGAAGGAGAGAAAGGCGTCCTCGTCGAAGGACTTCCTGGTGGGCGGCCGGCAGATGACCTACGGCCCCGTGTCCCTGTCCCTAACGGCGAGCTTCATGTCGGCCGTGACGGTGATCGGAGCCCCTTCGGACGTCTACCGCTTTGGGGCGTCCTACATTCTCTTCGGAGTCGCCTACACCGCCATGGTGGTGGCCAGCGCCGAGCTGTTTGTCCCCGTGTTTTACACATCGGGGATCACCAGTACCTATGAGGTGAGAAGTACCAGTACCGATGAGAGCATTTTGCCTCTTTGGGGGTTCCATTTCACGTGGTAGGGAATGCCATGATAATATGCTCATGACTACTTAGAGGCCCGAGTGGTCAATCAGAGCTCCCCGCCTCTCGGGAACTATAGTTAATGATTGAAGTAATTTGAGCGCATTGTTTCATGAAGAAAGTGAATATTTTAGGTTGCACATCCTGTTTTCAGTAATCGCACCATGGGGAGGGGGTTTCTTATATCACTTTGCAGCACTGATACAGTTTCAAGTCTATAGCACAAATCACAACCATATGACTGTGAATGTCTCCAGATCTCCTCTCTAATTGAACGGCGTGTTGCGTTCCAAACAGTATCTGGAGCTGCGGTTCTGCCGGGCGGTTCGTGTTATGGCGACACTTATTTACATGGTGCAGACGGTAAGTTTATGAACAACGCTATTTTCCACCCAGGCCTCATTAAAATGCCGGGTTTCCAGAATTTACAATTCGCGGCCCAAATCTGATTCCAGTGTGAAATGAAATTAGCGGCCTGTGCAAATAAACAATAACAAGTGCCGTCACACCACATTAACCCGCATGACCTTCAGGGGAAATAAACAACCAAATGGAAGTCACTGAAGTTACAGCTTCTACTTTCATTTTGAAGCCAGCGCCGGGGAGGCCGGCTGCAAATTCATTATTTAACAGGGAAAAGGGTGAGAGGACGAAAAATAGCCAAGGTTTCAACTTTTGCCTTTTGTGCAGCCGGGGCTGCTACATCTGTGCAGAGACTTGATGGATCGACTTCCACCGTCCTCCGTCTTTACTTCAACAGTCCTGCCAGTGCGGAATCATAACCAAATGATGGAAAAGCCACATCACTTCTGAATCCAAATTTTTGTCTCATATTGTTCTAAAGAAAAACAGATCTGTGTCACACTCATGTAGAAATGAAAAAAAACAAAAACATCTGATTTGGGCCTTGCGGTTTTTTCGGTAAAACATATAAAGACCGACACTAATGTGAGCGTCCTGTTTTTGAAAAGATTCAATGTGTTTAAAAAAATAAAATAAAAAAAAAAGGTTGAAATGTCTGCCCCATTGCAGCTGCAGCGGAGCGGTAAGTTTCCCCGGGTTGAGAAATAAAGAAGCTGATCGTCTGATAAAGGAAAACAGAATGAATAAAGAAACCCTTTTTTGATTGTGTTCCTCCTTGCAAATGTTTCAGATTCTATATTCGGGAACTGTGGTGTACGCACCCGCCCTCGCCCTCAACCAAGGTAAATCCACCTTCGCAATCCGCGCAGGATTATTCAACTTCTCGCTCGTTTGCAGACCGTTCACGCTCGGCTGCGTGCGCTTGTCTCTCACTGCAGTCATGTCTTTGTACTGTCGACCCTGCACTAAAACCTTAATATTCCCTCTGCAGTGACTGGATTCAATCTTTGGGGCTCTATAGCTGCCACGGGCGTCGTGTGTACCTTTTATTGCACGCTGGTAAGTGGAGAGGACACAGCGAGGTGAACATAACTCCAGATGCTGACACACAGTTTCCCCCCCAGCCCCCCCCCCACCCCCCACCCCCCACCGTTCCGCTCCAGTGGGTCGATGCGTTCACATAAACACTGTGAAGTAAACAGAGCAGCTCAGAGCCAAGCGGCTTTCAAAAGGAAGACGAGAAACAGATCCAGACACGTACATTGACACGATCAGAGCGTAGGGGTAACATCTACAATGACATGATGTTAACCTGTGTGTGTGTGTGTGTGTGTGTGTGTGTGTGTGTGTGTGTGTGTGTGTGTGTGTGTGTGTGATTGTGTGTTTGTGTGTGTGTGTGTGTGTGTGTTTCTGTGTATGTGTGTGTGTGTGTGTGTGTGTGTATATGTGTGTGTGTGTGCGTGCGTGCGTGCGTGCGTGAGTGCAGGGAGGCCTGAAAGCCGTCGTGTGGACAGATGCCTTTCAGATGGTGGTGATGGTGGTGGGCTTCCTCACCGTGATGATCAAGGGGGGCAGCGCGGTCGGGGGGCTGCAGAGAATGTGGGAGACGGCCTGGACGGGAGGCAGACTGAGGGTGTTTGAGTATGTGCAGCCTGTTGCACGGGGCGTGTTAACACAGAGGATTCACAGTAATTTAAATCTATTAATTCACAAGAATATGGGGCATTATGGCTATAGTTAACAAAAATCATTATTTTATATTATTATTATTATTATTATTATTATTATTATTATAAATTATTAAATAACAGTACCAATTATTGTATATAATAATATTATTATTGTATTATTATTATTATTATTATTATTATTATTATTATTAATAATAATAATAATAATAATAATAATAATAATATATTATTACTTCCTATGGTAAGTCATAACTCACAATAATATTCATATAAGAATGGTTATATGTAGAGTTTATGGTGAGAATTTATAAGTGGTTTTAAGTATGTTTGTTTGTTAGTTATATTATATTATTTATTGTTTACTCATAATAATCCTATAGTCTCCACAGTATCAGACTAATTTAGGTATTCATATTACTATAATACTGTGTAATGTTTGTATTATATTATATATGTTTGTACAGTATATTGCTTACTTATTACAATATTTCAGTATAATTATTTAAGTAACCGTATCTATCTATTTCACTTCCAATAAAATTATCAAGTGTTATTGGTTCATCAAAAATAAGAACTCTTTCAATAAATTATGCGTTTATTCAAATGCATTAGAACCCAATTTAACCCTAAGATCCGTCTAGTTAAATGTAAAGTAATATTCAAGTGCATGCTGTATATTCTAACGCTTTACTATTATGAAACTTGCCACTCTGCTGCAGCTTCTCGCTGCAATTTAAGTGCAGCAAGAAGGCAAATGAAATGGCAAACCTATCCGTTAATGACAGTGCTGGCGGCGAGGCGTGATATTTACAAGATGTTCTTCGTCCTCAGCTTTGACCCCAACCCCCTCAGGAGACACACGTTCTGGACCCTCACCATCGGAGGAACCTTCACGTGGCTCGGCATCTACGGGGTTAACCAGTCTGTGATCCAGAGGTGCATTTCCTGCAGGACCAAGAGCCACGCCCGCCTGTGAGCCACCATCTGCAGAGCACAGGGACCTCCGCGTGCTAAAAGACGACCCTGTGTAATGCCTCGGGAACCTGTCTGTGTTGTGCTCCCCAGGGCCTTGTACCTCAACCTTCTGGGCCTCTGGGTCATCCTGTTTTGTGCAGTTTTCTGTGGCCTCATCATGTATTCCTACTATGCCCGCTGTGACCCGTGGACCACGCAGCTCGTTTCAGCTCCGGATCAGGTCCGTCACCATTAAAGTTCCTAATATTTTCCAGTCCTTGGTCATAATCACCTAATGTCACTACGATGGTGTCACTACCTAACAGTTTAATCATCTGCATCATTCCAAATCTTCCCCCAACAGCTCATGCCGTACTTTGTCATGGAAATCCTTGGGCAATACCCAGGTCTTCCAGGACTGTTCGTGGCCTGTGCCTTCAGTGGAACTCTGAGGTTGTGAAAGCATGAGTTTCGATAGGGGAGGTTTCTCCCTTGGGGTTAGAATAAATGGTTTTGATGTGCAATGTTGGAATGATCAACTTACCGTCTCCTCCAGCACGGTGGCTGCCAGCATCAACGCCCTGGCCACGGTGACCTACGAGGACTTTGTCAAGCAGTCGTGCGGGAATCTCTCTGACAGAGCCAGCTCGTGGACCGTCAAAGGACTTTGTAAATAAAGCACATGTTTACTGTCACATATATAAATATATACTGACGTTTACATTAGTTGTGATGAGTCCTACATATCTACTCTGTCAAAGGTATTATATTCGGAGTCGCCTGCACTGCAATGGCAGTAGCGGCATCCCACATGGGAGGAATTGTCCAGGTAAGTCACTCCTCCGTTCTATTAATTCAACAGGCTACTTACATTGCATTTACACTACCTTTGTTTTATTTTATCTCCAATGGCAAGGCCGCCTTGAGCATCCATGGAATGTGTGGTGGGCCCATGTTAGGTATATTTACATTAGGCATAATCTTTCCCTGCTCCAACTCTAAGGTATGTTTAATAAACCGCAATGGCCTTCTATTACTTCTACTAAAAGTAATGTCAATTATCATATTATTATTTTTTTGCTACTTGTCATCACGGTGCTGGGAAACCTCAAACTTGTTTTCCTTGCGGCGGCAGGGCGCCACAGGAGGTTTAGTGACGGGCATCGCCTTGGCCTTCTGGGTGGCTATTGGATCCTTCATGTATCCGGCGCCAGCGAGCAACTCCAGGCCGCTGCCTCTCAGCACAGAGGCGTGCTGGTGGACCAACTCATCCGTCTGTCCGACTGCAGACGACTCCCATCTGGGCCTCATGGGTGCTTCAGCCAGGTACGAAGGTTGACCACCACACTGGCACAGCGGTGCTGGGAATATATAGGCCAAAACCTCCTTTGAAATGTGCTTAAAAATGCCTTCTTCACAAGATAATTATTAACCATATACATTATTATTATATATATTATTACATATATATTAATATTTATTATTTAGCAACTATTTTCTTTATTAGAATTATTCATCCTATTCAGATCATGAAGCTGCAGCACTGCTCTGTAACTCCTGACCCAGAAAGCTGGGTTTTGTCGGCGGGCGGATGAACCCTTGGAGGCCAGACGGTTTGTGTCCTGTGGAACTTTAGGACTGTGCCTCTTTTGTCCCCCGACAGGCCGCCCTTGGCTGACTCCTGGTACTCCCTGTCCTATTTATACATCAGCGCCGTTGGATTTATCGCCACCGTTACGGCCGGTCTGCTGATAACCTTCCTAACTGGTACTGTATATCTGAGGGACAGGCGCCACCTCCGCCAGCAGGACACACTTAGAGATCAGAGGGTCAATGGCTCCTGTCTGAGTCAGAGGGAAAGTGGAAACCAGTGAATTATGAGGCTGTGGTCAAAGCGTTCTATCTGTTTAACCACGCCACTGGTAGAACCACAGGCTATCTTGTTCCACTACATTTTTCTTTGGTATAGCCTACAATAAGTGGAACTACTGAGTTTATGAGCAGCTGAGTTGGAAAATAATTTCTGCCTGCATGTTTTCCGTCGTAGCAGAGGTGGTATAGAATTGATTACCCCTCCGCTGTTTATTTCCCCAGGATTCAACAGGGGTGAGGACGTGCAGCCATCGCTGATCCGGCCGTTGTGCAATCCGTGTTGCTTCTGGTCCAGAAGGTGGAAAGAAACCTGCTGGTGCGGCGTCCATCATGATCGGGAAGAGCAGGTGGGATGACAACCAGTTAATAATAAATGAGGACAACGTACACTTTTGTTATTGGACTGTAAAATAAACTGCGCCGCTTCGCAATTTCCCAGGCGGTGGAGGCTTCGGGCTCGGCTGTAAAACAGGGCGGTCAGTCCCGCGATCCAGACGCAAGCGAAAACGGAGTAAGAAGAGCAAGGCTACAGATGAGCCTCAGCCTGGAGGAGTCCGCCTACAGAAATGCAGGGTTTGTCATGGAAACAATACCACTTTAAACCCCATAAACATCCCTCAGCACAATTAACAACGCTGACGACAACAACAAAAGAAAAAAATAAGCAATCCGTATCCGCAGCAGACGTAGAATAACGTATCCTGACGCGTGAAGATAAAATCAAGCAGAAACATTTGGGTTCTGTTGCCGTTGCATTTGACGAGCGACAAGAATGATCAGGGTGCTCGGATTCAATTGAAAAGAAACGTTCCATGATTTATTACAGAAAAGAGTGATAGCCAATATCCTGTTATTCGTTACAACCTTTTTATACATACCGTATGTTTTTACATGTAAACAGTACCAAAGTAAACAATGTAGTCAATACACTTCATGTCACAACTCAAAGCGTCCTATTATACAGTTAATTCTATGGAATAACAACGATGTGCTTCCTATCCGGAGTCGGAGGAACAGAGGAGAGCAAATCCTCCTCCAGACCGATATATATTTTCAGATGTGCAAGGGCAGGAAGCGATTATTACTTAGTATACAATATTCTGCTATTGCCAACAGTAAAAGACATTAAACACGCTTCCATCAAGGCCAGCGCTGCCAACCGTCCATTAGTTTACAGTCAACAAAAAGTGTATATGTTTGGTCGTTTCTATTAATCTGTAAAGAAAGGCGAAACTGTCCGTATATATTTCATAACTACTAATAAGAAACTTTATTTTATTTTTCATTATTTTATCAGGTATTCTCATTAATAAGATCTCGACAAATAACCTCTTGAATCTCGATCTCTTGAAAAAGAGATGAACTCTGCCCAAATCAGTCGCTTGAGTTCTTGACGGCTTGGAAACGTTGAAGGCGTAGATTTCACCAAAGAACTCAAACTGTCACTCTCAACCTCGGACGTCGAGGCGAAAAAAAACAGAAAATTCAATGGGAGAAAGTGCCTGTTAATCAAAAACACAGCTCGGACTGTGCAGACGTGTCATCAGTCCGGCTGAAAATTTAGCAGAAGTTGGCAACCCCCGATAAATGTGCAACAATTTGATTGGTTGAGCATGTGGAGAGCATTGTGGTAGATATTACAGGAATCCCCATGGGTCTGAGGTTTCAGATATGTTGTATTATGTGTCACCCACTCTGAATGTATTCCAGGCCGTACTTTAATTTTACTTAATCTTAAACTTAATTTGAGCTGAAAGTATTGTTGAATGCACTCATGTGAAATGGACAAAAGTATTGTGAGCCGATATTTTCGATATGAAGAAACTCAAATGCAGCACAGTAAGATTCTAGTATTATCTTAAAAAAAAAAAGATCAATAAGGAGCAAAGCATGTGATATATTTTTTATGATGCCGTCGAAACTGCGTCCAAATCAGATGGAAGTCATGCATACTCCACAGTACAAGTGTACAAGATCAATTGAAGCCGTTGGTGATTCAGCACTCAAGGATTACAACATGCATAGATTTTCAATATTCACATACCAGGGAAGATACTGTCGAAACCTGCACTTAATAGAAGATTGTTTTAAGAAAGAATTATGTTGAAAATTAAAGGTGAAAAATGACTAATAAAGCAAATAAAGTGAATCTGTGTGTTGGATGGCGTGACTGTGGAATCATTTTCAAGCGCCGTTAAATAATAATTTGTGATATCTCGTCACATTGCAACGTGCGTGAGGATGATTATTTTGGGAAGAATCCTGATATACCATGATGCATTTAAATGTATTTCAAAGAAAATCACTCTGTTATTGTGTTCTGACACCTGAGGAATGCCAAGGTTACATTGCGTTGTTTAAGGGCGGAGAGAGGTAATGCATGCTGGTTGCACTCAAACTAACCAGTAAAAAACCAGTGCGCACGTCATGGTAACGCTGAAAAGTCATACATGAAAAAAATAAAACACAAGACAAAATCAGATAATTAGAGTGTGAAGTGAAATAATATACAGTGGTGGTAACGGGGTGCAAAAAATGGGGAAAACGTCTGGAGCCACATGGCGTTCACCGCCGCTGCTGTCACCATGAGGGCCAAACTCGTCCTTTATCGTCCAACACAACCAAACACTTTGGCCAAATTTAAAGATCTCGACTGGTTAGAAAAAGAGAAATAAATATGATATATTAAAAAGATCTACATACTCTAAATTAATTTAACAGACCCTTTTCTTTGAGCAGCCATACCCGCGCCGTGCGCTTTGGAGGAATCTCTCACGCTGCTTTACTTTTCCTGAGTTTTCCTTGGGGCCCGATGCTAATCCTACCTCGTGCTCCACACCAGGCCAACACGTTAAACTCATGCATACATTGGTAAATGAAAAAAAAAAAGTCCTAGTGTAATCAATGGAAGAGTAGAATGAGCATGCATTGCTTCGAGTATGAATCAGTGCAGCGGCTAATCTCCAGCAGCCGAACGCTCAGACCGCAGGTATGTCTGAAGTCCTAACCGCACTCCTGGCCTTCCACTAGGAAATGAAGAACAGATCCGCGGTGCAGAGCGGAAGTGCTAATTTATGGCGCCTGAATGTCAATGAACACATTGTTTTTACGGCTGGAGCCGCGTCAGGACGGAGGCCGGTGGGCCGAGAATAGAACAGGAAGTGTGGAGCCACTTGCCTTTCAGACAAATCATTAGCGCACAGGTCAGTAGGTTTACAGCGGATCGTACCATGGTATGAGGAGACGGGGGAGTTATTGCACTTAAAATGCACAAACAGGCACACGTGATGTCCGTGACACAACTGTGGTGTGCAAAACTGTAGGCACAATCAAATCACATCAAATTCCATTTTCCCGACTCGGGAAAGTCGGACTGAGACGATGTATAGACTAACAGAGAGACAGCTCTGTCTATCAAAAGATTTTAAAAAACAACACCACTGTACCATGCATGTTACATGATTCAGAGGAAAATCCTCTTTGAGACGTATGAATGTTCACATCTTCAACGATTTGTGTTGTTTTCTATTTTCAGCTGTTTCATGAATTGACTGATGCAAAATATCAATCAGCATGCTTCGAGGGCAATATACAGTCACTTTTGCATAAACATGGTCCATTACATTTTGTAGCCACATCACCAGAATCACTTTTTGCGACGAAAATCACCGAGTGAGGCTTTCCGCGGTCGCCTAACCTGGAGGTCGATGGGAGACAAACACAGCCATGCTGCAAGCCACACGGACCGGACCGTCACAGCGGGACTCCATGGGATGAGCCCAAAGTGACCCCCAGTGGTCTGCAGCCCTTCATCTGCATAGTAAACATTACAATTGCACAGGTTTGTCCAGTGGAACCAAGACACAGCACAGCTAGGGCGATCTGCGAGACGTGGCCTGGAGCGGAAAAGTGGGTGGGGGCAGGCGGGGTCGAAAGAAAAGACAACAAAAACAACGGCAAGCGCGGAGTGCGGGCGAGAAACTCCGGGCGTGGCCACGGAGCTCCGCCAGCCGGGGAGAAGCTCTGAGGGACGGTGAGAGGAGGAGAAGGAGGAGGAGGTGTCTTTGGTGTGTGGAGCAGCCGAGGGGGAAGTCAAACTCTCCAAGCTGACGTACGTTACAGCAGTGGGTGTGGGTGGGGGTGTGGGCTTGGGGGGCGGGGTCTGTGGGTTTCGTGGTGAAAACGCAGCGTGGAAGCTAAGGCCACTCATGGTGATAGCGCCTCCCGTTCTTCTTCCTCTCCTTCTGCAGGTGCTCCAGCTCGGCCTCGTACATCATCTCCTGCATCAGGTACTTCTCGCGCCGCATGCGGTCGCACAGGCCTTTGGGCATGTCGGGGATCAGGTACGCAATGAAGGACTTGATGCCGTACACCAGGTGCTGAGGAGGGCGACCAAGAAGCACTGACCAAATACCCTGACACAAAATGACTCCAGTAAAAAGTGAAAGTACCAGATTGACATTTGTACTTTAATAAATGTACTTAAAGTATTAAAAGTCAAAGTACTCATATCAATGTCCCGTTATAACATAACCTATAATACGTCATAATGTGCTCCTGACGCTTTTTTCCTCGCAGATGATGCTCATGCAGATTATGATTACATGGTGGTGTGGTTTAAGCAGCCACACTTGTCTTGGGTCTAGGTAATTGGGCCAGGATCAGGGTGGCTGTACACCTGTTGCTCGTTAGACCAATGACCGAGCAGCAGGTAAAAACCCCAACTCCACACACGCAGGAGAGGAGCCCTTGTCATGACATGTTGTCAATCTGCTCCGGGCTTGTTCCACCTTGCCCTCTCTCTACAATAAAATGGGTACTTTTCAACACAGTGTCTCTGTGTCCGAGGGCCCTGGGAATGCCACTTGGATGCCGCGTGGCAGGCAGAACTGCCACAAGATCGTATAGGTGGGTGATGATAGATTTGATAGCTCCAGTCCCTGATTTTTGCCTTACCCTGTGACCCAGATGGGGCACATCTTGCACCCAACCCCCGCAAGATATATTTCTCTGGCAGCTGCAGCGATGCCTTGACGCTTCCTACGCTGTTCTACAGATTCAGGCGCTTTCAGGCTCATAACCAAAATATGTGATATGATTTCATTGTTTAATTTATCGACATGCATCAAGATGTAATACGATAAATAATTTCCTTCAGTATTTGATGTCTATCCCTGTTTTTTGTACTCATCAATATGCTGCATATGACACATACTGATTAATAAGACCGTGTAGGTTCACACAATCTGGTGAATAAAATAAATCTGAAAATAAATCTTTCTGTGGAAGTGAATGCTAATGTGAGAGTGAATCAGAGAGGAACACACCTCGAAGACGATGATGAAGGCCAGCCGGGCGGCCAGGACGTGCCAGAACTGCAGCGTGAAGTCGTAGGGCATGGGGCTCCAGGGCGGCGCGCGGTAGTCCCGGTACCTGCAGTATATGGACTGGACGTGGCTGCCGTTCCTGGGCTCCCCCATGTCGAACACAGAGAGGCTGCTGTTCATGTAGCCTTGCAAACACCTAAGGGAGAGGGATCACTGAGGCCTTGTGCAGAAAACATGTTTTACATGTATGGAGACCAAACATACTGACATTCTAGATGTTGTATTATTCCTATCAATTAAACACATATTCTCAGAATATTCTTCAGCAGGCAATTACATAAAACTCTAATATCAAGAGATGCCAGACGTATATATTTGAAAGAAGTGAAAAAAAACTATATGTAATTATACTGTATGTAAATCACTGGTGCTTGACGCTTATACATCAGTATTAGTATTATTTGTATGTTTTAGATATAGTGATATAATACAAAAATATGAAGCACAATCATTATATGTTGTGATATATTCCTGAAGAAAAACTACATTGGCAGTATAATGGAATGTATTGTCAAAGAGTCAATTTACTCAAATGTATTTAATAATATATATACACCACATTTTTCTATATATGTTGATCCAATCGTTGATATTCCATAGTGTGCATACTTCTCGTGGTGATATCCCTTGTCCACGCAGGGGCCGTATTTGAAGGCGTAGACAAAGCGCGGGATGTAGTCCGACGTGATGGCGATGACAAAGGCATTGGTGATGACTGCCAGTACACCGATGCCTTCCAGAATGCCGTGCCAGATACCTGGCAACCGGACAGAGGGGTCATAGGGAAAACATGGCTCAGACGCGCGCACACACACACACACACCTCAGTAGCTGCTGAGTATCTCCAGGAGATAGAGGGCGTTGCAACTCACTTTCTGGGCAATAATAGCCCAGGACGGGGCAGCATAGCCCCCAGCTGTATAGTAGCTGGAAGCCGGGCTTGGTAACATTGGGAGAGATGTGAGAAAGGGTTTTTTGCGCTAATCCATCTGATTTCACTCATCAGTTGGACCTCGAGGTTGAAAATGAGCAAATCCACATGCTTGAGTCAAAATCCAGGAGCGCAATTTTACTTTTGTTAACCAAGATTTCCCACCTCTGCACTGGGAGTCGGTGATTGGGCAGGGAAAGGGGCGAGGCCTACTTCAGACCCAAGCTGTAGAATGTGGGAAGAAGAATTCACCGTTTTAAACTTGGAGAGAGAGAGAGAGAGAGAGAGAGAGAGAGAGAGAGAGAGAGAGAGAGAGAGAGAGAGAGAGAGACATCTCTCCACCTCTCGACCTCTCCACCCTCTTTCTTCCTCTCCCTCTTTCTCTCTGTCTCTCTCTCTCTCTGATGATAGCAGTTAGATAACATAACGGCAGCCAAGGGCGCCGGCTGACCTATGTCTGTGGCCCGGGCCGGCATGGGTCTCCTCCACTGGGTGACGAACTTGTAGGCGTCCAGACGGATCTCAATGATGTTGTTGAGCAGCGCGAGCAGCGGGGCCAGAGGGAACGCTGCCACGAAGATGGTGGTGAAGCCGAACTGCAGAACTGGAGAGAAAAGCGTGCGTTAGGAAGTCTGAACACCGACGTAAACACAGTGAACAATCAGGCAGCAGCTGCTCTCGTTTGGAAAGATTAACTGTGACACTTAAGCAACAGCGTCCAATAGGAAAAGAAAACTTAAACTGAACTCAGAGCTCCAGAACCCGAATACCGCACGTTCTACCTCCAACTCTTACACACCCGATATACAGTAAAGGCCCTAAATTTTCATGACCCATAATTGAATAATGTCAATACCGTAGAGTTCTAATAATTGAATTGAAATTCTTTGGCAATTCTAATACTATTTCTTTTTTAACATGTTTTTATTTTTATTTCCTTTGGTCCACCTTAAATCTATGTTTTGAAAGGCTATATGTAAATATTATTTATTTTAATTATTACTATTATTGTTATTTTTATTATTGTTTTTATTATTACTTACAGTATACAAGAGTTTGCAGGCAGAATTTTCTAAATAAAACATTGATGACACATTTTTTTATCCTAATTAAAAAATGCGCAGCAGAGCAAAAAAACATTTAATTTTGTTCTCCCGTAGCAACATTTTCAGAAGATGCTTCACCCATTTCGAGGTATTCATCCACCAGTCCGTGGGCGTTCATGGGCTGCAGGTTCCAGTCTTTGTCCCACTGTGGAAGCTGGGCTTTATTCTCTACGTTCTGTCCGCCTCCTCCGCCTCCTCCTCCCCCTCCTCCTTTCTTCATCTTCCTGCGAGACCACCAGTTCTGCAGCAAACTGACATGACAGCAAAGTGTCAACTTAAAACACTTATTTCTGGAAAAGCACCGTGGGAACTCCGACTAAGCCTTGCTAAAGGGGATTTGACGTGTTTTTGCAAGGAAGAAAAGCCTTTTCATCTGGTAACTAGATTACATGAACCACACCAAATTATTTGGAAGTAGCTGCAGGTCAATCACTTGGATTTATACATTCATGAATGAATGCAATATATTGTTTTCATTGCTGTAACTCACGGGTAACCGAGCTCCATGAAGTTGTTCCAGATCTGTTTGAAGAACATGATCACTCCCATTTGCAGACACAGATCAATCAAACAGCCGCTGGGGTGACACTGGCATCATAAATAAATCCACAAATTCATAAACAAATAACCATGCTGTCTGTCTTTCATTTTAATTCTCAATGACTCATTTAATGTTTTCAATTCGAAGAATTATTGAAAACCTCATTAATGCTTAAGGAGATTACTGTTTCAACATATTTTTGTAATCATCCAAGAAAATTATTTCGCTAATTTCCTCTCAAATGCAGGGTAGTAAAACAATAAGCCACTCAGCCAATCCTAATGGAACTCACCTCCTCCAGTCTCCACCGATTAAACAATTTATTGTATTTTCCAGGCCTGCCGGCAAACCTAAACAAATTAATATCGACAACATTAGCAGGGAAATTCAATTACAGCAAAAGATATAAAGTGTGATCCGAAGCGCTAATAATACTGGGTGGACCTCATCTTGGTACTTTATCTTGGCACGGCGACATATTTGTACGTGATGAAATGTGAATAGGCTTGAATAGGATGCTGAATCAGGAAGGAACTTGAAGGAGAAGGATTTTAAATGGAAATTTCCGTGCAAAAAAGGTTTCCGAACCTTCCGAGGAAAAAAGCGATGTAAAACGTGGAACTGTTCAAATTGACGAACTGGAACAGGAACATCTTGAGAGCAAAGCTGTTCTCCCACTCCGACTCCGTCCGTGGGTGTTCTACAGGGGGAGGAAGTGGAGGAAAACGCTTGACAACCGTCCTCAAAGCGTTAGATAATGTGACTAGATGCGGAACGGGGGGAAAAAACACTCACCTAAGTTGGTGAGCAGATAAGCAATCTTTTCATAGACCTGAGGAGGGAGATAAGGACTCTGATGAGCTTCAGGAAGAAATGCAGCTGTGATCGTCTTCAATGGGACTTTACATAGGGTGGCGGCATTCAGGAACCGAAGCAAACGTCTTTTTAACGACAGAAATGGCAGTTCCTTGTAAAGTCAATGTCTGGTGAGACACGCACCACATTGAGAGACATGATGATCATGAAGTTGATGCAGACGCCGGTGCCGGAGGTGGCGAACTGCAGGTTCTTCTTCAGAAACTCAAAGTCAAACGAGGCAAACTTCTCCATGGCGATGAGACGGAACACCACAACGGCAAACACGGCCGTCAGAACGAGGGAAATCTGCGCAAAGACAGGAAAGAAACAGAAAGAGAGAAACGAAAAGAGAAATGAAAAGAGTTGCAATATGTCAAAAGCACATGTCACTTTGAAATGTTTCTTTAACTTTCATGTTTTATTTGATCGGATTGTTTCCAGGTAGACAGCAACTTTTGGAAGTTTTAAGTATATATGTACGTATACATGTATATCATTTTTTGTTATTACAATAGGATATCCCATAAGGCCGTGCGGCACTACAGCAACCAAGTATAACACATTGTTGCACTAATTTCATTTTTTTTCTGAGGGACTTTATTGCAGTTTGGTTGTTGTTAATGTTTTTATTGCACTTTGGTTGTTCTCAGTTTCGACATTTGAACGAGACGACACGCCAGGCTCCATTAATGCTGCCATTAAGGTTGCAAGGGAGCAACTGCCCTTTTAAAATATTTCAATTCTGATAGGATGAATCGGTAACAATTCATCAATCGAGAAGGGCAGAACAATAGCCGAATCTGCCCAGTAGGGGGCGATGTTCAGTCACATCCTGTAACCTGTGGCGGGACACGGTGATCTCACTTAAACCTGGATCCTGACAAGCAGATTACTCCCAGAACAAAGGCTTTACCATGAAGAAGATTCCGGACACGGACACCATGAGCCGGCTCAGTTTGTCGGTGAAGGGCTGGAAGGGCTCGGGTTTCCCGGAGATGGGGTTCACTCTCTCCAGCCGCGAGTACTTGGCTTCAAACTGGGGCCTGAGCTCCTCCTGGTGCACGGAAAACAACATTTCCACACATCTATGGCTGACTCTCTCCCTCTCTCTCTCATGCCATCTGAGTGATGGTGGAAGGAATTAGACAAATGAAAAGCGCCTCACATCGTTCGGTATGAAAATGGCGTGTTGTCCATCTCGGGTTACTGCTGACTTACCTCTTCCTCCTCCCAATCGATCAGATCCCAGTCGTAAGTCAATTCTGCCCTCCTCCTCTTCCAGAACTCCAGGAATACCGTGGCTGCAGAAGGGATGGGAACAGACATCAATCACGTCATTGATCTGGTTCCACACGAGCATATTATTTATGTCCATTTAATAGCGTTGGGTGATTTAGTGGGCAGGGAAAGAACTGAATTAGATATCATGTCAGCGCTTGTAATTGACTGGAGTGTTGACTGTAGCTCAATGTGAGAGTTGATTTCTTTCCATCCCATGATAGACCTCTCCGGTTTGTGGTATGGAGGCAAATTCAATAAGTGTCAAATCAACCCCTACTTTGTCACATACACAGTAATAGTACAAGGATATGCTTGTACTTCACGCATCATCCGCTCAATTATGTCACAAGGAAAAGGGAGAAACTGAGAAATTATCATAATAACAATAACAAGATATAAGAATGCATAAAAGTAAAATAGAAATTGTATATAATGTAATACCAAGATGAAGGACATCCTAAAATAATCAATTTAATTATAATAAATCCTCCTACTAATACAGCGTTTTACCCTCTACTGGGTCTTTGTCCGGGAAGTTCAAGGGCTCGGCCGTGGCTCAGTGGGGAATTGCTTCTTTTGATAGATATCGACTAGAGCTCCATGCTGCACCAGAGATAAGGCGTCAGGACGTTCCGACAAATCAGTTTATCGTCTACGGAATACGGCGTACAACAGACAAGGACGCTGGGAGCTCCTGTTTGGAATGAACCGTGAAAGAGGTTTGACAGATTTGACTGAAAGCACGGTCCGCAGACTCGCAGGAAAGCAGACGCCGTCCCTGTCAGGATTAATTAATTTCATTTCAGTGTTTTGGGGTTTTGTGCAAAATCATTTATAAGGACCTCAACAGAATGCCGAAGGCGAGGTTAGGACTGGAATGGTGTCTAATTTCAGCTCTGCGTTTCAGCGTCAGGTAGTGTAGGATAAACACATCTGTGGCTTTCAGCAGCATCAGTAAATATGTCTGTGAAACTTTAACAGCTTTCTGAAGATTCTGAAGTTTAAAATAGCTTGACCCACTTTGCTCTGAAAAAGAGGGAAAGAAACATAGAGAGAGCAATAGACGATAGAGAGAGAGAGAGAGAGAGAGAGAGAGAGAGAGAATGTGAGAGGCAGAGAGAGTGTGTGAGAGAACACAGAGTCTTTTTAGATGTCTCCGTCCCTTGGGCCTACACTAATTTTTCGTCTCTGTCTCAGAATCTTGAATGAATTTGCTGCAGCGTTGCCACTTGGGTCAACACCACCCACCGCCCACATTCTGAAAGTTGGATTTACTGTCCAAACAGCCCTCCCCTGGCTCTTAATTTAGTTCAAATCCAGACCGCAGTGGACCGCTTGTCCCTCCGGGCTCACACTATTTACCAGGCAGGCTGATATCTGGGCCGTGCACTGCATGCTGGTCTGCCACGCAGGGATATCATGAGTTTGGAGATAAAACTATCGCACACACCCCGTGGTGCATTGCTGCAGCCCTGGCAGCAGGAGCCATTTGGTGGCTAGCGGTATCTCCCTCCTGGGGAATTGGTTAATTATCCAGCTAATTACATGTACACAGAGATGGCTGCTTAAACACAGCTATGGCTCAGAGCAACCGCAGTGCGAGCTATTTTCCAACAGATGCATAACTGTATGTGTAAATACTGTGTCGAGAAAAAATGTGATATCAGTATCTTGGAGCAATCTAAGATGTACAATATAATGCAATTATTTAGAATCACAGTCAAATTGATACCAAGCTGAGTAAGAACAATTGATCTGTCACTACTTGTGACATACAGTACATCATCTTGTGATGCACCTGGACACATCATCAGTGATCGGTTCTTTTGGGTCTTTCAACAATCAGACACCCTCACCCAGGCGACCAAGTGTCCTTGGGCTCTCCTCTCCTGATCCACAGCCACCTTGAAGCAACTTCTGCTGCCTCAGTGGTCAACTTGATGGCCATTCACCTACTGGCCCCTGTAATGCCCAGCATGTTGTAGGCCCTGCCAAGGGACTGGCCTGCGAACCCTCTGCATCCCACATCAATGGGCTCGCACCCATTGCTTCGGTATACTTCCACAAGCTCAGCGTACTTTGCCCTCTACCTCTCGTTGGCCTCCTCAATGCGGTCCTCCCAAGGAATAGTGAGATCCAAGAGAATGACCTGCTTGGAGGCTTCTTATATCAGCACAATGTCTGGCCTTAGTGTTGTTGTGGCAACAGTTTCTGGGAACTTCAGTTGTTTCCCCAGGTCGACTTTCAGCTCCCACTCTTGTGCCATTGCTAGCAGGCCAGAAGAGGTGGTCCTGGCAGCTGATGTTGGCTACTCCTCAGCCCTGACAAAAGCGACTGTCGTCTTGACTGGGCACTTGCAGTGGCTTATCCCACTGCGGATGGTGTCCGCTATGGCCTTCAGGACTTGGCGCCAGAAATAGTGCCCCTCACCCAGGGCTTTCAAACAGTTACTGTGGATGTGCTCCAGGGTCCCTCTCTTCAGGCACAGAGGGAAATCTGGTGATTCCACATCCCCCCAGCAAAACAAGTTGGATGGGCTTGGTTTAACGTCATAGACAGACTGCATTAAGAATTTAACTTGATGGGTATCAGTTTTCCAAAGCTCGGCCCATGAGACTTTGTGCTCCACCGCTTGCTTCCATCTCGTCCAGGATCCCTGCTGCCGCATTTCAATCACCCTGCTGGCTCACTCCTCCTCGACTGACGCTCTTACCTAATGCTGGATCAGCGACCTCTTGTCCTTTCCCTGCACCTTGACGTTGTGAGATGTTTTAATGCTACCCAGGCCAGCCCTTCCATGAGATACTGTGCCCGCCAGCAACTTGTGCCTTAGCCGCGACTCAGCAACTTCCACAGCCTCTGTCGCCCTCCAATTCCGTTCAGTTCTGACCTCGATACCAGCCTGAGAGACTTTTGGATCACAGGACTCTTGGTATTGCAGCACCTCCCTAGTATGGGTCACCATGAATTCTTCATTCAGGCTGCTGATAGGGAGCTTCAGCTTAGTGTTCTGCCTGTACAAGGCAATGCTACTCCGGCTCCGAGGTAGTCCCAGCCCCTTCCCTAGGAACCTGCCTGAGCCTCCTCTCAAAGCCCTCGACTGTGGAGATTTGGACCTCATAGACCAAGAGGGGCTAGAGAATCCATGGGAAGATGCCATGTTGGTATATCCAGGCCTTAAACTTGCCAGGTAGGTCTGACTTGTCCACTGCTAGCCAAACTTCTAGCTCTTGGTTGGTGAATGGATGCTGTGTTTCTCAGGCTGCAGTCAAACACCTTGCCCAGGCTTTTTACTGGTTTCTTGGTGATGGATGGTATCTAGATGCTGCCAAGTGCGAAGCGGAATTTGTTGATGGCGTTTCCGTTCTTCAGCACCAAGCATCTGGACTGCACCGGCTTGAAGCTCATGAGAGCCCAGGTGATCAGCTCCTCAAGGCCCTTCAGGATCCTCCTGGTACATCCAGTAATGATTCCTTCCCCGAGCTTGTGCCGCTCTGAGGACCCAGCAGGGACTCTCACTAAAAACCTATTAAAACCCTCTTTTGAGTTTCATATTTATGCAAACTAAAATGGACAAAAGAGACAATGTCTACCTACCCCATATGGCCATGAAGATAGCAAAAAACACAGTGCCACCATTGTCAAACAGATGGGTCACCTAGAAACACAAACAGACATATGATTATTTTGCAGTAGTGTATAGTAGTATCACAGATCAAACAAAAATATGGATAACTAATTTTTATTTGATAATGTTGACAGGATTGACCTTTGCAAAGACGCAGCTGTCGCTCAGGGTCCAGGGCTGACAGTTCTCCACACACATGGGACACATGATGGTGGTGTTGGCCTCGCAGATCTCTTTACTGACCGGGCAACGATTCAAGAACTAAATATTAGCAGCAATAAAGTTTGAATACATTAAAATTTCCAAAACAAACACTAAGGTCAATGGAAGCACACACTGACCTGACTTGGCTGGAGTCCATGGTGAAGAGCCCGTAGAGGAAGACGAAAAGGCCGACCAGGGCGGCGGGGATCAGCATGCCGGTGTACCAGCCCAGCCACGCAAAGTACAGACCGATCTTCTCCCCAAAGTACCGTCTGCGAATGGAAGAGGACGTACATCGCCAATTCAGCGCTTTAATCTGGAGGTAACACAGCACTTTGATGTTTATTCATTCAAACATAAAATTAAGATAATAAAACTGAAATATAAAAATTGTGACTCCACGAATGTAACTGGTTCTTGTTGATGGAGTCTCTTTATGCGAAAGCATCTGTGACAATGAAAATGTATTGTAAGTACTGTACTGTATGTAATGTAATGTAAATTATTTTATTTTATTTCGCATTTGTGACGATTCTTTTCAATCTATCTGCACTTACTTGCCGTGTTTTGGGAATGAGTGCAGATATATTGAAACATACACAACATACATGTTTTCGTATATATTTTGACTTTATAGGTGGTTCAGAAAGTACAGTTCCACTCCAACCATGTGCATTTGTTAATAGCATCAACTCAGAAGGTCCAACTGATGGACCAGTGAAGGGGTAGAGCAAGAATATGGGATGACTATTATTTTCTGAATCTGGAATTGTCCACTGTGAACTGAATATTCCAGCGAAATAGATCAGAAATATAAGAGAGAAAAAATGAGCAAGCTGCCATTTAAAAACCCTGGATCCCAGAGAGAACATATTAAATGGGTGAATGTAATATCAATGCACTCTTTTCCCCAAAAAAACATTAGAGTTAAGATACAAACACACTAAAGTACCAGTGCCGGGAGGAAACAGCCTCCCAGCAGTCCAGTTGTGCAATTTCCAGTTGTATAATAAAGAGCATGCACGCTTATTTTATGTTATGTTGGAAAATACAGGTTTGAAAAATAAGTGTTGTGTTTATTGTTGTGTTGTATATTGTAAGTGTATATAGGGGCTGAACGCCGGTAACAGGGTGCCACAGGCAACACACAAACCCAGGTTCCTGTTGGCTCGCAGCTCCAGAAACCTGGCTTAGTATCATCTGTCTGTGCGGAGTTTGAATGTTCTCCCCGTGTTTGTGTGTGTTTCCTCCAACCTCCAAACACATGCAGGTTACTGGCCTCGGCAAATCCAAGACTCTCAAATTTCCCTTGTGTGAGGGTATGTGTGACCCTGTAATGTGCCGCCCATTCCATTCAGGGTGTCTCTGCTTAGAGCTACACCGCTGGCGACAGCGGCCGCGAAATTGAGCCACTGTGAGACCTGGCTCTTGTGAGTGTGTCAGCTCAAAATCGACTGGCTGTTGTGGGTGCGCCACATATATGCTTATATGTGCTTATATACCCTCCTATCTACCCTCCGACCCTTGTTGCCGGTCGGAACTCCGCCCCCTTCAGCCAGATGAAGCCGAGCTCCATTTGTAATGAATAGCGGCCATGTGCACCCGCAGTGTGACCCTACGGCCGCCCAGACCCAGAGCAGGAGAGCAGCTGAACTGACGGATGGGTGTGTCCGTCTCTCACGCTGAGTGGGGTGCTACCTGATGAGGTCCAGCGGCTGGTACTTGTACCAGATCCCCCAGCGCGCCCACCTCTCATACAGCAGGTGCCGGTGGTTCTGGGCCCCGTGGGTCTTTATGGGATGTCGGCTCTTGTAGCCGCCCTGCGAGACACAGAGGCTCATTACTGACAGAGACGTAAAGGTCAGTTTTTTGTAAAGGTAAAGGTTTTTAACACCCAGAGAAAATCCTCTTCTCTCACCTCATGTGGAGGAAATGCGGCTTCATACGTTCCATTTCCCAATAAACGATTAATACCTAAAAAGAAAAGAAAAGAAACGTTTTAGCTTGTAACTAAAAGTGGAGACATTGTACTAGAATAAAATTTGAAAATATTAATATTCAGATACATACATATATACAAATAAAATATGTTAAAATCAATTTAACATCAGGTAGATTTAAAAGCTTAATAAATCCCAGTATTCCTTCGTGAGTATTTTATAGTGATAACTAACTGCATAAGACATCTTCATCTAATATTTAATAGAAAATTGTTATTTAATAGCACAACCCCCCCAAATGAGAACTTAAATTGTTGCTTTGCACTAGATAATATATTCTGTTATTTCTGCGATGGCTGATTGTTTGAAAGTATTGGTGCAGAGAAGCAAGCGGTATCTCATTATTAAAAGGCACGATTATAGTCCAATAAATGGTTTATTCAGTATAAACTGCTGTAATCTGGGTTCACTTAGTCACAAAATGTACATATTTGTGGAGTATTAGTGAATGAAATGCCAAATAAAAACATCAAGAGATCAGGGTGGAAGACAAATAACCAACAGCACAGAAAACACAGTTTAGACAAATAAAGACAACGACAAACCTCCCTGGATGGGATTCATGCCTTGTATTGTGTTATGATGTTATTGTGCCCAAGTTCTGATAATCCCCTCGCAGTTGGCGCTTGGATCAGTCTTTTAGGCTGTTTTTAGTGGCAAAATACTTCCTGCCGCTAAATCAGAGGGCCTCCAATCTCTCTAACAATCTCGGCGTCGCATTTGATTCCAAGGCCATAGAATGACTCCTAATGTGGCGATCGGACTCTCGGGACGGATCTATCCGTAGATTGATCATAGCAGAGGTGTGACAACACATGTGGGTGAAGGAGCCTGAAACAAGCCCTATGTGTTGTGTCCGCCCCAGTCCAGTCTCGATGCCTGATCAAGGTCTGTGTGACCAAAAACGAGCGGCGCTTCCGGCGTGATATCCCCTATTTCTCTGTCTCTCTGTCTCTGTCTCTGTCTCTCTCTCTCTCTCTCTCTCTCTCTCTCTCGGCTGGAAAATTCAACAAACAAACAAACTCCGTTGTTACAGTTTGTTCAGCTGAGAGCGACCGCTAAATTAAAAAAAAAATCCTTCCTCCCGTGTAGGGATCAGGGGATGTGGTTTTCCTCTGTACTGAACCCCCCCCCCCCCCAACTGGCCACCACCTAAATGCAGCAGCGAGTCCAAAATTTAATTCGCTCTTAAAATGTGCCTGACATCTCAGAGCATGCGCCCCTCGTGTGCATCATGTGTGTGATTCCCGCGGCGCATTATATTTCCCACCTCCCCTGCCCTAGTTCCAGCCCCATGCCTCTAAGATCCTCCTACCAAATGTTTTTCCCTCTTCCGCGGCTCTGGCTGGAGCGTAACGGTGATCAGGGGCTTCCCTGCGGCCGCCTCAATCTCGCGGAACGGTTTATCCCTTTGTGTTAGTCCTGCCCTGTACTGACACTTTCAAATCCCGTCTTAGGATCCGTCCCCATCTGTTTTCCTCGACCCTGATACCGCGATCTGCAGGCGTCTCGATGTTTAGGGATGTCATGCGATGTGCCTTCAATGGTTGAATGTGTTTTAATTTAATGTACTAAATCTACCTTCCCTTCCAATTAGTTCATATTGATTAGACTCGACTGTACAGCACTTTGGTCAGCGTTTGGTGTCTTTAAAAAAAAGGGTTAGGGTTTAAAGAATAAATTTGACTGGACTGGATTTGCCAATTTGGCGCCCGGATGGTAAGAACAATATCCTCACTGACCAAACCCTTGTCAGTCAACACTACAGCGTCTACAGCGCCTGTTCCCTTTGCAGCGGCACCACACAGACACATACGCACCTTCCCAGGAGCTCACAGACTGGGCAAGCAAGATCCGGTCATGGCGACCATAATAATTAAGCAGAGACAGACAACAAAGTGGTGGAGCTGTTGAAAAATGGAGGACATGTAACCAGCAAAGATGCTCGCAACAGAGAAATGCTAAACACAAGAGGGGGGAAGGGGGGATACAGGAAGGTGGCTGGTGCGACAGTATATAGGAAAGCATTCATCACCAGGTTTAATACGACCAGGGCAAGCGAGAAGCCGGAGGCAGCCGTGAGTTTGGTTGGCATTTTAAAGGAAAGGTTTGCCGGTTTTTCATCCCGGGCCTTGTTAAAATGTCGGTTCCCGTCCTTCATAACCGTCCGCGGCAAAAACCTCGCAGATCACTTCACTATTAAGAAACGTGCCGCTCTGCTGCAGCCTCTCTCTGGGCTTGAATGCAGTTCAATGGGTTCAAGCCTTAAACAAAAAATACAAAAAAAAAAAAAAAAAGGAATCTAAAAGGAGAAACTGGCATAAAAGTCGTTCATGTCTTAGAGTATTTGTTGAACACCTTTTGAATAACAGCTTCATCACATGTTACTTAATACCCCTCCTTTGAATTGCCGCAGTGCATCCAGAGAGTAATGGCTTCAGCAGGTTGCCAGCCGGAAGCGGTGCAACTTCCTGTGTTAAGTTAGCACGGTGCAGCGAAAAGAGCTGATCGCATGGTTTGCGACCGGTTTCCTTTTTGGTGTAACACATTAAAACTGTGACAAAAAGTTATCCGAAAAAGGAGATTGAAAAAAATATATATCACTGCAGCGCAGAGAGTTACTGCAGCAGAGGGCTACGGTTCTCATCAGCAAAGAGTTCAGCACGGATGCGCCCCGTGGACAGTTAACAAATGACGGTAGCCAACACTTTAATGAGACCTGGGTTGAAAAACAGCAAACCTATCCTTAAAAGCCACTGTATTTAGACTAGCCTAGAGGAGCAAACACATCGGCAATATAGACATGTTCGATTATACGTCCAGAGCTCCTTTAACACACGGCTCTGGGTGGAGGAGTGGTGGCAGCGTGCGCCGTTCCGACCGACAGAGCAGGGAAACACGGGGGCGATCCGTCGCTGCCGCTTCCCACGGAACGTGAGGGCGTGCCAGGCAACGTCATCCCCCTGACTGCGACGGTCGGCGGCGAGGGCGCGGGCGCGGGCAGAGGGAGGGAGAGGGGTTTAACGGAGGATTTGCCCCTCTTTTGGCACAGCCGATCTTGTTTTGTGACAAAGTAGAGTGGTCGAAAGTATTAAAATATTAATGTCAAACCCAGCCGTCCCTTCAAGGCCGAACTGTAATCAGCAAAACATGGCGGCGGCGGCGGGCGGGCGGGCGGAGGCAATAGTAGAGCACGCCGTGACGGACAGTTTAAAGAAAAAGGGGGAAAGCCTCAATCTGCCAGGACCGAAGACAAGAGCCAGAGAGAGAGAGAGAGAGAGAGAGAGAGACAGAGATAGAGACAGAGGGAGAGGGGGGACAGAAAGAGAGGGAGGGAGGGAGAGGGAGAGAGAGCGCAAGAGAGAGAGAGAGAGAGAGGGGAAGATGGAGGGGGCGGGGGGCAGTTGGACGGCAGCGGCACCCAATCAGCTCACATTTTAATCAGCCAACAGACAAACAACCACAGCAGTTTCCACATCTACTCTCATCCTCTCAAGTGTAAATAACAGCACATCCAGAGCGCTCACTGCAGCCTGATGGGTTTAGTGATGACACAGTGTGAGGGTGTGAGACAGCAGTTAGAGGACAAATAAGAGTGTTAGAACAAAAAAAGGAAACAACAACAAAAAAAAAAAGGCAGACAAACAGGACGGGATATCTCATTCTGTGTTTAAGGTTTAACTGAGTTGTTATCACTGCAGTGGAGCTGCGATCCCCCAGAAATGTAATTACTGTTTATCGTGAAGCTAAACATAATGTGATTTTTTTCAGTTTGTGACATCGCATCATGCAGTGGAACCCCGTTTATCTGAACCTCCTCTATCCAAACTTACTGCTCAACCAAAAGGCATCTTTTACCCTTTGTCACCGGCAACCTTGATTAAATATTAGCCGCTGAGTGCGAAGGAATATGTTAATTTTCTGTATGTTGATGTTCTATACAGTATGTTCATTTTCTATATGCTAATTTACTAGATGCTCATTTTCTATATGTTGATTTTCTATACAGTATGTTAATTTTCCATATGTTAATTTTCAATATGTTAATTTTCTATATGCTCATTTACTATATGCTCATTTTCTTTATGTTGATTTTCTATACAATATGTTAAATGTTATATGTTAATTTTCTATATGTAAATGTTCCATATGTAACATTTCTATATGCTCATTTTCTATGTTTGTCCTTTTTCCCATTTCCCAAATCTTGATGTTCTATATGTTGTTTTTCTACATTTTCAAATCCACATTGAACCTTTCTTTGGCTGGCGGTTGACAGGCCTCTTATCTTCTTTAGCTTCAGTTAAAGATGCAGTTACAGATTTACTGGAGGTTCAGATGTTTGAGTTATTGATTGTAGTTTACGGATCATACTCTGAGTAAACAGTGTCAGACATTAGGATGTTTCTTTGTGGTGGAGTTTAAATCATTCGTGTCTCTGCTCCAGAGCCCTACATTGGTCTGACAGAACTCTGCAGCAAAGTTAATTGTTTATTGGCAGCGGCTGCAGTTAAAAAGTTGAAATGTTGAGAAAATACAGGCCTGTATTGATTTCACGTCCAGCTATCATACGGTGAGTAAATAAGCTGGGATTTTATATTTATTAAATATTTATGTTTGTTTCCGGCGGTGTTCAAAGAAAACCACCTGGATTGATTTTGGTTTGCGGGGTTCAGATAAATGAGGTTTCTGTATCAGCATTTTGTTCACAGAACAGTGACTGTTCTAAATAGATCATAATAACGTGTATTTAAACGTTATTAAATACTTCATCATGTGAAGAAATGCCTCTATCACAGCATACCCATTTTGGACTTCCCGTCCTCGTACTTGGTGCGTTGTAGGACATGGTGAACTATTCTGCTCCTGGTGGAATTGGAGAAGAAAGTCTGTCTGTTGTTGATGGTGAAGCTGGAGGGAGACACAGCAACACGCCCATTAGACTCATTAGGTCGGAGCAAATCAATATCAGTAGGTCAAGGTCTTTAACGACTTTAATCAGCTCAGGAGAGGTTCATTGAAGGACACCTCCAGTACTTTTCGAGTCACTAACATGGTTTTCCTGTGGCACTCCCTGCTGAAATACATCGATTCCACAGTCCCCACCCAACATATGGGACGTGCAAGTCATTCTGGAAAGAAAAGTTTCAGAAGTCGGTGTGTGGTTATCCAAGCTGGCACGCCCACTTACTATAAAACCACCAAAATCACATACGTTTCTTCACACTTCCTACACACTCTTCCTCATTAAACTGAGTGACGGCAGCTTTTTTTCACTGCTTCTGCCTTTTCAAGACCCCACCGAGCACCAGGTCCTCTCACCGTTTCCTTTTCCTTCTAATGTTCTAAGGAGCAAACTAGGGAGCTCAAATAAATTCATATAAGCGGGATAAATAACTCACAAGATGTGTGCGTGCATATGCATGGGTGAGTATGTGCGTGCGTACATGTGCACAACAAATTTTTGTGTGTGCATGTGTGTCTGTGTGAATCAGAGTCTGTTTGTGTATATACGCATGGGTGTGTGTGTTTATGTGCGTTTGCATATGTGTTCGTGTGTGTGCATGTGCGCGTCTCGCTTGTCTTACTGGTGCATGCGTGCTCTGCTGAACGGCGCCGTGTAGCAGTCCGTCTCCTCCAGATCCGGCAGTGCCTCCTTGTCCAGTTTCATGGGATTTCGGGGAAGCCAGCTCTTAATCTGCCGGCATCTCAGATGGAATCTGCTTGAAGCGGCAGATTAACGGGGATTAGCAGATTGTTGACTGAAACACTTCCTAACCTCTGTTTGAGATGGATAGATAAGTAGATAGATAGAGACAGACAGACAGACAGACAGACAGACAGACAGACAGACAGACAGACAGACAGATAGATAGATAGATAGATAGATAGATAGATAGATAGATAGATAGATAGATAGATAGACAGACAGACAGACAGACAGACAGACAGACAGACAGAGAGATAGATAGATAGATAGATAGATAGATAGATAGAGTTTCCTCGGTAAACCTGGCTGCTTCAGTGGCTTTGGAAATCGAATTACGTTTTTATGAAGTATAAACAAAGTCCCTCGACGCACTGAACAACCTGCGCCCTCCAAACAAACGGCGGCGGAGCGCTGGAATGTTTTATTTTTCAGTTTTCTCGAGTGCCTTTTTCCCGTCGCAATGCGGGGGAAACAAGGGCTAGACGCTGTGAGTGCCAGTTCTGGACAAACTCTCCAACGTAACATCAAAGCGGGAGAGCGTTCCCTAAAAATAGAAGAATGCAAATAGGCCGCGGGGCTTGGTTTGACAGAAATCTAACTCCACACCTCGACACGGAGCACCAGGTTACTGCCGGACTAGAACCGACAGCGTTTTTCCAACGGGTTGCAAAATGTTGTGAATTAAATCGTCCCGTTCCGCGAAGGCGTGTCAGCGTGCACATACATGTTGTACGGCGTTTCCAGTGAGTTCTTAATGACTCTACCCATAGTGTGTACATGGAATTCTGACTAGGCTTTTGCTTGTTTGTGTAACAGGCTTTCACAGTTCAGCCTTTCCAACGGATTAGCCCGAAAACTCTTTTATAACTTATTTGTTTTTCCGACTTAACTGATTTGCGAAGTTGCCCGCAGTGAGGCAGTGCCGCCGCCTGCACTGCACTGCATATAAATCATATGAATCCAATTTAGGTGATCAGCACGTCTCAAGTGAGCAGGGGGGGGGGGGATCGTTTCACATAACATCATAATAAAAGATAATCTACCTACCTGCCCAAGGTCTTGCTTTTCCAGTCGGTGAAATAGCATTTTTTCCTTGAAACAAAAAACAAAGCGATTAGAGGCAATCACAGTAAACCTCTGCAGGGGAATTATCCAAAAGTCCTGCATCTGTAACCGTTACCTGAACGGCATCCGGATGTTCATCTGCTCGGCGTATTTACAAAGTGTGTCCCACGGAGCGTGAATCTTCACAAACATGATGTCATTGTTGGTCAACGAGGGCTTTAAATGAAAGATTCAATCTGAGTTATAATCTCTGTGACAGTAAAACACAGCGCAGACCCTCCAGACAGACACGGGAGACAAGGAGTCAATATTGTTCAACCATCGTGGGTCTTGCCTCGGGCGAATCCCTACCTCCTTCTCCAGCATCAGGCCTTCTGCGCGCAGGTTCTTCTCGAAGGTGCATCTCTTCTCCACCTGCGGACTGGACTTCTTATAGACCAGGATGTAGTCGATGCGCTTCTTCCCGTCCCGGAAGAGGAGACCGGACGAGCCCACCGGGGTTTTCCCCTTCGGAAAGGATACCAGCAGCATTTTCAAAACCAACAACCGAGAAAGAAATTGTTGGGGATTTGTATCGCTTTTCTAAATCAAAGTAGGTATTTGGGATTGCGGTCACCCGAAGCGAGTCGGCCCGGACTTCTGATTTAGCGCGGATGACGGGTTTCTGTATCAGAAAGGACTCGTCTGCCCTTGCCGGATACGTGCTGGCTTCTGATTCCTCCACGAAGCGATCCTTGGCCTCCTCCGCTGCGGAGACATGATCAAATACAGTTAATAATAGCACGAGGAACCAGAGAACACGGCCATTTGCATTAGGGCCCTTGAGGCTTCGGTGTAGTTGTTCAAACAATGCGGTTTCGGAAACAGAACAAAAGTATTGAGATAAACAGAACAATGCCCTGAAGTTAAAGGCGTCAAATTTTATTTAGATAAACGCTTATTCATGGGAATTCATTGTCGAAGTACACAGGGATTGGTGTTGACTGAGATAGTGGAATAAACAAGATCCATGCTTTAATAGACTCCGAACTGTTTATTTAAAGTTACAATTTAATTTAAACGCCACCTCCAGCTAAACACATTTCCTGGCGGCAGTGAAGTTTCCTTCAGATTGTTTCTGTTTAGTCATGGAATTACCTTTATTTTTTTTTTTCTTTAGCTAAAATGGTGGTGTGGGGGTGGTGTGATTTTGGCAGCCACACCTGTCTTGGGTCTAGTAAATTGGGCCCGGCATCAGGGGTGGCTGCACGCCTGTTGACTCATCAGAGCATGAGACATGAGCCAAAATATATGGATTGTTGAATATCAAACTCACACTATTCCCTTTCAAAGGACGTAGGACTTTAGTATTCGTCAAAAAAAACCTTAACATATCGTGAAAAATAAGAAAATATCAAACATAAGCTGTGAGACAGAACAGCAGGGTGAAACAGTTTGCCAGTGAAAGCGCTGAAGTTCCAGACTGGCGCCGCATCTCTGCATTTTGGGATTAAACCCCGTCATATTATAATCCGGTCATTAAAACCAAACCTAAAACAGTAAAAAAAAAGAAAAAGAAAAAAAGAATACTGACATTTTTGGAAGTAGTTATTAGGATACAATACTAAATTCACAGAGGACTGAAAAAAAATGAAGCTGTTTATCATTGTGTGTTTGTACTGTTTTTCGTACTGTATCGAGCATCAAGGATTTAGGAACTTTTCTTTCAAACCATCAGGTCAAACACAGTGCTGCTTGTAAATACATCATGTCTTCTTTCCCCAAATTGATTCTATGTAAGCCACTCCGGTTTAACAGTTAAAACCTAATCATAACGTTTCATGAGGTCAAAGCCAAAGTCTGGATTTCATTACCGATGTTCTCACTGAGCAGGGAGCTCGCTGACCCCCTGAACGCTGAGGGATGACCACATCATGTGATTACAGCCAGTTATTGATTCGGGTTTCATCCCTGAGGACCGCTGACGGAGACCTAATGGACTCTGCCCGCAGAGGGGTCATCGCGGGCTAAACCCTGGCGGAGCTCGTTAGGTTAATTATGGTCTGTTCCGTTTAGATGTGGGTACCACAGCATCATGTGGACACTGTAGAGCTGCTTGACACTGGTGTACTGGTTCACGTAAGGGGAACAGGGAAATGGCTCATAATATTATCTTTGGAGAAGCCCCAGCATTTCTAACCCTCCGTTGGGGCAGGCTCACTACTTAAAGGATGGCTTTGCTGTTTTTCAACCCAGACCTTATTAAAATGTTGGTTCTCATCATTTACAAGTGTTCACGAACGCTCTGCGGTTGACAATCTTACCACTCCGCTGCAGCTTCTCACTGTGCTTAAATGCAGCGCGGGGCAAACTCATCTTTGCATCTCCTTTTTGAGAACGCTTGAAAACTCAACACTCAAATAATTGTCACACCAGATGTCTTAGTGAATTTGTTTTTTTCTAGACTCTTGGCATGACTATAGATGGATATAGTATGGATTGTTTTTCTCTTCAGCCTATTAAGATTGAATATATTGTGAGTTTTCTGTTATCGGAAAAAATCGATCTATTTTTTAAGGCTTAATCATTTGCCCCATTGGACTGCATTTAGGCGCACTGAGAGGCTGCAGCAGAGTGGTACGTTTCTCAACAGTAAAGGTTGTTGCTATGAAGTTATAAATGATGGAGGTTTTAATAGGGACTAGGCTGAAAATGGAGAATCTATCCTATAAAAAAACATCAATGTAAGTGGTGTCAATGTGACTTTTCCATGAGGGACCAAGAACACAAGCTGTGCAGAACGCATCGCCATCCATGACGTGCTCTTTGCAGAAAAGTGATTCCACAATCAACCTAGAGACATTGCTTTAATGTCTCTTCAGAAATATCAATACCCATCTGAAAAGTCGAGAAAACCATGGAATTTGTTGGGCAGGAAGATAAAACATTAACTTGATCCAGAATAAAAGGGCCACTACTCCTTGTCACTGTGCACCTGCAGCGTGCTCAAATGAGAATCTGGCTATAATGAAGAGGGTTGCAATGAATTCCGAATTTGCATCTCCAAATTGAGCTTGGACAAAGACCGTTCTGTCATGCTAATGTGAAAGCTCCATGCGACGGTCCTTCTGGATCGCCTCCTGCTCTCGATGTCTTCTGTCTAATCAAGTCCGTGCTGCGGTCGTGTGGTTCACTTTGGCTCTGGTATTTTCCAGGAGATTGTTTCAGGTTTTTTGTTTTTTTTTTATGTCCTGAAAGCATGATTGACACCCGTTCAGTCAGTCATATCTGTGAGTCCAAATGATCTTCACAAGTGAAGCAACAATTTATACAGGTATCAGGTATGGCTTAGATACCTGGGAAAATAGGCTCTTTGTATCGCAGAGTGTCCACAAAACAAAAATCAGATTTCAATGCACACACAATCAAACACACATAACCTCAGATTAAAAAAGAAAAGTGGAGTGTTTTATTTTTTTGGCACAGAGAATACTGGATGTTTCTAGTGGAGAAAAACTATATATTATATCATTCATTATGATAAAGAAGCCAAACTCAACAGTCAAACTCTAAACTCCACAGTAAACGTAATGGACCGGAACGGAAGGTAAACTTCTGAACGCAGAACCCGCATCAGCAATAGGAAAGCATTAAGAACGCAGTATTCCAAAAAACTGAGATAAGAATTTGATGAAAAGAAACAGCCGGTGAACAGGTCCCTGAACATCTTTGCCATTAAAGCCGACTCGACACGAAGTGCATTCACGGCGATAAAGTGCAGAAATAAACCCGAGGGGTTCTCATGCCGCAGTCACAGCTGGGCGGATGCTGCCATTTGCCATAATCACAGTCATTTTTTAGATTCCTGGATTGCACTGTGCGTCCAGCCGGCTATACAATGTGACTCTTACCACGTTTGGAGCATGGCCTTGAACACAGATGGGATTTTAGGCACGATCGCTGAGAACGTCAAACTAAAGCCTCAGCATCTTGGAGAGACTTTTTCGGAGACTAGACCCCCGAGGACGGACCCACCTGTCTGGGGCGGGAGGAGGCTGCAGGAGGTGCTGATGTTCTGCTTCAGGACCTGGACCTCGGCTTTGGGCTCGGGGGTCAGAGGCACGGACAGGAAGTGGTTGAGGTTGAGCGGGTGCGTCTGGCTCTGCGCCAGGCAGGGCAGGCTGCGGCGGGACGGCTTCAGCGTCTTCTCCTTCAGGATCTCGCTGATGCTGGTGTGCATGCCTGGAGGAGAGGGAGGGCGGGGCGAGTCAGGCAGTGACACTTCACCTGGGAATATGAGAAAGTACACATTGGGTGTTTATACCCAAATTTATACTTCTTTATCCGTATTTATACCTTGCCACACACATTTCAATTTGTTGAAAATGAAAAACAAAAAAACTAACTTTGGATTGATTGTTTATTTTATTGCACACAATGATATTTAAATATTTATGGATTATTTAAAGTGGGTACAGTTGGGAGTCATAACCCCAGACGGCTGACTAGTTTTCCTCAACCTCGATCTGGACCTGTGTGGAATGACAAACGGTCATTCCTCACATCCAAAAACCTTCTCGGCAGCTTCTGTACCCTTGAAATGAAACCCAAAAAAGATCAGAGAAAAGCACTGAGACTGTTATTCCCTTAGTTTTGATAAATGCGTTTCTACAGCCACAGAAGGGACGTGTGGGCTTAATTTGTTCTCCTTCGTACAGAGTCAAGGGGAAAAGAAAACGAAAGAAAAAGTCTCAACAACAAGAAGCAATATTTGAGATATGACTAAAATAGACGCTGGAGAGACTAAATCAATGGATGGAAAGAAGAGAGGGAGGAGGGAGAAATCACTCCAATCGCTCATGGTGCTGGCGAGCCGCGTTGGTAATGGTGTCATACTTCATACTTCACCCTCACCTCCACCTTCCATCACATTAACACCGCCCGTCTCCTTGAGCCAAGGAGAGGACGCAGGCTGAAGGGGCCCCACAGTACAGGGGCCCTGCATCTCGGCCTTTTGACTTTTAGTATGAATGGGATGTAAGCAGTGACAGGCTATTTACATTGAAGGCGTTTTGTCTGTTCAGAGTTTAAGACTGTACATTTTAGGACTCCTATCTTATCTTACCATGCAGATAACCTGCACGCCTCTCATCTCACTGACGAAGTCTAACAACAAATATGAAAATCTTTCCCCTTTTCATGTGTCATGAATGGGTTTCGCTCCTGCAGCGAGAGTTCCCCGATCGATTCATTCTCAGAGACTGAGCTTTTTGTTATTTCCCTCCAACTGCAGAATCAGAATCACAATGTTGAATTTCCCTCGGAGCAGGTGCCGGTATAGATAAAATACAAATATACAAACAACAACAAGATAAAAAAGAATCACATCAACAAATGGAATAAAATAAACAGATATACAAAGAGGATTGCTGATGTACAACAATGCAGGAATGTAAAAATATGTATTTGATGATGATGTTGCTATGTGCGGGTGAGGCGTGTCACAGCGAAGGGAAGGGTTTGCAGGTGGCGGGTTGAGGTAGGTAGTTCTAATTTTCAGTGCCCTGCTGACTCCCATCTCTGACAGTGTGGGCAGGGTGTGAGCGGTCAGCCATGATTTCCCCACCTTCTCCCAGTCTACATTGTCCCTGTGATTAATGTAGTTGTGAATATTCAGTACTAATAATGAGCGTGCAGATCTAGAAGCCCCTTCACTTCCACCTGACCTTTGACATCCCTTGACAACAGTCACTTTCATTCTCAGCTCAAAACAAGCTTCTCATGGGGGGCGCCCCCGGCAGCGCGCACCATATACGAGGGCTCAGTCCTTACCGCAGCCGCCCGGGTTCCATTCCGGCACGTGGCCATTTGCTGCATGTCATCCTCTCGCTCTGTCCCCTTTCTTCACACACTATCACTGTCTAATAAAGGATGAAAAATGCCCAAAAATATGTTTCAAAAAACAACAACAAGCTTCTCACACAACCGGGAGAAAGTGACTCCCGTTCACCTCCGACGAGGATTTCTCTCAGCAATGTTTATCCTGAGGGTCCGCGCTGCGAGCGGAGCTATAAGTCAGCGCAGCGTCCAGACGCGGCTCTGAATGGGATTTCCCTGCGCTGGTGGGTGAGACGGGGAGTCATTTCAAGATACGAGCCTGTGGGCCCAGGGGAACCACTAATCATGTTGTTTATTCACGCTGCGTCTCATCCTCGATATAAAATGAACAAAACTAGTGAGCCACGGCTGAAGGGTAGAGCATGAACAATTTTGGAGGATGCCTGTGAGCCCCTGTGAGCCCACTCTTCTCTAGAAGAGAAGTTCTGCACTTGGCGACGGGGAGATTTCTGAACAGGAAGACTGAAAATCATTATCTTAATTGCTTGGCTTGAAATATGACGTCCGGCAATAACAAGCCTCCCTTCCCGGTGCCATAATTACATCTTAATGTTCGTGAACGCTCAATATTGCTTCTCTGCCCCTCAGTCCCAATCATTAAAAACACTGAGCCAAGGGTCTGCTATCGTTGTATAAGGAGCTTCATTCTGCCGATTACATTTGCATTGGCATTTCGGAAAGCTGTGTTTCTTTACGGTCTAATCTACGGGAAGGCTTGATTCTGTCCACGACGCAGGCAGCGACGAGATTTTTTTTTCTCGACCGGCCGGTAAAAGCAGCTGCAAGCCTCTGGCCACGGAGTGGGATGCCCGAGCGCCATAATTCCCCGGTCTCTCCACATGCAGTTTTATTATATAAAAATGTTCTGTTGCGGGGTACTTCTCACGTTCTCTCCATTAGAACAATCGATTCGTTTGGAATGTCTCCGGTGAGTTCACTGCCCGGGCTGTAAGTGATTCCAGCAGACGGCGGCGCTCCGCACCGTGTCTGGAATATCAGGGCGCAGCCGACTAATGGGCCTGGCTCGGCTCGTCTTCGAGGTCCCACATGGCACCCGGGTTTAAAATAGTCCCACAAATAGGAACGGGCGGCTGTTGGGAGAAAATTGTTTTTCCACGACACAGATAAGGAAAGAACCTCGCTGGCTCTCAAACTTCCACCATATTCCAAATCGTTCACTTGAAACCCTCACGTAATTTGTTTTTCTCTTAACTCCAAGGGCTGGTGTGCATTATAATTGGAGGACAGTGTATTGAAAATTATGTATAGATTATATAGCGTTAAACTGATGCCCAATCCTGTCTTTAATCTGGCTGCTGGCTGGATGGCTGGCTTAAACTGGTTTATCAGGAGAAAGTTAATCCTGTGTGTGTGTGTGTGTGTGTGTGTGTGTGTGTGTGTGTGTGTGTGTGTGTGTGTGTGTGTGTGTGTGTGTGTGTGTGTGTGTGTGTGTGTGTGTGTGTGTGTGTGTGTGTGCATGCGTGCGTCTCCCTGTATAAACCAGTAGGCACATGTATGATTCTCTGGGTCAGCCGGATAGCACTGCAGACACAGGATCAAAAAAGAAAAATGAAGAGTTTGGGAAAAGGTTTGTTTTCGGAAAGCAGACGCTGCTTTTCGGGGATGAAGGGGAGACGCCCCCGAGGCGTCTCCCGCATCAGTGTGACAGTCATCCCACATGCACGCTCGCAGAGGCCCCCCCGGAGCTGCCTGCTCATCAGAAAGGGAGTGGGGGCCAAGCTCCGTGGCAGGTTGTGATCCAGGATTTGGATCTTTGCCGGGAAGGGCCCTGTGATGTGGGATTATCAGGCATTCCACAGAGACAATTTCTTGTTGTCGGTCTTTGTTGTCTGTCGTAAAAAAAGAGAGCGCGCACATGGGACAGAGTTGCTCTTTGTTGCGCTTTGAACCCGCGCACAATTTCCGTAAAAATGACGGCGACATCTGATCAAAACCCGTTGTATTTATGAACATCATTTTATCACCTGTGCTCAAAAAGTCAAGATTCTAACCCAAATAGCTAAAAAAAATAATAATAATAAAATAAAAAAAGGTCTGAAAGCTGGATACCATAGATACCACACATAAATGAACGGTAACTTGGGTTTTTCTGGAGATGGCTCCTCGTTGCTCTTCTCCAAACTTCAGCTGAGTCAAAATAAACTTTGCGGGCAGGATGCTCGCTGCTGGATCGTCGAGAATTGAGGTCAGTGGGCTCTTTCCCGTCATGCCTCCATGTTCCCTCATTCCATAACGTCAATTATTCATCTTTCAGCCGGTGGCCCTCTCTCAACTGAGGGACACTCTGCACAGGAATGTTTTAGGGGGAGGCAGACGCTGCTCGCTGGTGGCAACATTGACCCGACGCAGGAAAGGAGAGGAAGGGCGAGGAAGTGGAGCCATGAGACAACACACACACGCACACGCAAGTCCAGAAAAGTCCGTTGTGCTCATCTTTTATCAGGTTAGCGCATGGACGCCGCACTAATGTTCTCCGAGCAATCAACGTGTGGAAAACTATTAGAATGAATTGTAATGACCCTCCAATAAACACATCAAATGACACACAGCTGCGGCTGAATGGAGACCCCAAATTACCCATAGTGTTTGTGTGATTGTGTGTGTGCGGGCGTGTGCGTGTGCCTCTGTGACAGTCTGACATCCCATAAGGTGTGTCTCACTGCCCTGCAGTTTGCTGGGACGGGCTCCATGATCCCCGTGAGCCCCAGAAAAAGAATGAGTGATGTGAAAGGAAATGGAAGATTATAAGTGCATAAGTGCTGAGCGGCAACAGCAGAACAGTTTGGTACAGACCATCTGCAGGAATTAATAGAAGGTAGGCGTATTCGCTGATACAGCGTGCCAGTATCATAATATAATTCCCTGTGTAATGAGTCTTTTTTTTTTTTACAAGAAATTCTTCAAACATTTTTATGACTTATCACACTTCAATCAAACTCCATTCGCCCTGACGTGGAATGCACTCTAAAATGTGAAGCACTGTTTAAGCATTATCAAATGATACTCTTTTGTTCTAACTGCCTGTTAAACGCTTTTGAGGCTTACCGAAAACAAGATATTATCGTTTGTCATCTTTGTCATCGTGGAGGAATAATAAACCCAATTTTGTATAGACTGAATTAACAAGGATAGAATTTTTTATTTTATTTCTCATGAGGTCATAGGTCTTAAGGGAGCTTTGTTTTAAAAGTTTTAATCCGCTGTTAAACTGCATATTACCTTATAATTCAAATGGATTCCCCTCAGTTGGATTAACTGGGGGATTTAAAATCATCACATACTGTATATAGCATTATACGTATATCATTATTGTAATCATATTTTTCACAAAGCTTAGAAATTCACATCCCAGTATCAACACAGCGACCACAGCTCTATAACAGCTTGGTGCCCGTAGTCAAAAATAGTAATAATTGATATTGTGGAAGCTATGCAATTATTCTTATGGGTTTTCTGATTCATTTGAACTGTATTGACGTGTGCACGCCTAAAGTGCTGCTCAGTCATTCAATCATGAGGTGCTTCGAGACTTATCTGAGGGGGAATATCCTAGTATTGACTTGTCGGTATTGATTCTAGTCTGAAATAGTGATTTGTTGGACCACAATGATGCCACTGTCCAGGAGTGAAGTGTTGAGGGGGTTACTTGATACAAAGTAAGGCTAAAAAATATGTATATTTCACGGAACCAACAAGCAAGATACAAGCCAAACCGACACAACGACAACGCCGTTTTGAAAGCAGATGAAGACGCGGCGTGTCGAGGCGGCGGCGGTGACGCCCGTCCGCCGCTTCCGCGCTGAGACATGCACACACCTCAGACGTGCACACACCTCGGAGCAGATGGGCAGATTCATCACGGTTCTACAGGGTTCCAGGACCCTGTAACACAGCCCTGGCACATGCCTCTGCATTGCATCGTTTGAGCAGATTAAACATCTGTATTGCCCCGCAACTGTTGTCGATCTGTACGTTTGCCACACACACAACCTTCCCAATGCGTTCTGGATCGCTTGTAATTCCCACTACGTCACGGGATTTTCTGCAAAGACGCTGCTGCGTGGATGTGCTCACGACTCACTGGGAGGTCTGCGGGGAGCCGCTTTTCAAGCAAACAGCCGAAGGACGACGCGCGTCCGCTGCCGCGACATCCAGCCGCAGAGAACTAGGATTTGTAAAGTGGTGTGAACCGTAAACCAAAAAAGACATTTTGACGCCATTTAAAAACGGTGGATGTTGAAGAGCTTCAAAGTGTAAAGTTCCACATCCAGATTGGATTTGCCATTTTTAACAGTCACCGGTGTATGGAACATTGCCCGCTCTGACAGAGGACACATTGCATACACAACTTTCCGGTTTCTACAAAAAAAAATTTTAATCAACAATTGATTTGGGAAGCATAGCTTATTGCTGGTGATATTGTTACTTTGCCAAATCTGCCTCCCAATTGATGTCTAAATATCTATAAAACCATCTGCCTCCTTGCATAACAGGACAGGTGGCCTGCTTGTGCAATCAAAGGTTTAAGCATTTTTCCACCCCGAATAGAAACACACACAATTGCACGGACACACTCCTGTGACCTCAAACACACACACACACACGCACACAATCTCTCTCTCTCTCTCTCTCTCTTTTGAGGACAGGATAAAGGTAAAATTAGACCGGATCAGAGTTTTTCTCACACACACACACGCGCGCACGCGCACACATACGCATGCGCGCACGCACACAGACACACACACACACACACACACACACACACACACACACATACACACACACACATACACACACACACACACATACACACACACACACACACACACACACACACACAGCTCTTCGCTAATGGGTATTTTTATCCAGGCTGATTGATTTATTATCTCACTATGGACCTTTGTTAAACACTACTGGTGTGTTACAGTCTCATCAGGGCTGTGGACAGTTTACTGGTGCATGATGGTACAATAAAACAAACATTTATAATGGACACAATATATAAAATCCGAAAAGTTGGATACTAACTTGGATAAAACTATTAGTGTGTTTGTTGTAGACCTTCTATAATATAGATATGGATGATATAGTATATTCTTATTCATCTTGTGCTGCATTCTTTGCCTAAACCATTACATTCAACCAGAGGCCTTGGGTTGGGTTGACTCTTTGATTGATTTTACAATGAATTGTAAGATTTTATTGGTTATTTTTATTGCAAATCATAGCACAAGGCCACATTTTATGACATCAGTTGGGTCTACGACAACAACAGGACTTATGGGTAGAGATGCCAAATACTGATCTGCCCCAGATAACCTATCGATTGATCAACATCTGTGGTTTGTGGAAATCTAATAATTTATGATAGTACGTGGCGAAATGACACTGATGTATAATGATTATTAGTGCTGATAAAGTAACATTTGGACAGAGGTTTTCCCTGCTTCGCATGACTGGAAGTCCGCATCAACATTTTCCAGATTCCAAATCCACATCATCAGCTGAAAAAACACACAGAGGTCATGAGTGTTTCTGTAGAGAAAGTCTTTGGTGTCCGTACGAGGAACAGCTTCACCAACAACAAACAGAATTCAGACGATAGTCAGCTGGAAAATAAAAAAACGAACTACTGCAAGTGTGACTGTCGCACTAATGTTCTTAAAAAGCCTCCGAAAGGCTCTGAAATCAATAAAGAGCTTTTAAATCAGCCTGGAAACACAGTCATGACTTATTCAAATACATTTCCAAATAAAATAAATATCACATGCAGAGTCAATATTTAATGTGTGTTGCAAATTTCTGCGAGGGAGAAATGCACCTTATGCAGCAGTTTGCATTAATGCAATAGCATGTGACACTGGAAGAGCCATGCATGCTTTCCTTTTATTTTTAGTTTTGAAATTAATTTCAGGTGCAGATTCCTAAAAATTATAAGAAGAGAATTCATTTCTGATTACAGAAATAAAATGTATTTTTTTCAACATTTTGGGGAAAAGGTAGTGTGAAGAAAGGGTACCTGTGAAGGCAACCTTTAAATTACAGGTCATGTGTAATCAAGAAAATATGAAAGTATGAAAATATGAATTTCTTTATAGAGTATTGAACTGATAATCACCCAGTGAAATACCAGCAACAGCAGGACATTTCACCAGTTATTTAGCATTTGTAGGGATTAAATAAATTACAAAATTAGATGGTAAATAACATCAGAAAATCTGTGATTAATCACATAACACTGTTGGAAGTAACAGCTGCTTTACTAGGAAATGAGAAAATATTACTACCAACTTGTAATATCTATATAATATATAGACTAAAATACTATTATATTTGCAAAGTGCAATAATAATTCTACTATCCAGTCAGTCACATCTAATACTTATATAAATGTCATTGGTTTAGGTATATAATCAGTTACTGATACTTTCAGATGTTATTTTGCATAATGAAGAACAGGCTTCAGAGGAAACTTGCTCTGGTCCAGTGCAGTTCACTAAAAGAGTATTAAGCCCGAAAGACCTTGAATGCCTTTAATGATCGTTAAAAAGTCAATGCACCCCGGTGGTCCCTTATTTCTCCCCATCTCACTATCCCTCACTTTGATACACGACATGACCCAGACAGCACATGATGGAGTGGACTTGTCCTCAGCAGGTCCAGGGGCCACAGACCCCCCAGCTCTGCATCATGGGAGCGCACAGCCAACTACAGTCCAGTCACAGACCCACCTTTCTGCTGCTTGAAGGACTGGATGGATCCGGAGTGGTGCACCATGGCTGCGGCTGCGGGTGCGGGCGCGGGCGCCCTCTCTCCCCCGGATGATTCGTCAGTATCCCCGGCTGGATGGTGGTGCGCGTTCGGAGGACAGGGTTTGCAGCGGGGACCATGTGAAGCCGTGCTGGGGCTGCGTGGGTGTCCCTGCTCCCATCCTCCTGCAGAGCCCCCGACACCTGGCTGCCTAAGCTCCGCACGGTGCCCGAGCCGTGGCTGTTGTCATGGCAACGCACTGTAGGGGGAGGTCCTGCATCCATCTCTGCGTGCGCGGATAACCTGCACTGGGGGACGGAGGATGATGAACCGGTCGTGTCGTGAGTTGATTCACATTGGACCACGGCGACAAGGGCATGAGGATCCCATCGTCATCTTCATCATCATCATCATCATCGTCATCATCATCATCTTCATCATCCTCCCTGTGATGAGGTGCTGCTGATGAGAGGTGGAGCAGATGCTGCTTCACCAAACTGGAAGCTGAACCCCCATGAAAAAGATGCTCTGACATAAAATGACTGTAGTGAAACTCAAAATGCTTGTCATATTTGGTGTTACAGGGCCTATAATACTTCATGAAGTGGCCCCCCACTTCTGAAAATGTCTTTTTCATGATTATGAACTTGAAAGGTTCCATCGTCAACCAGGTCCATCAACGATGCCGAGTAGGACCTCAACACGAATGACAACTTTAAACTGCAAGGATCTGAGAAGCACCCATCAGAGGCGCTTTTGGGCTGCGAGGTTAGAGGTTTAAACGCACTCCGTGCTGAAAAATAAGAGCTAAAATAAAGCTGCGCCGTCCTAAAAGGCTGCGGGGCGTTTCAGGTCAAACGATGCTTTGACTGGAGATTCAACAGACAAACTGTGAGACACCAACCAGACTGCAGAGCCCAAATCGGCTGCAATGAAGTTTCATACTGCAATAGTTTTTGGACCAACACAACAAGAAAGAAATGTTAGATGTTATTAAACTACAATGGAATTCCTTTCCATTGTAGTTTAATAACATCTAGCATTTTTTTCTTAATGGAAAAAAATATATTGATTTAATTTGTATCCTTCATTTTATGTTCAATATTGTTTAGACTTTATACTTATATGTGTTGCATCATTAAATGGATTGAAATGTAGTTTTTTAAACTACAAACATATGCAAAAAACAAATCAGACTATCTACTCAATCATTTAAAAAAAATCCACAGACTCCTAATAATAATAATAAATAATAAACAGTAATACAGGTATACGATTAACAAGACAGGGAGCTGACATTTTAGTGGTGCTGGTAAAATAAAAAAATAAAATGCTGATGCTCTGTTTATTGTGTCATCTCGTCACCCGCGTTTCAGCATCTTTCATAGGTCTGAGCATATGAAATACGCAGTTTAAGAGTAGGGATCTGATCAACTAATGGCCTGCAAGGTCATTGGTTCTGTCGCAGTGTCAACTGCGCAGAACTGTCCCCCAGGCCCATCAGCACATAAAAACACACACACATATGTACACACACACACACACACACAGACACACTTGCCGTGCTAGGCGTGTGTGTGTGTGTGTGTGCATATTTGTGTATACGTGTGTGTGTGTGTGTGTGTGTGTGTGTGTGTGTGTGTGTGTGTGTGTGTGTGTGTGTGTGTCTTAAAAAGTGTATACCTCCCGCTGGTCAAGGATGTACAGTATACAATACTAAACTATGTATAGTCACTGCCTCTGTACCAGCAGATAATAGAAAATATTAGCGACAGTAATATTAATTTCAGAGATTGGTCCGTGATTCTGTCTGTGTTTGAGTATCGATCCTTATCTGTGTAAATGTATTGAGGAATTTTCTGGCCTCCATGAGGAGCTTTGTGCCATCTGCTTCCCTGCAGCTCAGCACGCCTCCCCACTCCCACTGCTTTGGTATTTCTGGAGCAGGAACGCAGCTTGGTGACCCATTGGCGGATCTATTTCCACTGCTGGAGATAAATAAATGAATAACCAGTGTCTTGAAAGAGAAGCTCCATTTAAATGTTTGATTTGCTCCATTGCTGCCAGTTAATTTGCAGATGTAGGTCAGATTGTGGACAGCGCAGCAAGAGAGTTCTCATCAAGCTCAACACCTCCACCTGGTGGCCGACACTGTAATTACTCATCCCTGGGTCACACTGCAGTCATTCTGTGTTCTTGGATGGTGCAATTTTAAAGATCCTTTCAAGAAATTATTTTACAGAAACGTTCTTTATAAATAACGATAAGAAAATGTAGATTGAAGGCAGGTAAATAAAAAAATTATTCAATCAAAAAAAAAAAAAAGAATGAATGGAAAAAGAAAACAATGTTTGCATCTCCCAAATACAAATGAAAATCCATAATATCTTTAACATCATTTAGATATTAATCATACAATTTAAATTTCATGTATTTTATGGGCAAAAATGTAATTAATTCAAAAATCCATTCAAACACATCTATTCCAGGGTATGCATGGGGGGGGTTTATTATTATGCAACCATTCAACAGGCCAAAGATTCACACTTAAAGCCTAATGTGAGAATTTTCAGCAGTAAAATGTTAATATTTAACAGCTGTTCGTATTGGAACAGGCCACGCCAAGGCCAAAATAAATTGTTGACATAACATGACACAAACAGATGAGACATCTGGATCAACAGATTCTCAGTGTAAATTCACAGAAGGGAAAGAATACTTTCTAGTTTTTCTGCTTGTTTTGTTGATTTACTGGCCCGTCCTTTGTTTTTTTTATTAATCTTTTCCATCCCCCTTGATATAACCATTCCTTGATTTGTTTGTTTTTTTTCTTTTGTTCTGAACTAAATAACTTCCTGGTTTCCAGATATCAGGGAGAAGATGTACTAAGAACTCTGCCGTTGCAGCTGTTATGACGATAAAAACAATGAAATGTCCACTAAAAACCCTCGTTCAGAACAGAAATATTAAAAAAAAAAGGCAGGGAGGGCTATGGGATGACCGATAAAGGACTGTTACGCTTGCGGATGTCATTTATGGGAATCGTGTGAAATACAGATGAACAAACAGGGTTAGTCGTGTCCTGGGGGGAAACCCATGTCAACGTCCTGCTGTAACCTCCTTTTATTCCGTTCGAGAGTTTCGGTGCCGCCATCCCTAAATCCTCCTGAAAGGCAGGACAAACAGTATGTACCGAAGACCGCCATGATACTGTACCTGGCTGATTAGATGTTGAGACAGTGAGGTCATGCTCTACCCATAACATTATCTGGACATCACTCCTCGCAGCGTTTCACTCGTGCTGTACTTACAGTAAGTGTGTGGCACAACATTTCCCTCCTGAGTGGATCCAGTGAGCCCACCGAGGCTTCTAACTCAATTGCAGTCGATGCCCTTCCTGGAGTGCTTTGGAAGTTGCTGATGTGTTGCTTTCCAGGTTGAGTGAGATGAGCGACGCAGCCGTTTTGAAACAGAGATCGTCCGCCGCGGGGCGCCCAGGGGACGCTCCAGCTCCGTGCCGGTCCATCTTTGACGCTACAGAGTGGTGCACGACGGGGTTCAGGGGCACGACGGGGCGCGCCAGGGAGCGTCAGCGGCGAGCGTTGACCCCGTGTACCACGGCAGGCCAAGCGAAAGGTCTATAGTGACGATCCCACTGCCACTCACATCATTGGGCGGTGGTTTATTTGGACACGGATATTTCGCATGGTGAGTGTATGGAGTCGCTGGGTAAACTTACTGGAGATGTGTTCGCTCTCGGTCTCTCGGTCTCCAGACTGAGAGCTGGAGGCGAGGGCGGAGCTGTAGGACGCAGAGCCACTGATGGAGGATCTGAAACCTTCCCCAGAGCGGCTGATGGAGGGTCCGGTGGCGGCGTGCCCACCTGCCCCGGAGAGGCCCAGCGGGTGATGCTCCAACAGGGGCTGGGATGCACATCGTCCTGTAAACACACACACACACACACAGGCGCGCGCGCGCACACGCACACGCACACGCACACACACACACACACACACACGCAATACATATAGGACCACCTGAGAGCAAACCCAAAACGTGCGAGGATGCGACACAGGCGAACACTTTCTGCTTCCGTAGCTGGAACGGTGTGAACATCAGAGCAGCCGCTTGCCAAACTGCACGACGACACTGTTCTCTTACGAATGTCAGGGCTCTGGGCGCTCGCTTTAATCTCCACCTGCCGCTCCATCGCGGAGCTTCACCTCCAGATGATTGAGGGCGTCAGGACATCACAGCGCTGCGAGGCCTCCTCACTCCTCTCATGTTGCTGCGCTCATACATTTTTAACCGCAGTTCGAAATTCCCTTTGGCCTCTGATATTTGACACTCACGGCCCGCTGAATGGAAATGGATTTACAAAAGCAACGTCTTACTTTGGTCGTTTTACAGTCTGGGGTTGACTTAACACACCTTAAAGAAAACAATACCTTTGAATCGACTAGGAATGAATAGAAGTGTGACTTTTCAGCAAGTTCAATATTTAAGTTGTAATGTATTAAATGTAAATATTTCTCATTGCGCCCCATTAAGTGTTTTCAAGGATAAAAATAGGTGAAAAACAATTCACACAAAGCAGAATATACTGTCTAATGAAAGGAAAACAAGTGGACTGCCTCATATAACAGGCAGTAAGTAAAGTATAACTATTGTATGGAAAGTCCTATTTATGAACAGAAACATAATTTCTAAACACGCAAATTCCTATATAGAGTATCTACATATATATATTTTTTTTATCTTTGCATTCAGCCACTTATGTTGCAGTAATTGCTTTATTACATAAGATCAAGATGATCGCCGATAACCTAAACAAGAACTCCCCCCCAAGGCTCGTGGTGCTCGCAGACCATAATGCATCTGTGATTTGTTTACAGTGGACACTCGGAATGTACAAATGAAGAGTTTATGAGGTTATCCTGCGTGTGCTGACGTGTCTATCGTGCCTCCATCTCTCTGCCTCATTAAGAGACCGTGGAGCGGCCCCCGGGGGCCAAACAACATGACTCACCACGGTTCAGCGCTATTGTTTGTACACAGCGGCGTTTCTCAAATAGAGGTCCAGGGACCACGACGAGGGCGTCTGGGGAGTCCTGAAATGGTTTTGTTTTCGATGCTCTTAGATATAAAATTGGCTAAGGTCATTCATCATCTTTTTCTCTCGTCCGCGGGTCCATGAGGCACATTGGCCCCTCAGAAGGAGCCTGTCGCTGTGAAGGCCTGAGAGGTTCGCCCTCCAGGGCCGAGCATAAAACCGACCCCTGAAACGCCCCTTATGACGGCCGACGGAAGCAAAAAGGACAAATGCACATATACCAGACGGACTGGCGACTCAAAATGGCATGACGACGATAAACTACAATCAAAACAAACTGATGTCTGTTCGTGTGGAGCATTGTGTCAGAAAATATCAGCTGTTTAAAATTCTGAACTGACTCAAAGTGATTCTCACAACGATTCAGAGACAAACATGACAGACCATTGTTCTATATTTAGATGTAAAAAAAACCACAACCGTTCCAATGAAGTGGATATTTATCTCAGTAGATCACACTAATAACTTATTTTATACTTTGTACTCAGCTACACAACGCTCCTCCACGACTTTCTCTCCAAAATGTGTCCTCCCCTTTCAGCCTTAAGGCTAATGCAGCGATGGAGTCGTGGCACTCCAAACATTTTGGAAGTAGCAAAACGATACATTAGTCCAGATCGATTGATGAGCAGATGCTTCCTTACGCGTCTTCCCAGAACGTTGACTAATCATTTAAACAAAAAAAAATCCCTTTACTTTACGTCAGGAGCCATTTACATTGTGCGGAGACAATGTGGAAACTGGGACTTTACTGGGAAATCAGTGAACTATAACACCCCAAATAAATCTTTTTTTTACCAAAGAAAATGTTCATTTATATTTTCACTAAAAGATCTACGGCATTTTGGCAAAACGTATTTATTTTCATAATCTGTGTGCTCTAGTTTTAATATAGCCCGAGCTTATCGATATTGACAGAAAAAAATTCAATAATATCATATCTATTAAAAAAACAACACCCAGGAAATGACAGATTCAGGAGGTAGAGAAAGCAGCTTTCACTTAAGTAGAAGAATAACATCTGAATATCCTGGATTAATATATCTTAATATTTTTGATTAGATCAATTCTCCCAAAAGCATCCCTTGGAGTTAAGTAAAAGTTTTTACCCAACAAAAGAAGTTTCCGCTATAGCACCGAACGAAGACGACTGTTATCATATTGAATTACTTCTGTTACATCCTGGACCATTATGAGCGGATGGGGACATGCTTTTGTTAAAATGCCATCAATTTTTAATTGCCATCTCTGCAGAATGGCAACATGGAAACGCGGAGAGCTGCTAGAGAGTGACCCTTCACATTAAGGACACATATATTAGAGTAAGACGTGCAAAAAAAAAAAAAGAGAAAACAAATGAGATACTGAGATCTATTGCAAACAGCTCGACAGTTTTCATCTTCTTTTTAACCATAAAAAGAGCCTTAACGTCCAAACTGAACATGAAACCACATTAATATTTTAATTAAATGTAAATGTAATAACAATAATAATGTAAAATTTATTGTAATTAATCAAGTATAATAATAATAATAGTAATAATAGTAATAATAATAATAATAATAATTATAATAATAATAATAATAATAAACATCGCTTTTTTTAATATAAATAACATCTGCTAATGCAAGCACCAGGTCACCAATGGACACTTGCAATGAGAAATTTAGTTTTTAGTAATATGACATTAGAAGCTGTAACAACCTGCATCTTACCTGATGAGCAGTCAGGGTGCGAGACATTGACTTCCATCAGAATGAATAAATGAAGGACAAATCTACTACAAAGCCTTCAACTGCTGCTGGAAACAGAGGCTCTCCTCCTCCTACGACTCATACTCACTGGACCCACACCGCGGTGGTGATGGACGGAGGTGGAGTTTGTTATCGATGGAGACGAGGAACAACATTAAACACTGACTTATCGATGACAGTCTGGTGACGGGGAGCGATGTGGGGCTTCACCTTCCGCTCAATTAGTTCACCTCTCTTAAACGTTCCACCTGTCGGACGGTGACGCGCGGGGGTCTGTCTACCGTCCCGGACAAAGACTGGGGCGGGGGGTTGGAGGGTAACTTGTGCTACATGTTTAAATTTACAAGGCTGTTGTGTTTATCTACTGGTTATGTACATGCAAAATGATAGTGAAATCTTATTCCGAGCAATACCACCTGTTGTGGAGTGATGGGGCTCCTCCTACAGCAGGTAACACGCGCTATACCTTCCCACCACAGGGGGGCGGTGTTCCACCAGATAAAGAAAGGCTAGCGAACGTTGAGCCGTGTTCGCCGCCCTACCTTTGTTAACCATTTTGGAACCGTTCAAAGCCGATTTTTAGTGTGGGGTTTGTCAACAGCCCTATGGATATGTGTACGTTTTTGGAGGACATTCGTTTTGGGAATTAATGTTTCGACGGCTGTAGCCGTTGTTAAGTTCGATGATAAAAATACGTGCGACGCACAGTTTGTTAACGGTTAAATCAGCAGGGTCTGACGGACCTTGAACACAACTCAATGGGATCGTAGCCCTATTTGGAGCGACACCTGAACGCTCCACAGCGGAAACAGGTTTAAATGTGAAACGTCAGTTTTTTTTGCGGACGTTTAAAAAATGCCGAAGCGATTCAACAACAGGTTTGACATAAAATAGCTCGCTGCGTATCTCTATTGGGCTTTCTGTAGTTGCTGTAGTTGTAGATGAACGCTTGCTAGCTAGCTACCGGCGCTAGGACGTCCAAGTCGAATGATGCGTTCAAGTTTTCACGGTAAAAAAAAACAAAAAAAAAACGGTTTCTGCTGCGTTCGTGTTTTCGGGAAATAACAGCATCGACGAGCGACTCAAAATGACGATAAATGACGTGTAAACGTTGCTATGGCGACCGGACGGGCTGCCCCGCTGTTCGCCGTGTCAGCTGTTCGGGAGATTAACTTCGACGGGAAAGCTTCTCGACCCGTCGTTGCTTTTGTCTCTCTCTCTCTTAAAGACGTTATGTTTATCACGCGACGCGATAAAACGCGGCGCTTCTCTGGGTCTTTCTAAAACAAAGAAACAAACGAAAAAGGAACTTTAATCAAATATCGCTTCCTGAAAATAACATCCAGTTTGTCTCTCCGCGATTGGCGGAAATTTGTCAACTTTCTCCTGTGGAGTCTCGTCGCGTTTGCGGGAGGAAATCCATGTGGTTTTAGGTGGAAGATTTGGGTTGTTTTGTTTTTTAAACACGTTGAATCCCACAAATTGTCCTGTTTTTTTTTGGGGGGGGGCGGGTTATTCCCCGGTGTCGTACGAAGAATTGATCGTCCGCCAAAAACTGCCGTCCGCAGGGTGAGCTATATTATCTCAAATATAACCCCCGGGAATGAAACCAAGTCATTTTGAGGCACAGACAACCTTTCGGCCACGAGGTGGGAGCTGCGATCATTCAATTTTGCATTTCACGGTTTGGTAAGTGCAAAACGGCACCTTGTGGTTTGACAAGTGCAAAACTGCATTTTATGACTTTTTATGCCCCCTTTTAAATGTATTTCAACCGGTAAAAAAAAAAAAAAAAAAAAGGACCGGTGGGCTATAATCCGTCGAATTGAACCCTCACGGATGAAACCAAGTCATGTTGAGGTATCAATAACCGCTGCAATCACTCGCTGGCGATCGGTTTTTGGCACAACACCGGAAGTGGCAACCCTTCCTGCGAAACAGCGGACTTCCGGTTTGCCGTCAGCTCGCTGCCATGTGAAGGCGGCGACCAGCGGACGGAGCCGGAACGCGCCGCTCCCGCTCCACGTACGTTGAAATACCCGAACCCGGACCGGGATGGCCGACTAGCCGAGTCCGGACGCCGTTAAACCACTCGCTGGGCTGTTTTCTGTGCTGGGTTCATCCAGGATGGGGATGTGCTTGCCGTGCTTCGGTGGAGCTGCGGATGACGTGGTGCCGGCGACTCCAGATCCGGTAGGTTGCCCTGCCCCCACCCCCCCCCCCCCCCCCCACCTCCCCCCCCCCCCACCTCCGCCCAGCTTTCCCCGAACTCACCCCGAGTTTCAAAACCCCGTTGTCACGTCGAGTCCACCGGACCGGCCGTGTGGTTTGAATCCCGGGAGACCGCGGACCCTCGCGCCGGGGCCGCTTTCTCCATTTCGAAAGTCTGTTGTCGATGCTGGAATGTAAAGTAGGGGCCGACGGAGCAGGCCCCGCGCCGCTCCCCGTCCGCGTCCCAGTCCCCGTCCCCGCTCTGCCTCGAGTTCCGTAACGTTTAAATATGACTCCGTTGCAGGACGCAAGGAGACGGCAGCTGGCGGAGGCGGCCGAGAAGAGGCAAAAGGAGGTAAAGCTGCTTGTTTACACACTGGGGTGGAAGGGACGTGTGGGTGTGGTGTGTTGTTTTTGTTGTTGTTGTTGTTGTTGTTGTTGTTGTTTCTGCTGAAATGTCGTGAGGAGCTCAGATGAACCTCATCGGGTGGTGGGGGCAATCTTTCATTACACAGAAAGTCCTTTTGAAAACCCGTAAGAAATATTCGAAAGTTGCAGCGAGGTAAGTCCCCTTGAACACGGATCAAGTTAGAGGTTCCCTCTTGGTTGTCGATCACACACTTGGGATTTGGCCGCTTCCTCCAAATGCACCCCTTTGCATCGAGTCACCCGTTTATACCTGTTTTTGTTTTTCCTTCCGCCAACACTGTCCCTCGCTCTTCCAACTTGCACACCGGGAAGTGAAACCGTTCCCCACTCGTGATGTTCCACGCTGATGCATCGTTCCGTAACACACTATTAAAAAATAAATAAAAATAAAAATACTCCGTCTTTTCCCTGATTGCCGTATGTTGGCAGTTGGCTGCTCCCTTGCTAGTATGGAAGCGCCTCAGTATTTTAAATGCTTTTTTGCATGCGCACACATTTACTGAATATTTGCATGGCGTTGTAGCCAAGCCGTGTACAAATGTTTTCCCGTTTATTCATCTTTCTTGGCCCCTCTACTTCTCAGACAGCGTACAGGGGTGTCAAAAACCCAGAGGCAGTGGAAAGGAAAAGAAAAAAACAGGAGGACATGGAGAAACAGGCGATGACCACCTCGACTTCTGGAGGCGGTGGGCTGAAGGTTAGTCTCCTGTAATAACGACAAATGATAATATAACAGCTATAATAACCCGTTGTTATTGACATTGTGTTGGGAAGCCAAATCGGTTATGGCAGGAAATAATCTGGATCTTCTGAAACAATAATCATAGTACGTTGGGGCGATATTGACAAGATCAAATGGGACAATATTTGTTTGGCACCTCTATCGGTAGGTTGAGGATATTTTGGGGATGACTGTTTGTGCTTTCATAGAATATTTACACGCAAGCAATATTTGAGAAACAAATCATTAGTTGTGTGGATATTATGACCATTGATTAGAACAGTGTCTGAAGTTCATAACATTGCACTACTTAACTGTAACTAAGCATTAAAGACAACATTGAACTACATCACATTTTTCTGATCATTGATCCATTTCCCAATCCGAGACAATATCTTGTCGCATATCACAATATTATTATTATTATTATTATAATGCTGTATCAGCCAGCCCTCATCCGACAAGCCTGTGGATAAATAACACTGTGTTTGCATAATAAAACTCAAACACACCAATCACCTTTACCCTCTTTCCAAAGTCGGTCGAAGCTTTATTCATTCAGTTCCTGGTTAATTACTGATGAGGCTATTTTTAGATCAAAGGAAAACCACGTTTCAGATTCTGAATTGGGGGCAGTTGAATATAACATTTCGACTTTGGGTGTTTTACATCAACAGTGAGGTTGTATTTGTTTCTTTGCGTTTAGACACCTTAAAGCTCTTCTCTTGTTATTTTCCCCGTATTGTTTTTCTAGTGGCAGATGGGTTGAAGATCCAACGCCGACAACCCACATCGCGTACGACTGCAAGATGACTTTAACAATACTCCACCTGCTATCCAACCTTTTATTTATTTTGTTTATTTGTCGTGCTTGTTCCCTTCTTGTGGTGAGGTGGGGGGGGGCTAAGCGCCTGCGGTAGTATTCATTTCATGAACAATTTGAAGTGATCACAGATGTTGCAGCTGTAGTCGATGCCAAGGCACACACACCCCTTTGGACAAAATGAAGAACTCACAGTCACTTCTAGACACATAAGAAAAGGTGTGTGTGTGTGTGTGTGTGTGTGTGTGTGTGTGTGTGTGTGTGTGTGTGTGTGTGTGTGTGTGTGTGTGTGTGTGTGTGTGTGTGTGTGTGTGTGTGTGTGTGTGTGTTTTGATATTGAAGTAATGCAGTTATTCTGGCAGCTCACTTTATATTGAGAGTTGTCCTTTTGTACTCCAACGGAATGTGTCAATTTTTGAAGGGGTATTTCGGAATCCCTCGCCTGGTTCACATACACACATATTTTAGTTTGCTATTAGAGGCCTGGCATCATTCATTATTCATATCTCACATTTCAAGTAAATCACAATTTATGTTTACAAATGCATCTTTGTGCTTATTTTGGAATTCGTGTTGAAGAGCTCACTTTTTCACCCACTTAAGGCCACTGTGCAATTTCACTTGATGCGTGTTTGGATTGTAATATTTGCAAAACGACTTTGTAATTCCTGCTTGATTTGAGAAGAAAAAAAGTAGTATGTGAATTTATTTATCAAGAGAATAGTTATGAGCAGAAGTTGCACATATAGTTTGTTGCTATTGAATTGCGATCAACATTTGTCTAAGAATATTAGGCAGGTAATGTTGTTTGGAAGGTGATGTTTTGAGACTGAGATGAGTTTCCTTTAGTGCAAGCATGAAAATGGACAGGGAGGCAGGAATTGTTTCTGGTCTGTGTTGACTTAGCGGCCTTGCTTCATGCGGTTCCTCACAACCCTCCCTTGGTCCTTAAAGGTGCTTTGCCATTTTGTGGTACAGGAAATGTAGTTACTTGCTGCATTAAATTACATTTCCACTACATCTGCTTTTTTTTCTGAGTGTATTTGCAGTGACATGAGTGGGGGTGTTTTATGTTGATTGAAAATCCCGGTCTTGTCAATTATTTTGTCAAAAGCCCTGAATCACATTTGATCTTCCAGAGGTCTGCTGTCTTACTATGTACAGTATTGTGTTCATTGGTTTCAACAGAAGGCATTTTGCCTATTTGGTTTGCATGCTTATCTGGTTAAGCCTCCATGATGCCCCTGAAAATATGACTATATTAACCCCCCCCCAAAAAAAGTAAATGTTCATGTGAGCGTACAATGGGACTTTATGGGCTTAATTCAACATGAGGACATTTTCCAACCTGTAGAGGTTAGTAATTAAAGCAAATCACCAATCTCTGAAGTTAATTTGAAGTGACAACTGACAACAAGCAGATATTTTAACCAATCTAAATAAAAGGATGTTTTCTCCAATGAGTCATTTCTCTTGAAAGGCGGTATCTCACAGAGAAATCAGAAGTCTGCAGCTCAGTTCAGTACAGTCTAAAAGCAAGACGAAAGCTCTGTAATACTATGTTTATTTGGTCCCTTTTCTCAGTTCAATAATCAAGTTATTATAAGTAGAACAACTTTTCAAGGTGAAGTCCAAAGGCTCAGAACACGTCCAGCAGTCACTGGGTTTGACACCTCACCAAAAGCATAAAAAACATTTTTTTGTAAGTCTTTTTTTTTAACTCACACCCGGTCACACTCAACAGGGCTAAGGCATTACTTAAAGAATATTAAACTACAACTGTTAATCATATTCTCCTATTGAGGTTTGTTCTCCCAAAAGTGGAACTGTTTCTCACAAGCAGAGGTGGGTCGTGGTAACATGTACTCAGATACACGTACTTCAACAATCTCTACTTTGTGGATTTTAGCGTATATTTGTACATTTACTGAGTTACATTGGCTTAGTCTGTTGTTACATCTAAAAAATGTTGATTTTGCTTGGTCACATCCCTCCTTCCTCCAGCAGATTAAAACTTTTAACTAATAACAGCTGATCAATTCCACCTTCCAAAACATAGAAACATGAATGTAGAAATCAGTAAAGTCATTTTAGTGAAGCTGCAGATCTTGAAACTTCACGCTTTGAACGAAAACACGCTTTGATTTGAGTTATACCTTCCCACCTCCTCAAGTTGTTCATTGGAGAATCACTTTGACTTATTCTTGGGTTAAATTAATATCAGAGTAATGGCATTTTTAATTGAGTATATTTTGGAGTACTCTACCCCCTCGGCACACAGGACACATATTGCTTTAATTACAGAACAATCTGTAGAAAAGTACGACCTCACTTGGCCGCTCCGCTCCTACCTTACAGGTCATAAAGGCGTAGTTTTAAACAAAATAGAGTATACCATTGACCATGACGGGAAGCAGAAGTCAATGTTCTTTTCTAGTCCCGTTTGATTTTGGAATTTCAGGTTCAAACACCATCACAAACATTCATTTGCAGGAACTTTGTTGGGATGGCCTCTCTGGAAAAGGTCTCGCCTTCCCACGCTTGGTGTCGCATGGACACCTCTGCGTGGGCGCGGCTGCTTCCGTAGCGCGCTCGGAGAGGTCTACGGCACAGAAATCCTCCTTTCCTTGCCAGCCTTTTTGTGTGGTCTCTGCGGTCACTTCTTGCCGCGGCCACAGTGGGCGGCCACCACCAGGTAGCCGTCCGGCGTCAGCTCCTTGATGTCGGGCATCTTGCTGCTGCCGCCGCCGCCGACGGGCCACACCTTGCCCTCAACCCGCGAGATCTGCAGCATGCGGCACGGGTCGTGCTTCAGCAGGTAGCTCTCGAAGGTCTCCCAGCCTCCGCCCACGCGCACCATCACGTGCTTGTTGTGGAGCATCTGAAAAGGGAGCCGGGACAGAGGAAAAAATGGTGATGCTCTGATGGGGCTGCACGGATTGACACCTTGATTGAGGCTTTGAATCTGAGGCGGAGCTCGATGGATGAGCAGTTCAGGTCGGCTTTTCTGTCTGTTGGAGAATTCTCACTGCGTGGTCGACGAAGTTAACCTGTTCGCTATAGGAAACAAACTGAGTAATATGGATATTTAGTCTGCAGAATAAAGAGAAAGATACAGATGCACTTCAAAACAGTGAACTGATCAGTCTGCCCTTGCGCCTACCGAAGAGGGTTTTACACTGAGATATGTGTGACATTGGTCAGATGTCATTCACAAGATTATGCCCCCACCCCAATCATATCCCCGGGGGTTTCTCTCATACAATGATTTAACAGTCAAACTCCAGTAACAGATACAAGCTTACTATGCTATAAAACAAACCGCAAAGCTCTGTCAATCCCCCTGGAGGTTATCCTTATCTCCAAACAATGTTTAGTGAAGATGGAATGTGGCCTGGTCTTGTGACTATACAGTATTGTTGCTGAAAAATTATCTTCAATGTGAGCTCTAAATGACTCATTAAAACCCAAGACATTCTGCTTTAAAAGCTACGTAACATACAAAAAGATGGCTCTTGTCTTATATAGAACATATGAAACATCATTCAAAGCGTTGATCATCTGCACTTTCCCCTCACACGTCGAAGCTGCTTGATGGATGTGGAAGACCTGCGACTGGCTGATGTCCCTGTAGAGTCTCCTCCCCATCTCCTCGCAGATGAATCCTACCGCCAGGCGACAGACTGATACGTGTCACAGCTTAATCCATGCTTCTCAAGACATGTTTCAGAATAAAACCCACTGACACCACCACCGCAAAACATCTTTTAATTGGTCCTTTAAGGTTTTTTATTATTTATGGAAAAGGCTTAATTAGCTACTGACTCCTGAGTATTAAGCTGATATCCTGTTTGGAGTTCAAGGATCAGATGTTCTAAGGTTATTCGATTGCGATATTAGATTTGCAGGATTTGGCAGCCATGCTGCCAAATCTTGGCTTTCATCCTTGAGAGCGGCAGTGCGCGAACACTGGTCTGCGTCCCAGCACTGGGCCGTGGAGTGGAGTGGAGAGCAGTAGGGTGTAATGCTATTTTTCGGTCTTTCATTAATTTATTAACAAAACCTTGAAAACATTTAATTCAAAAATTTCAGGGTTTCGGAGCTTCCGCGTGCCAAGTCTGCCAGAGCCTGATCAGAGAAGCATCTTCACCAAAACCTTACTGGAATTAAATCAAAACAATCTTGATTTTAACGTCAAATTAGAGGTCACAGCAATAAAACAAGGACATACACATTTTGTTTTTACATTGTACAGGCTATGGGAAAATGGTGGAAAGCGACACTAGTTCAGTGAGAGAGATGTTGAAAGAAGGTCGTCCTCCTGCACTTCACAGTAAATGATTTGTGATAAGAAGCAGGGAACACTAACTCCTCAGAATTTCCCCTAACCCTGGCCAAACAATGCACGGAGCATTCTTGCCGTCAGCAGCATGACATCAAACATTTATAAGCCTCTTAAATGAATCAATTCGGAGGGCGTTGGCAGGGCAGTGTTTCCAATCACCAGCGCCAGACCCCCGGGCTCTGTTACTGGGACATAATGGGACTGTGTGGTGGAAGAGGGTTTCAATCATGCCGCCATGGACAAGGGCCCTGAGAGAGGAGCCTCGGGCGGCGGGGACCCCGGAGAGGCACCGGGGCTGCGCTGGGCCGGGATTCCACACAAACGCTGCCGTGTTGGTCGCTCCCCCTCTGTCCAAGTACAAATATCTCATTATTGTCGGCAGAGTCAGGGTCAGCCGCTACGCTCGGTCTGCAGCGTTCCAGGGAGGGCAGAAAGACTGTGACCCCCCCCTTCCCTGTACACTTTCTTTTTTCAGGGGAGCCAGCTGATGGAGGTGCAACCATTTGGGGAATGTTAATGAAAGTCTTGTTTCCACTGAAAAGCGATGACTGAGTGGCACAGAGAGCAGACACGGGTCTAAAAGATCCCTCCATGTGTTCGTTGCAGACTAAATCTACACACTAAGGAGCGTAGAATGCACTGCAGAAACCAGCAAACCGGGACCATTCATTTCCCATCATTTGTCCTTGGTTGCCCAGCAACAAACAGACAACTGAAAAAAACCCACCTTTTAACAAGCACTCAGGAATGAGAACCATTTCTTTATCCAAATTAAAAAATACCTCATGCCAACATTCCCCTCGCAATGATAATTCTGCCATGGTCGCCCCTGCCCCATCAAATTTTTCTCTGCACGGTCCGTGAAAAGGGGCTTGTTTCCCCACACGGCACACTCCCAAAAACTGTAATACCGTCTGCTGCCACCGCAGGGCACCACAGAGTGTGTTCTGGTTCCAAGCCTTCACATCCTGAACACATGACTCTCACTCCCAGAGGTGTGAATCGTTGTGGGTTGCCAAGTAACCAGGATCCCAGGGGCACCGATGCTACTTCACTAATCTGAATTAGTCCCCATTTACCCCAGACCCCCCCTGGTACCTCTTTCTGCCTCCATTCAGGGAAACATTTCCCCCACTAATAGACGCTGTGCAATGCCGGGCTGGGAATCGTGCCACACCTTGTGCTGTGTCATATGGAAAAATGATCTTTTCTCTCCGCGGTGTAATGACTTGGTCTTCAAACCTTCTGAAGACACCTTTTGTTTGCCTTTGTAACAGTGAGACCGCATTCTCTCTTTGGAGATAGGCATCGCTGGAATAGCATTTCTGGTGAATGAGACCTCAGGGCTATTTCCTGCATTGCAGAAACAATGGACGACTTTCATCTCATAGGGCAGCCACATGCCAACATACTGCCAGACGCAGGGAGGGGTCTGCACTGAGAGCACAAACATTGTGCTTATTGAATCTTGAAAAAAAACACAGATTCAGTTTTTTTCGATGGGACTTACGGGTGAAAAAGCGACAGTGTTTGCGAAATTCTTCACGTTCAACCACAATTCTAACAAATTCATGACTGAACAGTTGAGTTACTCCTTACTCCATCTTCATTATGTACGCACCCGAATGAAGAGCATCTTCTCCCCAACACGGTACCGGCCCTGGGACTGTCTCTCTACGCAGAATTTATTTTGACATCCGCACGGAGGATCCTCCGAAATATGTTTCACCTGAAACACACACGGACACACTGCATATTTAGTTTATTTCGAGGAAAGATGCTTGGTTACACCGTACGCAGAAAAAACATCTGCCCGGCCTGTTTAATTCATAATATGTATATCGATCTAGATGTACATTCTCTTGTTATATCTTCCATTGGAGTGCATAGAAATGCAAACAACTCCATCTGGGAGCGGCCGACTCACAGCGTCGTCCAGCAGCTTCCCCGTGCTCTTCTTGCTGGATGTGAATTTGGTGGGAGAGGGGGATGGGGACGGAGAGGAGGGCGGAGATGAGGAGAGGGGTGGAGCCGGGGATACAGGTGATGGAGGAGGTGGAGGCGCTTTCTCTTCCAGCTCAATCTCCTTCTCTAGTTTAATAAGACCCGGAGGCTCCACTTTGTACCTGTAATGAGAAAATAAAACAGGATCTGCTCCCAGTGGCTCAGCACAAAAAAACACAATCACAGTCGCTATTAAAAAAAACCCCAAAAAAACAAAACAGCATTGTGCAATAATAATATGAAATATGAATAAGAGCTTACCGCAATGCTATTCTTCCCAATTCTAGTAGACAGAGGCACACTTCCCGAGGTTGCTTGTGAAGCACTGGAGGGAGGGAGAGAGAGGGTGTTAGAGAGAGAGACAGAGAGAGAGAGCGAGAGAGAGAGACGGGGGGCGGACAGACAGATACAGAGGGGGGAGAAGAGAGAGAGAGAGAGAGAGAGAGAGAGAGAGAGAGAGCGGTGGGGAGAGACAGAGACGGGGGGGGGGGGACAGACAGACAGGGGAGAGAGGGGGAAAGGGAGGGGGAGGGGAGGGGAGGGGGGGCAGATGGACAGTCAGACAGACAGACAGACAGGTGGGAGACAGAGGGGGGGTGGACAGACAGACAGAGGGTGGGGGAGAGGGAGACAGAGAGAGAGAGGGGGAGAGAGTGGGGGGGGGGGTGTCTTAAAAATGGCTTCCCACACGGGTGTTGTAGATCTCAGCTGAACTGAAGGGTTATGGTGACGATGAGCCTCTTTGATGCACGAACACTGATACGAACACATGAGGTGGAAACGACCACGTGATCAAATACAGTGAATGAGGTTCATGCGTCCGAAGAGCCATCGACCGCAGCGCCGCATTAACCGAAACCAAAGTCGGGCTTCGTCCGACCTGCTCGGGCGTCAGAGTGGACGGTGAGGCAGTGGGTGGAGGGTGGAGGACACAGATGATGGTGCACACCATGCAACAGCGAACACGTCCACTCATAGCAAACCTGCTGGAGTTACACCTGCCGCCCAACGGACAAATCCATCCCAAGCAGGTACGGGAAACAGGGAAAGAGAAGAAGATGGTCGTCAGCCTTTGTTCCTCGGAGGAACCACGTCAGTTTGAAAAGGTCTCGCGACTCCACCTCCTTCGCACGCCGGGGTTGAGATGCCGACTGCCGCAGAACGCCGTGAAGACGGGGCGAAGGCTTCCCCGAACGGCGTCAGGTCTCGTGTTTATTTTCCGATCGCGGTGCCGCTCAGGAGCCATTTTCCTGCACGATAACCCGACTGGGTTCCTGGTTTCTGAAAGTCCTCCGCGAGGCACCTCCAAAGCCTTCCAAAAAACATTTTCTCCGACTAACCACCGACAGCAATAACAAGTAGATTAGAGAGAACATTTGTAAAGCCGCGGATGCCAATAAAATGGGGGTTTCGGCAGACGGGGTAAATCCGATGTGGTCTTTGTGAGAGGGTGTTGCGGGGAAGTTTGTTTTGATTCTAAAGTGCTACTTTGCTTATATGCATCAGATCTATATTCCCAGAGTGGGTCCCCCTGGGTTTTGTGTCGATGTCACAGGGGTCGGATCAGAGCTCAGAGCTTGGAGAGGGGACGGGGAGAGGCGGGATCACGTAGAATCAGACCGATCACACAGAGAAGATGGGGGATCCGAAGCAGTGGCGACAAAAACACCAGATCACGTCCAGAACGCTGACACATGGCCTGATTCTGATTCTCTCTCATTGAAATAAAGTCACACAGATCATCTGGAACAGGATATACATCATGACTATGATGTATATTATGGTATATGACGACCAGATTACATGGAGGATTGAATGCGTGGCGTAGGGAGCCAAATTTCGGTACTTCTCTTCAGCGCCAGGAAGCCAACACAATGTCAAATATGTTAATCTAACAATAAGATCAGATAAAATAAGATAACACACGATAAAAAGTCATCGATCCCGGGTGAAAATCCAGCAAATTCGACAATAAGTACCGACCCAAACATATCAACAGTCGCACTGCCCCTCACTCACCTAATCCCTCGGACTCAAACAGGCAGGTGTCCCCCACCCCAACTGCCCGGCACCAGGCCAGAAAGTTTGCCGTGTTGTCGCGGGCGAAGAAGGATCCTGAAGGCGCGCTGCGACGACACGGGATCCTGCGACGGGGCGTCGTCTGCAGGAGACAGAGAGGGAATGATTAACGTCATATATACTCTATATAATGTATATTCTGCTAACATGTAAAATACTGCATTTTGTAGATTTGTATATCTTAAATATCTGGTTTCTTTTTTGTATGTTTTGACTATTTATATATATATAATATTTATTTAATCTTTTATTTTTCCTTTTTTTTTTTTTTTATTCTATTTTATTATTATTTTTATATAAAAAAAATTCAGACTGTCAAGCTTTTTTATTTTTTTATACTAATGGTCATGTCACGCACCAAACCTCATCAGAAACAACATTACTCGTACATGTGAATGCACCTGGCGAATAACACCGATTCTGATTCTGAAATAACGACAGCGACCAGCGAACGTCCACAACATCGCCATGTGGTCGTCCCGCCCCAACCCCCAAGTTTCCATCAGAACTGGGGAGGCACGCAGATTTCTTCTCCATCTGCTCAGTCTCTGCTTTCAGCCCTGGATGAAGAACCTCGTCTCCGCGCAGATCAATATGCAAGATGGCGGGTTCCAAAAACCAGGGCTGTTGTACCAGCCCCCACCCTCCTCCTCCCCCCTCCACGCAGTCTGCTCTGAGGGAGATTTATGGCATTGTGGGTTTTTTTTATGCAGGATATGTGAGTGTGCTATGGGAAAGGTATAATGAGGTCATGCTGAAAATATGCAGCTTTTTTTGTGAGGATTATTCCTTTCTTTCCAGACTTTTTCTGGAACCTTTTTTTTTTTTTTTTTTTTTGTATTATGTCGAATTACTGATTAAATAATGATGCCCACATGGCCGTGCACGTTCCGCTGAAACATTTACCTTAATTACGTTAGAGTTGCTGCTGAGGCTAATCACTGCCACCTTCAGTGCGTCTAACAATAGCAGAAAGTTGATCGTGACTTTGGGAGATTGGAATGAGCTGGACCGGGTCCAACAATGGCAGCTATAAAATGAAAACATATGGGAATATTTTGCTTGAAAAACACTACGATGGTCAGTAAGCCTCCCGATCCCTTTGGGATTTGGCATTTTAACCTCACCCACCGCATCCATTACCTCCTTCAAAGGAGGGGACGGGCCTCATTAGCGCCCTATCTTCTGTCGATAACTTAAAATCGAATGGATCGGGAGCAGTGGGTGCGACTGGGTCGGCATGTGGTGAAAACGTGATGGGGGAACGTACACACACACACACAGTGTGAGTTCAAGCGTGACTGATGTGAACACGTGGGCGGACATGTGAGACACAGCATCCGCAAAGTGATAACGAGTTGGATTCTGTCTCCGGCGCGCCATGTGACCATGTGTTTGGGTTTGTGAAATACCAACAGTAAGATGGTGGGATGAATGCTGATGGACATTAAATAGAAAAGAAGACATTTGCACTGGACTAGGCACAGAATAAAGAGAACGCCGTCTTTAAGGGATCGCACCACAGAGAAGTGAAACATGCCGTGCTTTGGTAAACGGCGTCGGGCACATTTCCTCGATATGGGAGGTTTGTCGCAAACAAAACACAGACTCGCATCTCCGGTACTCTCTCTCTCTCTCTCTCTCTCTCTCTCTCTCTCTCTCTCTCTCTCTCTCTCTCTCTCTCTCCTGGAAGGATTCCTCCCATTTAGGTCACAGGAGATCCGTGATCCGTCCTCTGAGCGGACCTCCGCCCGCTTTCCCCTGCTTCCTCCCCCCTCTCCGCCTCAATCAATGGGATTCTCTATTTCGGTGGATGACTCTAAACTCCCACGGCCATTGACCTCGAGCACTTCCCCACATCTGCGCTGCTTTGCTCGCACTGGGATCAGGAGTCCCACGTCATCGGCGGAGCCGCAGCTCCGACGCGGACAAGGATCGATAACAGAAACCTTCTGTTGCTTCCTTTACTCGTTCGGGAATCAAGAAATGATTCATGAAACGTCGAGCTCCGGCTTAAATCAACACAATCACGTCGCTTTGTGCGGCTTGTGTTATCTAGGAAGTCAACTATTTTACACTGTATTTTGCCTACTATTACATTAATTTATTATATGTATTGTGACTTGAGTCTCCCTATGGATGCAAATGGTGGAGTCTGGATGCGTACGCTGTAGACGCTCAGTCTATACTGCTGAGTCTAAACACGATACCATCGGTACTACATAACCAGATATTACTCTGACGCTTGGAGGAGGGTGGAGGACCATAACTCAGTTTAATGTGTTATTTTTACAGGAAACATGTAATAAGAGATGATAAGATGTGCACCAGATTCCTCAAAGAATAAAATATCTCGCTACGTGGATTGCGGAGTGGAGCTGTATATCCGATTTTTCAGCTGAAGACTCCCAAAACCAGGGAGGGATTCTGTCCAAATATATTTCAAACTGTGCTTTCTCTATAGAGTCTCCGGACAATTTCCTGACAATCCAGCTTGGCGAGAATCACATCCATGACACACTAGGGAGCGACGCCGGACGGAACCGCGTGCGGTTTGTGAACCAGTAACACCGCCGCGTTCCGGAGCCGACCCCAGCACCTTGTTGTTTCCGGGGGACGGCGGCTCGGCGTGGCTCGGCCCGAACTTCTCCTGCAGCGTCTCCGCGAGCTGGCACAGCAGGGAGCCGTTGTCCAGGCGGTCCATGAAGCTCTCGGCCGTGATTTCCTCACCTGAGCGGGGGGGTAAAGAAAAAACACACACACACACACACACACACACACGTGACGACTCTGAACGGCCAACCTGAACGATGACATCATTTGAATTCTGTCAGTTTGACCTTGGACCCGCAGGAAGCCCCCCTTTTCCGGGGGAACCCCTGGCTCGGGCTGCGGAGCCTAACGCTGCGGATCATGCGATTACGCAGCGCGGAGACACGGTGACAAATTCAGAAGCCGAGCGGACGTTTTAATTTGCGCGACTTATCCCTCCCCCGCTCTCTCCCCCTCCCTCCCCCCCCCCCTCGCTCAGATAGATCGGTGATCAACATGTGGTGTCCAGTTGACTGACTTCCAGACGACCATTCCTGCTCCGTTAGATCATGCTGAAATAGGAGGTGGTGGCAGGGGGTGTCTGTGGAAAGAAACGGGGGGAGGCTTTTTTTTTTTTTTTTTTTTCCTGTGTCTTATTGGAGGAGGGGGCTCGGGGCACGGGGGTTTAATGAGTTCCAAATGTTTGCAATTCAGGCAAAAAAAAGAGAAGATTGAAGGCTTGAGAAATAAGCTGCCGTCTGATTCCCGTGCAACCTCCAGTCCTCCTGGCTGGAGAAGGAAACCTATTCCTGAAACTCTGGGAGGGGATTCGAACCTCCGATAATCAGCCTCAAACGTGGGCCGCTCCCTGTTGGCTCACCAGCACAACGCCAGCGTCCGTCCGAAATCCGACTCATATATTCCCTTGATATGAATGTTGTAGAAAAATTGGGTCCCCCTGGTAAATGGCGGCATCCTTCCATACTGAAGCAGCGCATTTTCAGACTTGATGGTACTTGGCTTGAATTTACTGGAAGTAACTGGCGCTTTGGCCAAAATTTTGATCCAATAAGTTCATAATTGGAGAACTACTTTTGCTTATGCTTGAGTTGAGCTCTGTTTAAAGTGACGATGCTCTTTGGCTTGGGTGTGATTTCTGAGTTTTCTACACACCTATGGTTAATATTACCGGCATCCTACTGCAACAACACGACCACGCCTCACCTGTTTGCACTTAATGACACTCTAATCTCCCGGCGTAACAAGTCAAACACACCTCTGTAAAAAACAGTGCTTAAGTGCTTTCAAAAGTAGATTATTTTTTTATCAGCCAAGACGTTGAACAAAGGCAGAAGGACAAACAGCTTAAACAAACGGATAGTAACCAGCTTCTATTTTCTTAAGGGATCCCTATCCACCTCTCTTGGCAAACCGCAGGGATTCGTGCCTCAGCTGGCTCCAAGACAAACAGATAGACAGAGAGAGAGAGAGAGAGAGAGAGAGAGAGAGAGAGAGAGAGAGAGAGAGAGACAGAGAGAGAGAGAGAGAGAGAGAGAGAGAGAGAGAGAGGGGGGGGGGGGGGGGGGGGGGGGGGGGGAGGGAGAGAGAGAGAGACAGAGAGACAGAAGAACCGGAGAGGAACGGAGAGGTTTTGGATCTAGGTTCAGGTCAGCTCCATGGAAGGATCTACCAGTCTGCATGATGCATTACACGGTGTAATGCTTAATGAAGTCTCTGCTGATGGTGGCTCCACTTCCATGGACGCTGCACTATTTAATGAAACCCATTATTCAATGAATATATTGGAGTGCACGCGGAGATGGAGGGTGCTCCGTGCATTCTGGTCAGTTTGGAATGAGCTTTCGGATCAATTCCAGCATCCCCAAGGTGCCTCCAAATCAGCCACACCAGCTGAGCTAAGGGTGAAAATATGTGAATGGTTCTTTCTATTGTGGTCATTTGTAATCACTTCCTTCTTAGGACTTTTGAACTTCTCTCAAATAATTCAATAATGAGCACCAACAGATTTTATTAGCCATGTTAGTGAAAAGCAAAAACTGTTAAAAAAAAAAAAAAAAAAAAAAAAAGAAAATTCTATAAAACTGTGTGTCTGACTTTCGGTTTACTGCTATAGGTTGGAATAATGACTCGTAAAAATATCTGATAAGATGTGTTGTTCCTTTAGAGTTCACTCAAGTTCCTCCCACTTACAAGTGAGTGAAACCTTAACTGTGTGTCATGTATTCATGCACATGTGTGTATGCACCTGTGTGTGTGTGTGTGTGTGTGTGTGTGTGTGTGTGTGTGTGTGTGTGTGTGTGTGTGTGTGTGTGTGTGTGTGTGTGTGTGTGTGTGTGTGTGTGTGTGTGTGTGTATCTATGTGCAGTGAGATAAATGCCGTGCGTGCCTGTCTCACCAAGCATGCTAGTGAGCCACAGCGCCAGGTCCTCCTTCATGGGCAGCAGACTGGCCTCGTGTCGACTCTCCAGCCACTGCTGGTAGCGCTGCATGTCGGTGAGGCCGGGCCCGCTGTGCTGCTTGGGGCTCAGGGAGCTGCACATGGTGCCGTCCAAGGCCTGCGAGGAGAGAGAGAGAGAGAGAGAGAGAGAGAGAGAGAGAGAGAGAGAGAGAGAGAGAGAGAGAGAGAGAGAGAGAGAGGGAGGGAGAGAGGGATTTAATCCGAGAAGGACTGCCGCCGTCGGGATCCTTTATTCTATACGAGCGGGGAAGGGGATGGTGGGCCGCCACGAGAGGAGAGCACCGAGAGTACCGTCATCCTTTTGGCAAAATCCTGGCCTTGCCTCGGTGTGGGTTACAGTGCACCTAATGACATGGAACATTCCCAGGAAGCCTAATAGCCTTGGTCAGGCCCGGTTCTCGACTGCTTTGATTGGGGGCAGTAAGAAATGTTTATTGGCATATTCACATGATGGCGGTGGGGGGGGGGGGGTCTATTTCAGTTGCCATTTAAGTTGGAGCTGATCGCTCGCGCCCAAATTTACCAAGATAACAAACCTGACGCCAAGGGTTATGTTACAGTAGCATGGGGACTGCCGATATGAATTAGCTTTCCGAGTTCCTGTGGAACGCAGCGTCACTTCCCCCCGTCTCTCAATCCGTTACAAACTCGGAGCGCTTTCTAATCCACCCGGGAGGGGGGCAGTCTGAGAATTTGGTGTGGCATTGCCCCCCTGTGCCCACGCCTAGAACCGCCCCTGACCTCAGTTCTAATCCCACCACTCACTGACAACAGGCTCATTCATAGCAGACGGAACTGCACAGTCTCTTTTTCAGGTGGCTCCCTTGTGCAGAACGGCGGGTCTGCTACGATGACATGTAATAATCTAAAACACTCAGTAGAGTTTAATCTACACATCAGAACACGGCATCCAGACGACAATTTTTATCAGTCTTTAAATGAATATTTGATGGCTTTTGACGGCCCTCAGCCGAAAAAAATTGATAACGCTCCACTCCACGGTCCAAGAAACGATTGCACTGTCTATTATTCATAGCAATCTGACTCAAGTATCAAGTATCCTGAAATAATATTTTATTAAGCTGTGTTATTGCCTTCCCCTCCCCTTCAAGGATCAGTGGATGCAATACAAAGCTATCTGCTTAAAAAGTGAAGGGATACAATTAATGAGGTGTTGCCCAGTCTTTCTTTGTGACATTCTTTGTATGAGCTATAAACTTTAAACTTTAAGATTTTTACTCCAGATGAATAACATTAATAGCTGTGCTGCTAGGAAGAGTGAGTGACTTATAAAAAGGACTGGGCACTAGATCTGAGACCCGAGCGGGCTGAAAAAAACATCAACAACTGCACGGTTTATTTTTATGTTAAAACTGGGGTGTTGGGCTCGGCTCCCAAAGTATACCATAACATGGTTAGGATTGAAGCGGACTCTAATCGGCTCGGCAGACATGCTGGAGACAGCCTGGAGGCAGGGGATGGTGACATCATCAGGACGTTTTCTGATGGCTCCCTCGGGTCAGATTACTCTGGTGGCCAAATCGACTTTGGATACCGTTTAAACAGTAGACCACTTCAGTGTCAGAAAGCGGCAGCGGAGAGTTCTTCTGAGAGGAGATCCAAAATGGCACCAACGCAGTACGGGACACGGTTCAACCTACTAGGTTTTCATATTGATAAACACTAGATTTCGCCTCTCGCCCGCCAACCTCCTCATCTGTATTTTGAGCTGTACTTGATTTTTTTTTTTTTCCTCGTAGTCAAAACGGCAACAGGGTAGTGGATGCAAATTCAAACGAGGATGGAAAACATCTGGCAGGATTGGTTTAATGTTGTATCTTCCAACAAACTTAAGGGCCCATTGACATACAATGCAATCGAAAACACGGGCCACAACACCAGTGACTGGTGCAAGCAAAAACCAATCAAATCCAACAAGTTCACACACAGTTAGTTGGTATTTAGCGAGTATTGAGGATGTGCAAGTTGTGCAATCTTATCCTTCCATTTTCTCCACCTTGATTTCGTGGTCAGAGGGTTTGGAGTCGAAACACACCTGGCCTAACACCCTGAATGGGACATCAGTCCATCGCAAGGTCACGCACATTCACACCTAGGGGATCCTTTGCTCTCCAATGAACCCGATCTGCATGACTTTGCTTCATGCAAACGTGTGGTGAAGGACCCGCAACAGAGCTCTCTGGAGCGACGAGGCACCGCTATGGAGCCAACCCTCTCTAATATAAAACAAATTCCAACAATTTTCCTTCCTCCACTGGAAAGCAATTTAGACTCAACGGATGGCAAACAATCAAGGTTTTTCTTTCACCCTGGAAACCGAGGGACTGTGACACAAATGCGAGGAATCTGACCTCCACAACTTCAGAACCCATCAAGGGCGCTGAACAATAGGAGATCTTTTCCGATCTGGCGGGAGGAGCCGAGCTTCCGTCGCACCTCGGTGCTACGCCGCACACAAGGACCTTGACGTCCAGACCAGGTCTTATGTGTCCTTGTCTACACATCCTACACACAGCAGCTCGGCACTGGCACGCAGGCGTTAGATTCCCACCATGCACTATCTGTTAAAATAGGACATTATGGCTGTATCTTCAACCGTAGATTACGTTTAATTGGCCTTTATATCCCGTTCTTTGTTAATGTAAAAACCCAATCCCTCTGATGTGGTCAGTTAATTTCATCTTGATTTCAACATGAATTTCCACAACTGATTCTTTCTCAATATAACTAAGGATAAGCCTCCGTCCTGTCCTCGTGGAATCTTCCTTATTTCCCCAATGACATGGTCCTAAAGAAGCAACCAGCTGTGACCAAACATACCTGGATCCTCTCACCGTGCTGCGCGTTGACCTCTTCAGCTCGGGGCCAAAAACAAATATTCAACACTCTGCTATTATATGCCTCTACGGGCTTCCCATTTGTTATTCTCTTACTAACCCAGTCTCAGCGATAAGCTTTTTTCAGACGCACATTTATTTGGCGTAAAAGCACGCCAAGGTCTGCTGGTGACCCTGCACCGCGCCGTCATAACACACCGCAGTTGGCTCCGGATGAGGAGAATATGGGAATCTCAAATGCTGAGTCACATCAATTAAAAATCAACAAACACACGCACCACTTTGTGTCCGTAACTTTCACTACAGCTCAGTTCACTCTGACTTCCCAGCAGAAAACCGATCTGGGCAATGACTTAAAAAAAAACAACAACTGTGTGAGTTGTATATTCAGGTGTCAGACTGATAGGAAATGTCCAGTGCCAGTAAAATATAAAACAAAGTTGAATTTAATGAAAAAAGGGTTGTTTTTTTTGTTATTCTTATCTAGGCAGCAGCTCACATCTGGTCCATACCTATTTTCATAAGACTAGAACGTTGTTTATTGGTGTAACAGATGGAATGCCATGGAGCTCTAAGTCATTCTGTGCTAATTCACTACAGTCTAATCAGATTACACAGCGATGACAGCCTGTTATTCATCCCTTGGACTGAAGAGCTGCACATTGGCATTGGTAATAAAAACGGACCCAGTGTGATAACAAGCAGAAATGACTGTGCAGATATCATATTACACATTACAATGCCCTCACATTCTTCCCCGTTATGGCTTTTATTGTTGGAAATTTGTTTGAAGGCTGTTGTTATTGTAGATTTATCTTCAGTAGCAGCTGCAACTTAATCTGAACTATGTTATTGGAACTATATTTAACAAAAAGTCATAAAACACTAATTTTAAAATACTAGAATACTTTTAAATACACGACTCTCTGAAAGCCAGTTAAACGCCCACTTCAACTCCCGTAAAATGACTTTAACCCAAATAACAGAAGCATGATTCTAATTAAAGTGGGGCAGAGGGACTTTAAAACCGAAATAAAAAGTCAGAATAAAGAGTTCTAAAGAATCATTGCTTCACACACCGACACACCCCTTTTAGGAGCGAGCAAAAGTTCCGATAAGCTCCATAATAATAATAATAATAATAATAATAATAATGAAATATCTTCCTTCAAACACAATGTGGGGATTTAACATTTGGACATCAACACCGACCAGACATTTCAAAGGGGAAAGCGGTGAGTTAATGCGATGCAATGCAATGCACCGTGGAACTCACCTGCAGGTCAGGAGGCTGCAGACTGTCCCGCGGACCCTCCGTGCATGCTGCCCTGTGAGCGGCTCGGAGGGAGAGGCTGCTTATACCGCGCGCACACACCCAGGGAGATGGGAGGGATGGAGGGATGGAGGGATGGAGGTCTGAGGGCCGTGCCTCCTCCTCCCGCACACGCCCCAGTGTCACTTGTTTTTATTCCGCGCTACTTTCTCAACTTTCTGTGGGGGATTTATATTCCCCAGTCACAGTTTTGGGGTAATTGGAATTTTTTGCACGATTTATTCAAGATTCAAGCCCATTTAGCTCATGTATTTGTAGATTTGGGATGATGCATTTTCCATGTGCGTACGCGGCAGCGTAAAGGGAAAAGTCCAAGACCTGCGCAAAACAAACTGCGAAAAATGTAAAAGAATTCCAAATTAGTAAAACAGATGTTTACAAATAAAACAGGAAGGCAAAAAAATTAGCATAAAATATTAACGTGAACTATGATGAATGCAAAAGGGTGTGTATGTATGTACACAGTAAGAATTAAAACAAAATAGTATTTTCACAGTAGGTGTTATTTGTGTTGGCTGCGCTGTTTGACTTCGTGTTTCTTGAAGCTGCGCCCCAGGAAATAAACCGTTTTCAGTTTGTTTTCGGCGACTTTTACTCTGAAGTAAAATATATCGATTGGCAGATTGGGTATTCGCTACTGCGCAGGCGCACGCCTGGGGGGCGAGCAGTGAGCTTCCATTCATTTTGTTATTTGATATTAATATTTGTTATTGAATTTATATTTGTGGACTGTTTACCGCATAGACATTGTATTTGTGGGACTGAAGACAAAATATGATCACAAAATACATATTATATAGTAGTGGTCGAGTTTATTGTGTTTCTCTATCTCTTGAGAGTTTCAAGAGTTTCTTGTTTATATATTTACATTTATGTAAAATACATTTGCTTTAAGCAATATAAAATGATTTAAACATTGGCTTAGCATTTGGTTTACCAGGCATAAAAAAGTACGAAACGGACATTAACGTTTTTATTATTATGATTTATTCAACCTTTATTTAACTAGATGAGAACTGAGATTACAATCTATTTTGCAAGAGAGACCTGGCCAAGAAGGCAGCACAAAACAAGATACACAAGGTTACAAGCAAGGACAACATAAAAAATAAAATCAAATAAAATAAAAAAGGACAATAAGCACTCATTGGTGAACAATGGTAAAACAACCCAAATAAAATCTTCATGTGCGGGAAATTAAGGACTAAATGCAAATAATACTGTTTCTATGTGGAATTCACCAAAGGTACTGAAATCAAGCTGTGGAATGTGGTGGATTAAACGCCCAAAGTCTCCCAAACCGAACATGCTTCAGTAAATACAGATACCTGAAAAAAAATGTACTCCAGTACAGTAACGAAATACTCTTACTCCGTTCCTTACACCTCTGAGTATAAATAACACCGTTCTTTCACTTGTTCTGCGGCGGCTTTTACTTTGAAATAACGGCAGAGTTGAGGCGGCCTGCTGCGCAGGCGCAGGGCGGAGAGCGAGCGCGGCGCGCGCTTTGCCTCTTCCTGTTTGTGTCCGGCGGTTTGGACTTTGTTGTTGTTGTTGTTGTTGTTGTTGTTGTTGTTTCAGTGTTTCCCACGTGGTGCGTTGGGATCCCCCGCCCCCGTTAAAGCACGTCTCGCCACACTCCGGGGACGCCGCGCTGTAGCTCCCTAGCCCGGGCGGAGGGCGCCCCATGGAGGCGGTTCTGCAGAACCTGCGGAGCACGGCGGAGCTGCTCTCCGTGGTCCGGACGGAGGCCGTGGGCCGGTGGGACCCCCACACCGTGGACAGGGCCTTCCAGTGGGCCCTCTACTGCGAGCACCTCCACGCGCGCTTCCAGGCGAACGCCGCGATACGTGAGTCGATGGAAAAGCAGCTGCGGGCCACGAACGGGGTTTTACGGGCGGCGTTTCCGGGCCACACCGACCTCCGGTTCGCCGACCTGTCCCGGTGTCAGCAGCTGTTGCTCGCCGGGTTGCTGGGGAACCCCGCGGTGCCCGGGCCCGTCCTGAAGCGACTCTTCTGCGGCTCCGGCCCCACGGACGCGGGCGGAGGCGGTTGCCACGGCAACCAGCTCGTAGCGCGCAAGTCCGCGTGCAAGGTTCTCGCAGCCATGGCAACGGGACCCGACTCGGCCCCTGGTCCCGAAGCTGAGGTCCAGGGAGAGATGCTGATGGAGAGGCTGGGAGCCCTCGGGGAGGCTGGGGCGACGGGGACGTTTTTAGACTCCTGGCTCCAAAGCTGCGAAGAACCGAGCACCGTCTGCCCGGTTATAGCAGCGGCTCTGAGGAGGAGAGGCCCGAACCACGGCCCCGCGGAAGGTGGGTCCCGGGACCTTCTCCTCGACTGGTCGCAGATAAACGAGACCCTCCTGCAAACGATGTGCTCCACGCTGCCCAGCGGGCACCTGGCGGGCCTCCTCAGGGACAACGTGGCGTTCCGGACCGTGTACCGCGGGGTGCTCAGGGGGTGGGCTTCGCAGATGGTGTTCGACGTGGGCGGAGGGGAATGGGTGCGGGCAGGGGCCGCCGTGGGAGTCAGCTTCAAGACGCTGAGCGACGGGTTCCTGTTGCTGTTGGGGGTCTGCCCGTCACTGAGAGAGGATGTTGAACAGGAGTTAAATGTCCTGAAGGTGTCGGACGGAGACTTCGATGTGAGGGGTCTGAGCGTCTGGGGGGATCTGCTGTTGGAGCTGAGAAAGGACAGCTCCTAATTCTGTTCAGCTTGTGGTCCAAGGATATTTGACATGCAATAAAAAAACACTATTTTTTTTACACTCATACGAGTTTTTAGAATGTCTCTAGGACACCAACATGGGACTGTTATGCACTAATTTACGTCATTTTCCTACAATGAACTCTTCATATTTGAAAATAGAATATAATTAAAAATAGACTTGCTTCAAACTGTGATAAACGCATACTTTGTATGGGTCAACAGGAGTTATATCACAATTTAGACTGCAGTACAACCCTCTTACATCATTTATTTGTTTATACAGCTTGCAGGGTTGCACAGATGGTAGCATTGTATGTTCCCTGTAGTCATTGGTTGCCTGTGCCTGCATTTGGTTAAATTGAAACTAAATGTCATGCATTGAATAGTTTACACCCTGCTAACGTGTCCCTGGAGACAGAGGGCCTCACGCAACATCATACATCTTACTATCAAATTAGTATACGTGTTACAAAGACATTTTAAAAATCTCCATGCATTTGCTGATTTGTGTTGTCCTATTCACACCCACTAAAATTATACCAATATCTCTAAACAGCTTGGCATTAAAGTATTAACACAATGGCAAAGCCCCCTAGTAAACATATTTAAGCCTCCTTTTTTTTCAAACCACAGGAAGTATTTAATTGATTCTGCTTGTGGTAGGACAGGTTTTCTATCCAGGCTATTTTCCAGGAAGGATAACAAAGGGGTTCAGGTACAGAGAGTCCCATTCAACTTTTGATTTTCTCGCGCCATCTGTCAGCATCGCCTCTTCTCTGGCCTCAAATTCAAACATTTGGTCGGCCGCGTGCCAGTCATGTGACTTGGCTCCAATTCACACATCCCCCTCCCCGCTTCACCTCTGCTGCTCAGGGATCAATTAGGCAGATCGGGCATCTCCAATCAAACCCTGCTTAATGACCAGCGTAGGACGTCACACCGCCAGTCGCAGGGCTACAGCACCAGACACTGTGGGAAGCAGGATAACGTGGCCATGGCTCGTTTAACACACACACACACACCCGCACACACACCCAAAAGAAACATACACAGGCAGACACGGGTCACTGAGTACGGGGCGACGTTTACAGAAGCAATTTATTTTCAACCAATGAAGAACATATGCATAGAAACACCAATATCACCTATTCTCCATTCAATTCAGATTCATTACATTTCTTTGTATTATTTATTTTTCTACCGGGCATTTTACGAAATTTTTTTTTTGAATGATGCAATTTATTGTAGATTGCACATTCGTTGAAATAACTGATTTAAAGCGTAACCTACACGATCCCAGTGCTGTTAGTCTTGACTGCTTGACATGTTGAATTTAAGTGTTTCCTGACGGACGTGGACAGATATTTTTCCTTCACACCCTCCTTTCACACCACTCCACATTGCTGGCAGAGCAGGAACTGTGGGAATGAGTCACATGTCTGACTTCACATCCACCAAAAGGAAATTTTCTGCCAGTGTGGAATCACAGTCGGACCACCCTGCACCATCATCCCTCATCCCTGGGGTTTTAAAGAACGCGATGTCGCTGTGTACACGAACGCTAGAACACGTGGCGGCCGAAGCCGATCCCTTCTGTGGCTCTTATTAGGTGAGGCAACACGTTGGGTTTCAAATCTTGGCAGGAACTTGGGTGAATTTGCCGAAATCACTTTTCACTCCTGTCACAATCGAAAATGAGGCCAATTTACGAGTGGAGGAAATGCAGTAACGGTTGTGTTCTCTGTTTGTTAAAACAGTAGCTTTCAATCCTTTATCATTATTCATAAATATGAACAAGAGTCAGACTGCTTCAGTATCCACACATCTAAATGGTTGATCCCTCCCTCCTTACAGGGGAAAACCAATACTGCTGGTTCTAAAATATGTAAATATATTCTTCTGGCAATAATGTATGCCCATATTTAACAGTGATTTTGCTTTGTGAGGTGTTTGCTGCCAGCGCATATTGGAATGTCCTGATTTTACAATGTCATCCCCTCAATATCTTCCCCGAAGCATTATGGCTCCGTGCTTTTGTCTTTCATACGAGGGCTGCTTCTCGTCGGCCATGAACCAGTTTTGTGTGAGACGTGCTGACGGAGCCTGTTGTTCGCGGCGTTCCAGTGGGTGGTGGTGGGGAGTATTCATTAAATCTCAGGGCCGGCCCCCATCTGGTGGGCTGAATGGGGCGCCCGCACAGGGGGGGGGGGGGTGCCCTCCCTCGGCACGTGGCTAAGCTGCAGGGATCAGTGACGGATCACGGAGGCGGCAGGGTCCTGGAGGGTCCTGGAGGTTTCCTGCTTCACACCTGAGACCCCTCGCTCAGCCAGATGAAGGCCGAGCCTCCTCATCGTCACCGCTAGGATTCTCAGACAAAAGAATGAGCACTGATATTGTGCCCATGCATTTAAAATCAAGCTGGAAAGGAATAGTAGTAGTAGTAGTGGTATAAAAAATGGTTATGTATGATCTGAAAAATTATTATATAATACATTTTAACACTGTTGTTGCATAATTTAAATTTCAATGGATAAATAAGGGAATGGGTGTTTGGTCGAAAAAGAAAAGGAAATAATTGTCCCTGTTTGTTAATTGTGAAGCAATAGAAAGAGCCACACCCATATGAACATGTTATCTGTGCTACTTGAAGATTGTGTTATCAGATTCACCAAACAGGGGTAGCAAAAGATACGTTAAATCCTGCTCACCCTCGAGAGCAAATGATCCTATAAAATCTTATCAGAGTGAACGTGTGTGTGAAGAGGAGTGTCGAGCTGTGAGATGGGGGAGGGGGGAGCGAGAGAAAGCTCTGATAAATCACCTCACGTTAAACGGCACGAGAACATAGATCCAAAAAGATAAACAATGAGGCGTCGCCCATCTCCTCCCCCGCTGACCGTGGAAGATGCAATATTTAGCGAGCGGTTCTAAAATTGTGGGTCCTTTTATGAAAGAGATATTTTCCACACCATAAAAATGAGCCATGCGCTTATTTTCTATTCATTGGTGCAGTTTCCACGTGTTTCCGCGTTGAGTCATGAAAATCGACGTCGCGGCGTTTGTGGCCCAGCCTGGGCCGCACCAGGAGCGACACATCAGCGTCGCCAAAGCGCCTCAGCTGCCATGTAAATCAATATGGAAGCTCGGCATGCCACGAGTCTCCTAAAAGATCTCCATTAATGCAGCGGTTAGGAAGGGAGGAACAGGAGGCGTGAGTATATTTAATTATCCCGCGGCTGGACGGCAGATTGCCAGAGGGTTTCACAAACAGTAATTATTCCATTGCTCCACTCAAACACCGGGCCATAATTACAACTATGGCCCGATATTTTAGAAATAGGTCTTGAAATTGCAGGTTCATGGCCTTTTCAGTAGCATCGTGCGTGTCAGTCCACTCCACAACACGAGCTCCATTGTGGAGATGGAAACCGGGATCAGAGGGATAATTGCATGCGGGCGGCGTCCCGGGGGACGAGTGCAACCCCTGTCATCAAACACTCATTCTGGCTAGACCTGATCCCATTACGCTCCCCAAGGACGCCCGGCCACACCTGCCCCCCCCCCGCCAACCCCGCCCCTCCCCAGAAGCATCACCGACAGTGACAGACACGGCAATTTAACAGCGAATGAAATGCACAGGCAGAATCTTACTACAGTACAGAGTGCAGCGTACTATAAATACAACTTACAGCCAGGTGAACGGTGCAGGATCTCACTTCCGGGCCGCTTGGAGCCGCGTTGTCCAATTACACCCCTAACAGGCGTGTCACCGGGGCAACAGCCATGACCATTCCAGCTGGTTAGGCATGAGGAAACATGTTCCACGTGGCTGCGGACACCATTGTGTTTGCTGTCAAATTAACAAGTGCGGCGGGAAGCGGGCGGTGCAGGCGTGAATGATGTCTTGTCTCGGTTAGGCATATTATCTGAGGGAATGGAGATTGATTGCTGGCATCACTGACGCTCCGGGGGAGATAAGAGTGTTCCTACAGCCAGAGCTGTTTCAGCCAGGAAAAAGCCTCATGTGAGCCTAAAAAACGTCCATGAAACTCAAAAATGAAGCAAACCCCACTACTACCAGACAATACAGTTATATTCCATCTTATTTCTATCCTCTGCCCCTTTTTACATGACCATCCAAGACACACAGTGATATTTTCAGTGCACATACGTGTATTAAGTGGTGAAGGGTGCTGAACGTTGGATCCTGGAACCGAGATGTATTTTAATTTTGTTCTCATTGTCTGTGAGTGGGCTTGAATAGGCTTTGGTTATCAGTCAGGCTATTGAAATCAATGAAATTCATTTTTACTGAAATTAAGCTATTTCAAATCAAGTTCATTAAACATTAACACAACAAGTCACTCTTGAAATCTCTTAAAAGGTATAGATTTGGTATTGGGTTATTTGGCCTGCTGTGACCCGATCAATAGTTAAACATCTTACACTGAAAACTATTGATCTTCAAGATTCAAGATTCAAGATTTTTATTTGTCACATACATATACATACTTTCATACATATATGCAGTGAAATGTAATATTCAGGCATGTTCTGTAGATAAGGACACAGTGCACGAGACGTGCTGTGTGGACAACCATACCTGTACCATTATATTACATTATATTACATTGTTTTACATTATATTACAATATATTACATTGTATTACATTGTATTACATTATATTACATTGTTTTACATTATATTACATTATATTACATTGTATTACATTATATTACATTGTTTTACATTATATTACATTTCATGACATTATGTTATATTATATCACATTATTATACATTACATTACATTGTATTACATCATATAACCTTATTTTATATGATATTATATGATATGATATGATATTATATTATATTATATTATATTATATTATATTGTATTATATTATATTATATTATATTATATTATATTATATTATATTATATTATATTATATTGTATTACATTTTATTACATGGTATTAAATCACCTCTGATCCTTTTCTCCCAAAGTATTGTTTGAAGAGGTGGAATGTCATATCCTCATGGGTGGTTTAAAAAGTAGAGAATGAGTTCCACAGGCCACCATTTGAAAGCATGTGTGCGTGTGTGTGTGTGTGTGTGTGTGTGTGTGTGTGTGTGTTGGTCGCCGTTGCCGCATGAGTTCAGGTGCTGTGGTGTGTGTGCCGTGTGACAATTGAAGAATCTTCCTCACTCTAATAACGTAGGATTTACTACATCTTTGAATAACCACGTGAGACTTCATATCAGAGTGTGTAACCAGTTCTGTGTCTTCAGTGGGTTCTCTGTGTTCCGACACAATTTCTGCAAAGACAAGAAAAAAATGATTTTGCGTTTTGCATTTAGAAGGCAGGCTCCATCCTTCCCGCAGTGCGGGTTAAACCGTGGATTTGACTCTCGCGTGTGGCAGAGATACCGTGTCGTGATAGTGGCGTGTATGGGATGTAATCCACACTATTAGTGTTCAGACTGCCGGTCCCGCTCTGTGTCACAACAAGCGGCTACAGCGTCCGATCCCTTCCCCGGAGACTCCGCGGACCTCGGCCATCGATTCACTAATGAGAAAGGCAGAGGAAACCTGGGCCGCGCGGCACTGATTGGAGACAGTGGTCAGCTAATTACTCAGCACTCCCCAAGGTCTCTAACCTACAAACAAACCTGTATACCAAATACTAATATAATATTTAGGAGATGAAATAATGACCCAGATTGACAAAAAAAAAGCCTTTTTTCTTTTTTTTTTATAAAATGATATGAGCATTTTTGTGTAACACTTTTTGACATCAACATATCTCTTCATTAAACACAATATAAGAAGCGATAAAATCACATTTATCTAAATACATAAATGTCAGGCACAAAACCATAATAACATGTTTTGGTCTTCTTAAACATTCTTAAATATTTATATACTTTTTAAACATCCTTGCAGCGTTCACACAGCAACTTAAGTTCGTACAGTTAATAAACTACGACAGGGCAGCCCATCTTAGTAGTGTTTCATTTGAACTCGACGATAACAAAGTTTTAATAAAGTACTTTTGGTGACAATGAGAACAACCAAGAGACATCAAGATATCACAGAACTTGGTTGTTCGTGTACAGTACCGTATATCCTGCTGGTCAAAATGCAATGCCACGCCCTGCGCCGGGAGCGACACATTGGATTTTGCAGACTCTACTGATTTGTTAAAACACACACCTTATGTTGATCATCACATGACTCCAAAACAATACAGTTAGCAACAGCAAGCCAGTGTCACGTTACAAAACAGATTGTGCTGGGTGGCAACCGGTACGCGGGGTTTATTGCAGTGCACACCAAACATCCAAAAAACAATTCATTGAGGAAATCCGCCCTCGGGACTCTTGCATCGTACATCACCACCGGAACCTGATCATGAAAGTTTCACTTTATTACTTATAATGAGCGACGGCCATCGAGGAAGGAAGCAGCAGGCGGAATGAGGACGACCAGACTTGGAGGAAGGCTGGATCCGAACACTGACTTCGGCAAATTCATGCAACGACACGCACTAGAATTCTACGCTTGAGTTAAACTTCACTCACACTTTTTTTTTTTGTTTCGTGTTTTATCGGCCTCGCTGGAGGAGGCCGTTTTTGCAAGCAGACATATCCCTGAAAAGATACTGTCCATGAAAAATATGGCCTTTTATATCAATGTTAACACAGATCAACGACCCAAATCCACAATAGTCTCACAGAAACAGTATACAGGTATATATACAATACATAAAACACATCTGAGAAATAGAATAGAATCTTGTTTTTCAATACTTATGTTATCAGTGCAATCAGAATGGTATTTGAGAGAGATACTCTACTATGGCAAATTGCAGTGATATCTGGCTCATGTTGTTCAAGTAGGTTTATGAGGTTTGGGAACCTAGTGATTATACTACAGAAGTCGCCTTTTGATTATAATTCTTTCTTTTCTAATGGCTACAGAATAGATGCGATGAGAAAAATGTAAGAATCCGATGAGGATCGTTCCGCATTGCATGTGCTGCACCTATCTCTCTTCACGCTGCACGCTTGGAACGACCTGCCATTTTTCTAGTCGAATACACAGAATGGATTTATGTGTAAATATCTGATGTTCCGTTTACCTGTGCGATCCACAATGGAGGAGTTTCTTTCCGTGAGGGCGACTCACCATGAGGGGTGTGCACAGGTCTAGGAGTATCCCCCCTCGGTATACTGGCCCGCCGGCTTCTGGACGTACTCCTCCGTCTTGTCCCAGTCCTGAACCCAGCCGCCGTTGAGCTGCGCCGTCGCCCCGTAGCTCTTGGCCGGAGCGCCCAGTGCGCCGTAGCCCTGCGTGATGTCTCCCGTCTCCTCGGCCAGCTCGTCCTCGTCGATGAAGCCGCACTTCTCGTCGCTCGTCTCCTCGGGGTCGGCCCACGGCTGCTTCTCCCCGGACGCGAAGATCCCGTAGAACACGACGCCGCCGTAATGCACGATGGAGGCGATAAGGAAGACGTACTGCCACTCCTCCCGGGTCTGGACGGGGGAATGAGGTATAAAGGTCGGACAAAGGCGTATTTTCGCCCGATTCAATCCGCATCGATTTAAATATACGTTGTCTACCTTGTTCTTAGTCATGGTGCCCACTATAAGGGGGCAGACCATCCCAGACAGCGTTCCCACTCCGTTGGATATGCCCATGAGGATGCTGGCGTAGCGAGGAGCGATGTCCAGATGGTTGACATTGAAACCTACAGGAGAGAAAGATTTCATCTTCATCTCAATCTAAATATCGTGATGTGTTTTATGACTAAATTGAGACTGTTCCTAAATTCGGCCCCCGATCCACGTGGAATTTCCAGAACACCCTTCGACTCACCTGATATGGCGAAGCCGCTGAATCCCACCGCCATGACGAGGAAGGAGATGGCCACGCCCTTACTGTGGGAGTAACCCACCACTAGCAGCAGAGTGGCCTCCATTCCGAACCCTAAAAACAAGAGTCAATTCGACTTTGTTCCAGATTTACCACACAACGGGTATTGGCACAAGCCGGCGATGGGGATGCGAGGAGGGGTTCTCACCTCCGCAGTTCATGATCTTCCGCACGGTGGTGGTGGACATGATGTTGTGGGTTCGCAGGTAGTCGGCGAGCTGCCCCCCCAGCGGCACGATGATGGTCATCACCAGGTGAGGCAGCGCCGACAGCATTCCCACCTGAGCGGCAATCAATCAATCAACGGCAAGTTTACGCGACGGCTACAAATTTAAGGGTTTCATCAAGGGATTCTCTGCGTCTCAGAACAAATCTTTGTTCGCGTTTGAACTCCTGACTCCTGATATCCCAGCTGTCACATAAATCCCCGGCGGCGTGAGTGGAGTCCGACTCGCCTGAATTAAATCTGTCAAACCGGCCTGATTCATAACGCATATCTCTGTCCCCCGGATAACGTTCATGGAATGCAAAGGTCCCCTGGAATGGTCTGCATGGACGGCAGATTCATCGATCCTCACCGCGCTGCCGCGAGGAGGTATTTACGCCGGGCGCCGAGGGACATTTGTGCTTTACCTTGCTGATCTCAAAGCCAAACACCTCCTCGAAGTAGGCGGGCTGGCTGATGAGGAGCAGGTAGAAGGTCCAACTCCTGCAGAAATTGGCCACGATGATTGCATAAACGGGCATGGAGGAGAAGAACTTTCTCCAGGGAGTCTTAAATTTCTGCAAAACAAGGGGCGGAGGATGATTAGACGTTGGACTACAGGTCACTCTGAGCAGCCTCTTTTCACAGGGGGATCAGTCACGACAACAGATGCGAAAACATCATATTGGGTCTTACAGAGGCTCGGGGGCTGCCAGTTGCAGAGCCTGGTATGGAGGATATCAGCCGAACGTCCTTGCATTGCTTCTTCATTTCGAAAAAAACGCGAGGGGGACTCACCTCCATCGCACCCGTGAGCTGGGCGCTCTCCCCGATGCTCTCCTCGATGTAGCGCCGCTCCTCCTCGGTGATGGTGGGATGCTCCGCCGGGCTCTCGTAGGACACCAGGATCCAAAACATGTACCAGAAGATTCCGAAGCATCCTGCACAGGGCGCGGGGAAGGACAAGCATGAAAACAAACAAACAAACAAACAAACAAACGAACAAACAAAAAACAAGGAGGAAGGAATCCAGGGCGATAGTCCACTGACAGTATAGACAGTTCCACGCACCGTACAGGTAGAAGACAGAGGACCACCCTGTGTACTGCACCAGGATTCCCGCCAGAGGCATCGCGATCACTGCACCCGCGTACGAGCCTTTGAGGAGGAATTTGAGGATCAGATCAGATTTGTACCAATGCAACATCGGGTTTCCACATTTCTTTTTGTGTGTAAAATTGGTCTCGTTGCAGTAATAACTTGATGAAATAAATATGACAATCAATATGCGTGTGATTAATCTGCCACTCCGATATAAAAATGCTGTTTATCTACCACAGAAGGAGATGGTTGCCAGGCGACTCCTCTCCAACGGCGGAGCCCATTTGCTCCAGATTCCATGGCAGGCGGGGTAGGTCACTCCCTGGACGGAGACAGTTGTCATTTTAGTCTCTGCGTTTGATCTAAGGTGTGAACTCAATTATATTTTGCTTTAAACAAAGTGCAAAATACAACTGAGTCATCGTTTTTCCGCAGATCTCTTTTGTTAATGGTTCTTTAACCTGTGACTTTCTTTCCTAAGATAAGCAGCCACCGATCTGACAATTTATTTTTTCCCCTATTTGACGACAATTAATTTCACGTACATACAGTACATCCAGCGTGATCCAAATAACGAACTGCGCCGCCACGGCCCTTTATTATTAGTCTGATCCACCGACTGCACAACAAATTGCATTTGATAACAAACTGACATGCATTGGTGCTGACCTTTCTAATGGAGACTAATGGGTGAGGTACGAGTCGATGCAATTTTAGGCTGACTACCCACTCCATGAAAAAATCAGAATTGCTCCCATTAAATCTTCATTACGTTCTAAGTGGCAGACAATCAACTATTGATAGACACAAATTGCTGGCGCTTGCTCGTAGACACCCTGAAATGCTAATGTTTAATCTGAGGAAATTACGTGGGCGGCGAACAGCGCGGATCGGCGGGGGTCTGTTTCCAGCCTCTGCAGACACACAACAGGACTTTCAATTGCCGCAGAGGAAAAGTGGTTCCGGGTAAAGCGGAGTGAAAGGGTCCGGGGAGCACAGATTGTCCGGCAAACCGTGTTTGTCTTGGTTTTCAGAGCTTCGGGATGTTTGCAGACTAATATGATCGCAGCTGCGCGTGTAATGGGAACGAGCGATTATCCCGGGCGGGTAGGTGATGGATTTCTATTAACTAAACACAAATATACAAATATACAAAATACACATATACCGTGTCGTGGGGCGCGGGAACACCATCCTGGGAAATCTATTTAGTCCTTGGAAATCCCCCCCCCCCCACTCCAACATGGAGTGCTCCATCGTAAATGCCAAGGTCTCCCGGCACGAAACAATTCGGGAGTGACGGCAGCGGTGTGAAAAGCCCCTTCAAGCGCTCACCTCTACGAGGCCTTGTAATATCCTCACGAAGATGACACATCCGTAGTGGGTGCGCGCCGCCGAGGGGATGAACATGTTCAGGGTGGAGGTGAGGAAGATGGCGGCGCCAAACACTCTGAATAAAGAGAACCGTTATACGTTAATATATCGCTGGCACAATCTCGCCGTCCTCATCGTCATCATCCGTTGTCTTCGATGGTCAAGGACAATACATTGAGGTGAACTCACCCTTTGTTTTGTTTTGAATTTGATAGTTTATACTGTATGAAATGATAGGTTTGTGAAAAGCCAAAATGTGTTTTTCGCAGTGCATGCATATAATTCCAATAGTGCCATTTGTGAATCTACGTTTCTATGTAATATGGTTTGACCGGACTCAGACTCAGACTCTCCCCTCTCTCACACAGTGTTCAAGGATTTTATCGTCGTAAGCACAATAAAATTGCATGGAAGCCAATATCGTTGCCGATGGAATTATGGTAGCCTGCCGCAACATTGTACAAATAAAGACAAAAGAGTAATAAAAAATTGGCCAAAAAAAACTAAAAACGAGAAGCATGTAAAAATAGAGAACAGAGCGTTAAAATGAAGTCCACGAGGTAGAATGGAGATCACACACCGAGCTCCCCATCTATTATTTAACTTTCTTATTATTGCAGCCTGATCATTCTCCCCTAATGGCGGCATGCGTGTGCTTTCTCTCACACGGAGCCTCTAGCTTTGGAAAGTCTGGTTGCCATGCCTCCCGAAATAAAGGATGCGACGCGCCGGTCCCAGGGGAGCTCATTAACACGAGGACGCCTCACGGCCTCAGAGGGGAGGTCAGACCCCAGCCTCAGACCGCAGGCTCGCGCCAGCATCTGACTCCGTCATGTTTTCTGACACTGGGATTTACCTGTTTGCCGCCAGCCGTGAAGAGATGTATCCTCCTGGAATTTGGGTGACTATGTAGCCCCAGAAGAAGGAGCCGTGAATCATCCCCACCGTCTCTGGATCCCAGTTAAACTTTGCTTTCTTTATGGGAAAAAAAAAACCCCAGTAAAAATAGATCATGATGCATCCATCCTACAGACACAGAATAGGTCCGTTGTTGTCTTGGTAACAAACACATTTATTTTTAGGCTGTAAATTTTTTTTTAAATATATATATATAAATAAATAAAATATGTAAATACATAGTTATATAAATACTGTGTAAATATTAATATATATATATATATATATATATATATATATATATATATAAAAATAAATATAAATAGATATATATACTGTGTATATATAGGTGTCTATATATATATATATATATATATAAATGAAGGATAATATACATATATTTTTTATATTTCTCAATTGGTATGAAACTCACTCAACCAATTCACAAATAAATACATAAAAATCAAAAATGTAAGAAAAAGGTTTATTACAATGGTTCTCCCAATCCAAACCTGGGTCGCAGGACCATTTCAAGTAGACGTCCACTTTGTCAACGCTAAACTGTCGTTTTTCCAGGTGTCATTATGACGCCTCTCTGCATGTTATTGCTGCTCAGGTAAAACTGTATTTTGGAAGCTGCAGGGGACGCAGTTGATATTGTTTCATTGTCTTTTCGTTGAATTGGGGTTTCGGAGGCTTACCGCACTTTTTGTTTTTATGTTATTCACATGCACAAACCCCCGTCCTGCATTCATTCCAGTCAAATCAACATCAAAGACCTGTCTCCTCTCCTTCAGTCCCTTTGGCTGCTCCAAAAACAAACACACCCCACACTGCACCCTGTGCTCACATGCCTGTGCCAGGTTGTATGTAATCATTCTTCTGCTGTTACATCAATATTCTTGCCGTTGCCGTCCCATTTATTACAACCAAATCTAAAGTATTCTACTTCCTCTCTGGTATGTGCAGTGTGAGTGTCGTGTGTGCACGTTGAACTTCTATCCTGTACATGCACTTTGACGAGAGCAATGTCTTCATTTCATGATTCAATTACAATGATTCAAACCTAAATCATGTTTGGGTGGTGACCTAAAAACAACACGTGTGTTGGTTCCATTCTATTGCAAGTCCCAGAATTCCATTTGAAACATTTTTTTGAAACATCTGGTTTACTCCTGTCTCTGTTCTTGTACGTATTTTCTCTAAAGTATAATTTCTTCTGATCGATTGACACTTCACTTGAGGTGGTGGGGAGTCTTTTCGTTTGTTCTTTTTCATAAACGTCCATCCATATCTACAGTTTACCGGCCACAACTAGCTACACTGCTTTATCAAAGTCACCAGGGCTGCTTTTCGCTCCTTGCATGTGGCGGACCCCGCCACCGGCAATGGAAGCAGCATACACTGAGCAAATACACTGAATGGCTGTCTTACCCCGTGCCGGATGAAACAAATATGGGGATTTCCTTAAACAAAATAATCTTACGGATTTTCACTTTAATAAGGTGAACTCTGGACCCGGGGTACTCGCAGGTCGCAGGTCGCAGGTTCCATTCCCGCCGGACTCACCTCCTTGATGATGATCTTCCCGTTCTGGTGGATCGTGCTGTTGTTCACCATGCTGACGATGGCCACGCCCAGGTTGCACCGGATCCCGAAGGAGATGCAGAATCCGAGCCCGCTCATCATGGCGATGATGTACCGGCGCGGGAGGCCGAAGCACGTGCAGTCGCAGAGCGGCGCTCGGCGCTCCGGGGCGTCGCGCGCCCTCCCGTCCTCCGTCAGCTCGATGGCCTCCCCGGTCTGCTGCCGCTTCTCCAGCCGCCTGCAGCAGCGGGGCCCGGGGCCCAGGGGGTTAGTTTACAGCCAATAAACAAATGCACAAAATGCAAAAAGCTAAGATCAGTCGAAAGTGAAAGTGAAAATGAGATGTGTTCACTAAATGCACTAAATTCACTGAATTCACTGAATACACTAAATACACTAAATGCACTAAATGCACTAAATTCACTGAATACACTAAATTCACTGAATACACTAAATACACTAAATGCACCATATTCACTAAATTCACTGAATACACTAAATACACTAAATGCACCATATTCACTAAATTCACTGAATACACTAAATACACTAAATGCACCATATTCACTAAATTCACTGAATGCACTAAATGCACTAGATGCACCAAATTCACTAAATGCACCAAATGCACTAAATGCACTAAATGCAGCATTTGTTGCTGTGAGTGCATGGCACGTGGTGGCACAGCCATTAAGATATGTGATCAATTTCCACGTCCCATCGAAAGGCATTGATGTAGGTTTTAGATTTTATATATATATATATATATACACGCACACACACATATATATGCACAATTTCCTTCTTTTATCAGAGTTTCAATTGTTGATAGATACAGATGTTTATTTTTTAATAGGTTTATTATCTGTTGTATGGGCATGTTTTCTATACTCCTTTCTCTATCTATCCATCCATCTATATATCCATCCATCCATCTATATATCCATCCATCCATCTATATATCTATCCATCCATCCATCCATCTATCTATCTATCTATCTATCTATCTATCTATCTATCTATCTATCTATCTATCTATCTATCTATCTATCTATCTATCTATCTATCTATCTATCTATCTATCTATCTATCTATCTATCTATCTATCTATCTATCTATCTATCTATCTATCTATCTATCTATCTATCTATTTTTTGGTCTATTTTTAATGTATGGGGCTCAGAAGCAACTCAACCTCTGGTTTTATTTGGCAGTTTTATTATTATTTTTAATTAGGCTTTGCAAACGAATTATCGAACTACCTATTTAAGGTCATGAAGCTGCTCACTAATATATTCATGTTTCATTTAAATATTTCATCCTTATTTGCGTTGGTTTCCTCTGGTTGCTGAAGGAGGAGAACATGACCTTCCTACCGCATTGCAGCACTACAGCAGCATCTGTTTGAGGAGGATTTACACCATTGGCTGTTTTGTTTTAGGCCTTACAATCAGAAAAAAATGTGGAAATATTATTTGTTTGAGCTCAGGTTTAAATTCAGTCAATTGATCAAAGATTCGTTCAGAAATGATTAATTCAAACCGAGGCCTCGTTTAACAGAAGCATTAAACAGACCTGCGATTCTAAATAAAACCAACAGGCTTTTCCAGGATTCCTTCAACCGGTGGATCCCATAATAAAATTAAAACGATATTTTTTTTACCTTATTTCTAATAAAAACATAAATTTAAAATCTTTGGACAATTGAAATATTATTCGTTTCGAGAGGATTTGTGATTTTTTTTCTTTGTTTCTCATTCCGTCCACATTTTTGGGCCTGGTGTCTTCTTTTAAAAATCTATACAAATAGATGGAACGAATTTGGCGAAAAGCTTGAATAATATGGAGATAAAAACTGATAATTTGCTGCATCGAAATTTGTCTTTTTTATTATTTTTGAAATAGAATAGTTTATTATGAGAAACATTTTTCTCCCCTTTTTGAGTCGGTCCTGCAGTGAATTGTGCAAATAATATTATAGCAAGGGGACAATTGATACGAAATAGATCGATCTGGAAGTAATCCCAAGGAATACATCCCATAATACCCCCCCCCCCCCCGACCCGATGTCACGACTCGCGTAGTTTCATTCATTATTAAAACCTTCCACATGCAGCTGCTGTGGAGGCTCCGTCCTCTGGGGAAATATCTGATCCTTAAATATTCCCACAACCATCCAGCTCACAATTCAACCCTAAAAACAAACGAGCCCCCCTCCTCCTCCATCCCGCACATGGTTTTAATGGCATAGTAGAAAAAAACAACAACAACATTTGAACCAGTTGATTCAACATGGACGCTGTTTTTTTTTATTTAATTATTTTTGTTTGATACCCTTTTTTTTTTTTTGGTTAATAATCCATTATTTTCGGAGGAATAAAAGATGCCGGAGCGATGACATGCTGCTGCTCTGTGCGCCTTACCTGTGCAGATTGCCCAGGGCCTTTCCCGCGAGGTTCTTCAGCCCCTCTCTGGTGGGAGGGAAAGCCCTCTCCTTCCCTTGCTCCATGTCCATGTCGGCTCTAGAATCTCACGCTGGCTGTGGCAAGCGGCGGTGCAACATTAATGCACATACTGTACTGATGCGGATCCCCGGTCCAAACGCCCAAACCGCCCTGCCTCCCGGTCTGCGCGGAGAAGGAGCGGATCCTCCCGGATGGAGGAGTGTGGAGGAGTGAGGAGCCTCCAATCTGATAGGGCTGATAATCTGATAGGGCTGATAATCTGATAGGGCTGCTCGCAGTCACGGAGAAGCAGACAGATCTGAACGCGCTCGGTCCATGCGCAGTGTTAATCCATGCGGTCGCATCTAAAGATCCAGTCAAAGAGAGAAAAAAAAACAAAAAAAAAAAACCCGGAACAATAAAAAAAATCGTAAAAAAAAAAAAAAATTTAAATCAAATCAAATCAAATCAGATCGGATAAGGATCAAATTCTGGCGGATCTAAGTATCTTCACCCCGGAACGGCGGGACGCGCACCCAGGTGTGAGGTGCGGATCTCCGGTGAGACGAGATGCAGCGCCACGGTGAGAGGATCACCTGCGGAGAGCTCCCCCTGGCGGCGGGTCGCGGCAACGCACGGCGGGGCTCGTTACCAGGATTTGTTCTTGTTCATCTGGAGAGTTTTCTTCATTTGTAGCGTTGTTTTTAGTCCTTACTGTTTGATTAGAACTACTCTTTATTCACCGTCTGCATTCAATATGTAGAACCTTGGATCTTGAGTCCTGCCATGTTTAGTTATGTAGGCCTGTTTTGAATTGCATTCAATGTCTTTATTTATCAGCTTTTATTCTTCTTTGATTCAAGATAATGTATTTTATCATCACCTTAACATATATAATAACATAATATTATAATATAATATAATATAACATCATATATGCATATATTATTATATACAGTATATCATAAAAAAAGTATGATAAAATATATCATATATTTCATCTGAAATGCCATTGACAGATGTGCAGCTTGCCCACCACACAGAGGCAGAGTTGGGTAGAAAGGTGAGGAAGGTTGTTGAGGTAACGTGAGAGAGGTTATCTGAGCCACATACTGTAAGTGGCTGCTCTTTATTTTATTAAACACCACTGATAAAGCCACATCACAACACAAAACCACCCACCGTCAATACAGTTGCTTGCACGTAACACATATGAAATGTACATTTTGATTGCTCTTTCCACAACAAATGTACTTATTTAGAGAGGGCTGACGGTAGTCACCCCCTGCCTCTGCTGCACTGTTGTGCCTTCTCTCTTCAACAGTGCTGCCAGCTTGGAACGTGGACACCGCCGTATCAGAACAACAACGCTGTCATGGAACTCCCTCCTGAACTGTCGGCCCACGAAGCAGCTGAACAGGGGGTTGATGCAGGTGTTGAGGCTGCACAGACACATCTCCAGGGAGAAGGCCAGGTCCGAGGGCCCCCAGGACGCGGGGCTATCGGGGTACAGCGCCCGCATGATGATGGCGGCGTTCCGGACCAGGTGGTAGGGCAGGTAGAGCAGGGCGAAGAGGACCAGCACCGCCCTCATCACCCGCATCAGGCGCTGCCATTTGCCGTGCGGGTGATGGAGGCCTGGGCGGCGGCGCAGCTCCCTGACGCTGCACAGGCAGCAGTAGCAGATGGAGACGAGAGGGAAGAAGAACCCGATGATGCTGCAGAACAGGGAGTAGGGCAGGCTCTCGCTGGTCACGTCCAGCAGCAGGTACAGGGTGCAGATGGTGTGGTTGTTGCTGGGGCAGGTCTGGATCAGGGTCATGTCGGCCACAGGTATACTGAGGGCCAGGGTCACCAGCCATACCAGCACACACAGCAGGAAGGTGTGGCGCCGGCCCAGTATGGTCGGGGAGCGCAGGGGGTGGACGATGGCGAGGTAGCGGTCCAAACTTATGGACGTGACGAAGAAGATGCTGGAGTAGAAGTAGTTGTGGTAGAGCAGCCGCACGGCCGTGCACAGAGGCAAGCCAGAGGTCCAGTAGAGCTGGTTGAGGTGGAACTTGACGAGGAAAGGCAAGGCCAGCAGCCAGGAGGTGTCAGCCAGCGTCAGGTTGAAGATGAGGATGGTGCTGCGGGTCCAGCGTTTCAGGCGGTACAAGAAGATCCAGAGGGAGAGCAGGTTCAGAGGGAGTCCCAGGATAAAGACACTGAGGAACCAGGCTGGCAGGAGGTAGAGCTGGACCAGCAGCAAGCCCTCCTGATCCCGGTCGTTCAGGTTGCAGAAAGCTGTCTCTGGAGGCTGGAAGGGCGAGTGTGCGGTAAGTGACACCTCGGAAGGAAACCCGACGCAGGACTTTTACCGAGGGCCGCGGCCACACACTGATGGTAGTGAAATATTGTATTTAAGCAGCATCGCAGTGAAGTAATGCTGTTTTCTGAACCTCATATTGTTCTGTTCTAATCAATGGTTGTAATATCCACGTTACTAATCGTTGTTTCTCAAATATGAACTGTGTGTTAATATCATATGAAAGCACCAATAGTCATCCCCAAAATATTATCATATTATCGATAACAATTTATTCTTCTATCTGATTTGGTCAATGTCGCCCAGCCCTATATTTTGACCTGGTAATCCATTTTTATCTTCTCTTAGTGTTTTCAATCTGCATACATGTTACAAGCGGTTGATCGTTAAAAACAGTAATCTGCACATTTATCATCCAGACGCTGTAATAAATTCTTTAAGTTGTTAAGTTTACATTACAATCTATTTATCTAACTTCAATGTCCTATCTATCTATCTGATTTTTAAACTTTTGTTTGTGCGAAATCTATTAGTCGTTCTGTCTGCCTACCTTCTTAATTCTCTCCATATCTATCTATCCTGGTCATATTGTGCTGCGGAAAAAAAAAGTTTAAATAACAAGTAAAAACATAAAATTATATTAGGATAAAGCTCATGAAATAATCAGGGTTCTTTATTCCTACCTGAACCTGAGCGTTGCCCATGTCTGTCAGCACTTTAATTCTGTGCCAAGTGAATCAACCATGCCAGCGCATTTTGGTACAAAACACACCCACTAGTGTGAACAAATATTGAATAAGTATCTGCGCTCGCTCGGCCATCTGTTCCGTTGAATCGTGACTCGACGTCTCACTCATAGGTCGCTTTTTCTGAGCGACACATGCAACGTTTCAGTCAAATTCCGACCTTTTTGCTCGGTTTGACTTGATACAGACACCCGACACGTGGTGCTTTGGAACGGGTACTTTATTTTAGATTGTCTTTACAGTCCAGCACATTTGAATACCAGATCAGTGTATAAAAATGATAGAACACAACTCAACAAAACCTGATGTCACAACATAAACAGCTTTCCTTTCTTTTTCACACAAAGTGAAAGTACAAAATAAATAGTCAGGCATGGCAAAAGACTTAGAAGACTAAAGAATTGAAAGGCACGAGGAAAACAAGGGATGAACAGAGAGAAAAGTATAGGAGGTATTAAGGCATCGGCGAAAAGGCAAATTTCAAAAGTCTTTCAAAGTGAGAACACCGAAGTAGAATCTCAGAAAAAAATACATTTATTTTATTAGACCAGACCTAATAAATCACTCTTCAAATAAAAAATCCCAGCTTCTTCTATATTTTAGATAAATATCCTTCATATAATGTCTAAAACGGACAGATTTCACTATTCAACATGCTGTGACATGTTTCTCGCCCCCGTGCCGCAAACTTCAAGCTCCATTTAAACAGAATATCACGGGTGGGAATAAACTACGGCTCCCATTCACTGCGTTCAAATGACTGGGGATAAGACGATCTAGAATTCACTGATTCAAAACACTGGTTATATGTAGTGCCGCGACAAGGAATCGCACTGACATTGCGGTTTCTCCCCTAGTTTTTGTGTCATTAAGTGCTTTGTGCAAAATAAAAATAAAAAATAAAAATAACAGAAATCATAAAGAATGTGTATGGATTTTTCTTCCTGCTTGTTTCGGTCGCAGCTGAGGGAACCTGACACACAGCGCTGGCTGGTGTGCTTTGTGTGGTGCAGAACACACACCCGCGCACACACACACACGCACACGCAGGGCGCTGTGTGGGGAGTTTCATTAGCGCTCAGGTATGGTAAACAGAGGCACATTAAAAAGGGATCGCTCCACTCGCTCATGCTCCGAACACGACTCGCTGTCAACAGTCAATATGCAGCAGCTGCCGCCCACGTCCCGGCCGAACCGACGACCGGCTGGAACAGCGGGCAAGACAGGTCTACAGGCAATATGAATATTACAGTAAAGAGCAGTGCACGGAGTGGTTAAATGGGTGTGCAGTGTAAAAAACAAAGGCAAAATACTGCAGCATTTTTTCAGCAAACGGCTTCTCCGTGTCATTCGATCTTCGTCGGACGGTGTCGTCACCGAATCGGCCTCGCGAAGCAAACTGATCCTTCTGGACATCCGCCGTTTCGGCAAAAAGAAAACCTAGAACAATGTTCACAATTTGCGAAGAAACAAATTCCTTGCCGCAGCGTCGTGTGACGCCGAAACCCTTAATAAAACGACATCAAGATATATCATCATTTCTAGATTATATTTTGTAGATCGGATGAAATGTGGAACCGTCTCTGGTTGCTTCTAGTGGCACTTACATTAAACAGGTCGGGTGAAGAGGACGAAGCTGCCTGGCCGAGACACAGTGTTTTTTTTTTTAAATCCTCAATCCCAGATTTAAAAATAAAAAAATCCCAGATTATCCTCACAGACAAACTAATCACAGCATTCCCAGTGAGAAATCCAGGTAACAAGTGAAAAGTCAAGTAAATATCGGCCCAAGCAGGCATACGCATGCAAAATGAACTTTGGATTCTGGATGTTTGGTTTTAGCACTTCTGCCCCTTCCAAAAAGAGTAGAGGAGAGGAGAGGAGCCATCCTTGTGAACTATTGAAGTTTAAAGTTTTTAAGTGTTAACTGGGTGCCACCGCACGGAGCCTACAGGCACGACAGGCACGGGATGTATAAGCAAGTGAGACCTTCGTCAACAGTGAGACCTTCGTCAACGCGGCCCGGGGGGGGAGCCCGGGCCTAGAGGCATTCAGAGAGGACTTCGTGAGCGGGCAGAGACGGGTAGATCATGGGCGTGCAGGTGCAGTCGCGGTGGCTGCTGTCGCCGAGCTGCACCTTCAGCTTCTCCACCTCGTAGTTGTGGAGATACTCCTGGACCAGGAAGCGCTCCCTCTTGATTCGCGCCTTCACCTCTGACGGAACGTCGGGAATCATCCAGGCCACGAAATACTTGACCAGGAACACGACGTGCTGTGGAGGAAGCGCACGAGTGGGGTTAACGGTAAGTAAAATATAAGGTAAAAGCAACGGAGGTTAAATTCAATGTATTGATTTGTTGGGTGGCGTAGTGCATATTTCCTTCAAAGGTTTTGGTTCCATGTGACGTGAAGAATATTCACCTTCAGAGAACTTTGTATTTTATTTTGCCTTTTTTCAAATCAAAAACCACAACATCACTTTCCTGTCCCTATTACAATTTCAAAGCCTTGATTCAATTGCATGTTATTCAATGACGCTATTGACAGTGAAGTCCATACTACAGTATATCAGACTTTTTTATTGACCAGGGTTACACTGTTTACATATAAAAAATTAAGATAAATGAGATAAATGCATGTGTCGTGGTGGTGCAGGCACCTCCATGATGATGATGAAGGCCAACTTGGCGGCCAGGATGTGCCAGAACTGCATGGTGTGGGAGTACTGCTTCTCATGGCCAGGGGGGTAGCGGTAGTCACGATACCTGCAGGGAGAGTCGTTAAAAAGAGATTCACGGAGGATCTCACACAACATTCTAGCATTTTCTCATCACACGCACGCACGCACGCACGCACGCACGCACACACGCACACACGCACACACGCACACACACACACATACACACCTGCAGGTGGTGAAAGAGCTGTTGAACCAGAGGGGATTCTCTCCCTCCTCTGGCCTGTTGGCCTCTTGCATCTGGCTGATGCTGAAGAAGGAGAGGCTGTTGTTGATGTAGCCCCTCATGGTGACCTCTCCGTCCGGCTGGTAGGCGTACATGTACACCAGCCGAGGGATCATGTCAGAGGTGAAGGCAACGATGAACGCCTGAAAAAGCCGAAAGGAGAGGTGTGGGAAGGGAAGACAGGGATGGAACAGGATTATTAATAATGGAGGTGATTTATTATTGATCAAAATTAGCGATTTAAAAGAACATACATATCTAACTATAAAGGGAGGAATCGCTGTCAGTCTGTCCGTCTCTATGTCCTTTGATTATCATGTCACGCCTACTTCACACATGTCGGGTGTATTGCTGGGGACCCAGGGACGTGCAGTGTTGAATTTGGAGCAATTTGGAGACGTGACACGTATATTAATACAATTTCAATAAACAGGGAACAGTGAGTCAACGGGAGGGCGGGGCTTCAGGGCTCTGCGACTGAACCACAAAGAGCGTCTTTACCCGGTGTACAGCTTGAACCGTAAGTTTCATCATCTATTGTGGAACACAGGACTGAATCATTGACATTTTATTAAACTGTGCCATTAAAATGTCTTGTACTTTGAACAGGCATGTACTATTGCAATTCAATATTCTGCATATTACAGTTTGTTCCCAACCATAGTTTATTTTGGTCTTTTTAGAGACTGCCTTGGCAGCCACAAAGGGAGAGATGAATGAGTTTGCTTTTGCGTTGCGGTGGAGTTCAACTTTGAAGGATAAGTTCGCAATTTTCCAACCCGGGCCTGATGAAAATGTTGGGTTTCCATCAAAGCACAACCTCACTGAACGCTTTACTATTGAGAAACTTACCACTCTGCTGCAGCTTCTCGCTGTGCTTAAATTCAGTCCAATGGGGCAAATATTTAAGCCTTAAAATAATCCTTAAATTTCCAGTTTTCTCTGAGTTTCCTGTTTTCAAAAACGAGATTTAACTTTTTTTAAGTTGTATGGTTGGACTGCATTTAATCACAGTGGTAAGTTTCTCAAGTTTTGTAAAGCTTTCGTTGAGGTTGTTCTATGAACAGATAGAAATGGGAACCAACATTTTAACAAGGCCCGGACTGAAAACAGTGAACTTGTGCTTCAAGTGTCGGTTGAAAACTCACGGTTCGCTGCAGCAGTCAGTGAAAGAGACGGAACTACTCGATCGCACTCACGTTGGTGACCACAGATAAGATGGCGATCCCGTTGAGGATTTCCTGCCAGGCTCCAATGCTGTGGGCCTTGGCGGCCACGGGCCTCCTGAACTGGGTGGTGAACTTCCAGGCGTCCACTCGCACCTCTATGATGTTGTTGATAAGAGCCAAGAGAGGAGCCAGTGGGAAGGAGGCCACGAACAACGTGATGAATCCAAACTGGACCACTGCGATGAGGAGACAGGGTGGTGAGCCATGAGGGAAACACTGCCCTCTGCAGGATTGCAGGGGACACTGCGACAGCAAAGTGCTCTCGGCAGGCTGCCTGACTGCTGGGTGATATTGATTATTGTCATGATGATGATGATGATAATGATGATGATGATGATGAAAGAGGTGATTGAAGGGAATTTTACAATACATTACAGAAATACAAAGATACTGGATTACATTTTCAAAATATGACTGCTGTCCAACGGTTCATCATGTTGATCTCAAAACCCAAACTCACTCAAATTTTTCAAAAGGTAATATAATGAGAAACTGGCTGTTGTATCCTCTTATCATTAATTCAGACTACAAAAGTTTATATTGGGACATCCTGTACTTCTTTGTATTTACAAGTGCACACCATAAATATGGGCAATTTGAAGTGTTTACCCATCTCCAGGTACTCGTAGAAGAGGCCCAGCTGACCAAAGCTCTGCAGGTCATGGTCCTGCTCCCAGCGGCTGTACAGACTCTCAGGATGGTTGCGAGCCTTCCTGCTGCCCCACCAGTTCATCAGCCAGCTGGAAGGAGAGACGGTGGAGAGGGTGAAACCGCAAGACGGCCATAATAGGGCTGCGGGCCGGAGGTTTCCCACCCCCTGCACCACATTGTGCATGTGAAGTGATACTCACGGGACCAGGGCCTCCTGGATGTTCCCCCAAACCTGTTTACCGGTCATCACTATGACCAGCTGGGTGGTCAGCTCGATAAGACAGCCACCGGGGTCACACTGGAGAGAGAGTGACAGAGAGAGAGAGAGGGAGAGAAGTAGAGGAAAGGAAATGTCAGTTGAAGCAACCCTAACCTCCATTCCACCTCTCAAAAGGATTGTAATGTATTCATTTGAACCCTCCCTCTCACGGTACGTTATTTACCTCTTCGTTCCTCAGTTTGCTCCATTCTCCAAACATGTACACATAGTCCCCAGGGTAGCCGACAAACTTGCCCTTGAAGAACGCCACGTAGAAGCAAGAAGAGTAGTAGTTGACGAACTGGAACAGAAACATCTTCATCGTCAGCTTGTTCTCGTACTCTAGGTGGGTTTTCGGGATTTCTGTCGCACAAAGACAATAAACACAACACTCCAGTCAGTAAGAGCACCTTCGGTCCACAAGGAATAATTTGTTTTTATTTTATTTTATGACGCTTATCCCTGATCATATTCAGCCCTAATGTAGTACGTAGGTAGGTTCCAGCCTTTTCTCCATTCTGGATGTGGGGCTCCATACAGGGATCAGGAGTTCAATGCGAGTAATGGGGGACAAAACCCTAATCTGTGCTCGGCAGATCACAAATTTGGCCGTTACACAGGTAACAACACTGTGGCATAGTGGTGAAAATATTCCCAGCAAACAGGTAATTTAGCAATAAAATGTTTATTTATTTAATTTCTAAGTGCATTTGCAAGGTAAAACTGCCTTGGATTGTGTTAGCTTTGCCTGATCGTGTTAGCGTTGCCTGTTCGTTTTCGCAATAAGCACAGATTTGTCCCCCACTACATTGAAATCCTGATGGAGAGATGGAGCGTACAGTTTTGAGAAAAGGCCGTAACCTACCTACGTAATACATGAGGGGTGAGCATGAAACGGGGGCAAACTCAAACGAAATACCAACTATTCCTTTAAATCACACATCAAGGACTGATGAATGCAGCACATCTTCTTTGTGGCCCTCACCCATGTCAGTGATCCAAATAGCCACTCTCTCATACATGAGATTGAGGACCATGATAATGACAAAGTTGATGCAGGAGGCGGTGACGGAGGTGGCGAGCTGAGGCGTGATGAGGGAGCCCACCACCTGCAGGTTGTTCGTGGGACTGTCCTTCATGATGCTGGCGAAGGCGGCGTACACCGCCAGGCGGTATGCGATCACCCCGATGATGCAGGCAATGATCAATGAGATCTTCGGGACAGACACAACAGACACGGGGACACATGAGAGAGACGACGCCTCGAGGCACGGAAAGGCGGCTGGAAACCAAAGTACAAACACGAGACTAAAGGTGCCGCATGCACACAAACAAACAATCATCAAATGGACAAAATAAGATGAATCACTCACAACAAACAACAATGAAAATACTAAGTTTGGTATTTTGATATTGGTGCCATGCAAGTATTCTGATCCCATTATGATCCGAATTAAATGTTTTTATTTTTTTTATTTTTTTTGTTTTTACTGATGGAGACCACAGAACACAGTGATGATCATTACATTGAGAATAGTGACAAACTGTTCACGTGATGCCTTTGATGTTGAAACAAAGCACAAATATGGATCACGGGGATATGTATGAAATGAGAGCGCAATCGAGATTCTGTTTAAGTGAATTAAAAACACTTTGCTCACCCAGAATAGGACAGTGGCTCCAGACAGGCATGTGCGAGCACACTTGCTTGTTATGGGTAAGTAAGGCTCCATTTCCTACACAGTAATCAAGCAAAGCACGGATGAGAGAGTCAGTAACGGTGGTTACGCTGAAAAGACAGATCTGAAAGGCCCGGGTGGCTTGATTACCACTGGCCTCAGACCAAAGGCAGTCAGAAAGTTTGGCCTGATGAGGACTGAGATAAAGTCATCTGGTGAGCCCCTGATCTCCCGGCAGGCACCATGTGGTCTTTATGGTGCCTGCTGGATTCTGCCTCTGAGTCTTTCCAGAAGAGTGCATTTTTTTTCCTTTCACACAAGCTCCATCACAGCAAACGTCTCCTTGGCCAAACTGGTTTCCACACCAGGTGCCTCCCTTACCCACAGCACCACGGTGGCCCAGCACAGAAGCACTTTCCCCACTATGTTGGCAGCGGTCCTGTCCAGAACCCACTCCATCTCCTACAGATGGGTGGGAATGATGTGGTGCGGTGTCAGGGCGGATCACAGCCCTCAGTCTCTGTCCTTTATTTTATTAACTTTACCACTGATACACAGCTGACCGTGCTTCATTAAGAAATAAAGAAATATTTCCTGTTCGACAAGGAAAATAAGAACGTTGGTTCACTGTCATTTTAATCGTGGACGACAATCGAAAGTAACATCTTTAATATTCTTTTTGAACCAAAGGTTTAATGCCTTTCATGTTGAATGCTATTTCAAGGACCATACCATGTCAAATTGAGTTTACTAGTCAGCACACACATTTTCATTTGTTAATTCCATTTGAAAAGGCAGAAGTGTCAATGCTTTAAAATGGAATTAACAAATACAAAATTAATCAACTTTGGTCCTATGGCCTTAACTCTTCTTGCATATCTCCTATTGCTTATGGGGACAGACTCCGAGTCCTTGATATCACTGTTTTGTTAACTTGTGCTTCTGTAACAGCTGAATTTTAACAAAGCATTATCTTATCTTATCATCACATCATAGAAAGCCAAGGGCACACAAGCACCTGCGTGATGCGGTTCAACCTGCGGTTGGTGCACTTGGTCTCGTACTCTGGACGGAGCTGCAGCTGCTGCTGCTCTTCCTCGAAGTCGACCAGATCCCACTCGTATTCCAGCCGGGCCTGACGCCGCTTCCAGAACTCCAGGAACAGAGTTACTGCAGAGGAACGCGAATGAGTACTCGGTACTGCGTATTAGCAGATGCCAATATGGCTACAGTATATGTTTTCAGTCATAATTACGGATCAACACATTGTTGGTCAGGCTGATAATTTGAGTTATATTTTCAATTATTTTTCATATTTCTCCAATAATCTCAATCATCACTTTGACTAAAGAGGGTTTTATTGACCTCTACGAAGCTGAAGCCAGTGACTCTTGAATGGCATTCATTGACACTGTTTGTATTACCTGATTGAGTTACATTTAATTTAATTTAAAAAATAACTTGGTTGTCCTTAACATTTTATGGTTTTACTTTATTATTTTGAGACTGCTGCTTTTGTTGTATTTCATTCTGTTTTTGTTTTGTACCATTCCTTCCACCCCAAATATTTTCTCATAGTTGATAAAAAACATTACAATTTATTTGAAACCAAGGCTCCACTAAACATTTACTACTGTTATAGTACTAGTTTTTCCCCTATATTACTCATTACTGGAAGTGATGTGATATGCAAAACTGGAGGCCTAGTTGCTTTCATTTAGATTTAGTTTACAATCTGATTCTGATCCTAACTTATGATCATACTGTACATACATAGTATAAAGTCTGGCAGCTTCCACTAGGTGGCGCTGTGAACAGGCTACAAAATGCAACCGTAGGCATTGATACTCACCCCAAATCCCCATGAAGATGGCAAAGAACACTGTGCCCACGTTGTCAAACATGTGTGATTGCTGAAAAGAGATGGATGACAGAAAGATAAAAGACATATTATAGGAATGTAGAAATATTTTTAAAAGACAAAATACTCTCATGGCATCTTCAAACAGAACTACTTCTATAAATTCGGTTTGAATAACCAAGAAATAAATAAAACGATTTTTAAAATCAGAATTTCTTACCCATGACGAGCTGCACGTTGAGTTGAGTTTCCAATAACCACATTTCTTGTCACATAGCGGACACATAATGATGTGGCCTCCAATGTCCTCGCTACATATCTCTTTACTGAAGATAAGATAAAATAACACTTCATTAATCACTGGATGGGAATTTGGGTATTGTGAAGGGTTAAAATCAAATTATTACTTTACATGTCAGCCTTTTAAAGTGCATTTTGCAATATATAATTATTGGAGCACATCTTGAGGAGAGGCGTTTAAGAGATTCTACTAAGTTGTAGCGATGCAAAACGTCAGAGGAAATGATTTGCACCCACTGGGCCACATGAAATATTAGACTTACTGAAATTAGCTTTGGTCACCTTCATCAGGACAGACACAATGAACAATGGATACGCAGGATAATCACCCTATACAACCTATGTGGAGCTCTAGGGAATTGTTGTATTATCTTATTATTGTATTAGACTCGTGCTAACCTCTCTAAGAGATAACACAAATTTCATAGAAGCAAAAAAGACGAAATAGGGGATAGGGATGCAAATTTAAAGGAATTTCCTTACTCGATAGTTGTCAGCCTTAATAAACAATCGTCGATTCATTGACAAAACAAAAGCTAATGACATTACCAGTAGCACCGCGACGCGTGGGGACCTACGCGATGGCTCGCACCTCCGAGATTTTGTGACTGGGTGCGAGGAGCGTTTCTCCTCATTTCACTTCTTTTCATTTCAAAATGGAGAAGTTGGAGGCACGACCCGCCGAGCTGGTTCGCGCATGCAGGAATATTTGCGGCCCCCTCTGTGCGTGAGTTAAATATTTAAACTTTTATGCCGTCCTCTGCGAATGAATGAGTCGGGTGTTACGTAGGAGATAAAGGTCTGGTGCAGATATGGACGACGAGACACAAATAAAATGACCAAAGATTACTAAAATTCTTATATATAATAACAGACACCGAATTAATAGATTAAATTCTTATTAGCAATTAATCGATAGTCAATTAATTGTTAATATCCCCAATAGGGGATAACAGAGGAGTACATCTAAAACTTGCAGGACTAACCTCCACTCGTTCTCGTCGTAGGTGAGGAGTCCGTAGAGGAAGCAGATCAAGCCGACCACGGCTGCAAAGAACAACATCTCCGTGTAGAAACCAAGCCAGGCGAAGTAAATGCCTATTTTCTCCCCATAATACTTCCTAAGTCAGGTAGGAAACAACACAATTCGACAATACGATTCAGCAATACGAACGAGGTTCTGCCAGGCTGGTGTCCCAAACAAACAGTCGGCCCTTGGATTTCTACCGTATGAGGTTGAGGGGCTGCTCCTTGAAGAAACACAGGAATCTGGCCCAGTGGTTGTAGAGGTTGTAGCGCTCGCTCTCGCAGTCTGCGTCCCTCGACCTGGTCCAGTATCTGCACTGCAGGCACAGAGGGGACGGTTTGAAACCTGGTTCCTCACATTGCTGCAATGCTATTCTTCCCAACCATGCCAAGTCCTACAATGAACAGATTAAAACTGTCTGTAGGGCCTAATAAAAAAAAGGAAATTGCTATTGAAAAAGGTATCATACCTAATCTTATAATACCCTGCACCCAATAGTATTGGTGCAATAGTCGATATCATAAAAGTATTGAATCTTTATACCCTGCCTTAGTCGTGGACACAGTAGTACCCTGAAGTGCCACAGGGCTAGTTACTCCCTGAAAGTCCCCGAAAAATATATATGATGTAAGGAGTCTTACGTCGTGCAGTGGGAAGGCGGAGGAGTAGGTCCCATTGTTGAGGAGTCTCTTGATTCCCTTTTTCTCCTTGTCCTCAGTGGTGTACGGACAGCGGGCCAGGATGTAGAACACCTGAGCGGAGGGAGAAACACCAAGATGCAGCACCCTGCGGTGAGAGGCCATCTCCCGTGGTTTCTGCACTCTTTTAACTTTAAATGTGTTTTTCCACCCTGACCCTTGTTCGGGTCAGGGTGGGAGCATTTTCAAACATCTCAGCTACGAACCGCAGTGGTTGAAAATAGCCAGCTCTGCTTTTGACCAGAAGCATCTGCTGACAATTGACAAATCTGATGAGAAAATCAAAGTCATGGTTCCCTTACTATCCTGTTGCGAGTGGACGGGGGGAAAAAGGTCTCCTTGTCGTCGATGAGGAAGAAGTCGGCCTTGCTCTTGTCGAACGGAGCGGTGAAGTAGTCCGGCTCGGGCTGCATGACGTGGCTGGGCAGACGGAAGGGCGTGGAGAGCCAGTTCATGGGGATCTCCGTGTTGTTTGGGATGTCGTTGGCCTTGAAGGGAACCTTGATCTTCAGGACGTCGGCGTAGGTGGCCAGCACCTCCCACGGAGCGTGGATCTTCAGGAAAAAGGTTTTCCCGTCATCCGACTCCTGAGAGGATGGAGAAGGTGAAGGAAATGATTGAAATGTTTCGCAGAGGTAGCTGTGACTCACGCCAACTCATACTAGAGAAAGCTTATTCCTTTTTTTGGTAGAACGGAGATTCCCTATCAGCATTCCTTTCTGATGCTTCATAAAGGCTGCTTTATTGTTCTGCATCTAATAGCAGTGGGTGTCTACGCCGGTGCTTGTATTTATGGTTCTGCGTCGGTGATAATGCACGCAGACCGCCGCAGTGTCAAGTCTATTTTAGCGCGGAATAAATATGCAGATATTTCACACCACGAAATTGAGTGTCAGATGTTGGTCTTTATAATTACAAGATGATGACTTGTATAAATTGACATATTTTAGAACTTCCTCAGCCAGCGACTCACTGGAAACACGAAACGGGAAAAAGCCGACCAATCACGGTCCTGCCCACTATAACACAGCTATAAAGCAGCCTTAAGTGGGCATTTAAAAAAAACAAAAACGGATTCAATGATTTAACTCTGAAAACAATGTTCCACTCCCACAGCGGCCTAAACGTTTAGCCTGGAACTGTGGATGTAATCTGAAAAATTAGACAGTGAGAACAAAGCCTTCTTACCGATTTATCTTCAGTCTCCAGCTCCAGTCCTGCTCTCTGTAAATTTTCCTCAAACTCTCGTCTCCTCTCCTAAAGAGAAAACAAATGATTACATTTAAATGTCAACAGTTTGATTTGCCATTTAAACAAAAAGATTTGACTTTATATGGAGGTTCTATTATCCTGCTTTTGTTTGTGTGGGTTTCCTCTGGTTTCTCCAGTTTCCTCCCACCACCAAATATATGCAGGTGAACAACATTCAAGACTCCAAATGACCTGTAGGTGTGAATAGTATGTGAATGCGTGTGTAACCTTGAATACATTTGGAAGATTTCCTACGTGAAGCGTGACTCCTCTGTTGTGTTTCCACCCCCTCCTCCCTTGATACTGAGTATTGACACTGAGCCGTTCGGAATGAGTCTGTTTCGGACGTGGATGTCAAATGACCTCGGCGGCCAAGCAGTGGTAACACCGAGGCGGGAAGAGTTTGCTGCCCGGCAGCAAACACTGAGCTATTCTCCGCCTGAAAGATGGCAACTGGGAATGCCTTTACAGCATGCAGCATGCAAATACTATGGATCTGAACCAATAATACTCATTTACCTGCAAAATGAGGCTCACACAAGGGTAATGTTGATATACAATAGACGGTAACTTTTAGCTGCTAACTGACGAGAATACCACTAACTCAACCAAAATTCCATCTATTTTTCTTTTTCTTTATAGCATACTCCACCAGGTTTTCTTATCAAGAAAAAAAATCTATTTTCTAAGGGAGACTTGGAAGAACCAATGGCATGTATAAAAACACAAACAACACAAGTATTATTACATTTCACTGCATATACTGTATGTATAAAAGTATGTATGTGACGAATAAACCTCTTGAATCTTGAAGTTGCACGTGACAGGATCACAGTTCACAGAGCAGAGCCACACCAACTCAAACAATCACAAGGCTAAGTAAAAATATCAGCGCTTAAGAAAGATCCAACGATGTGATATGCGTTTTGGGATATGTAGATATCTCAGAAACAGGCACTGGTTGTTTCTTGTACTGCCTAAATCAAAAGAAAATTAGTTCTGCGTGCCTCCATATCACTTGTACTGTAAATGTTCTGTCTGGTTCTCAACGTCTACTGCTGCTTTTCATTCCAGCCTCCAGTCAGGGTTGATTCGGATCTGGGATCCCGGGTGAACTGAATTGATTTCTTGGGAGCATAGAAAACCAGTATTACACCGTGTGTCGAAGGCCAGACTCTAGAACCGCTACTGTATTGAAAAATAGCAAAGGGTATTCGAAAACAGGTCACGTTCTTATTCAGAAGGCGCTATGACTGAGAATAGGCCGACTAAAAACAAGCTATATGAAATGTCCAACCTACTTTGTGCTTTTGAGGTCAATGAAAGACAAAACTGCACGGGAGTTGATCTGCTCGGAGCCTCTTACCTGTTTCCTTTCGCCATCTTTATCATCGACGTACGACAGGATGAAATCGATCCTGCGCACTCCGTCCCGGAAGAACACCGAGTCTTTACTTTGCTGCTGTTTGTTGATCTACGAGAAGATGGACAGAGAGCAGGTTATACCGAGCACAAAGGAGCATGAGCAAAAGTACGACTCTCCCATGTGAAAAGATCATCATACTGTATACGTTTCACATACGAACACACAACATTGGTGTGTATGTTCGCTTACATTAGAACATTTGAATTATACTGTAAATTTGGCATATGTTAGTTTAGTGCCACACGTTTTTATGACATGCTAAACTCGCATATTCAAAACATACAAATGAATTATGAAGTTTGTTTGAAGACTCCATCAATGTTGTATGCTCATAAATAATGTTATTTTCATATGGGTTAGCTTGATTTGTCAACACAGCACACATGGAAGGGAACTCTGACTTAAATAATCATCTCAGTTATCTCTCTGATGAATGATTCTCTATGGAGACACCTTGAGCACAAACGCATGACACATGCTAACGCAAGGGGCACCGGAGGTTGCATGATGCAAATGTGCATTGAATGTCAGTCAAATCCAGCGTCTTTGGAGGAGAAGCGGAGAGTTTCTTGACGGGAGACGAAAACTCCCCCACACAGGCTCACAGGAGGCATACACCGGTATGTAGAGCAGACTGCGACTGGACGGGGATAAACAACGCCAAGTGGGCAAGTGGGCCGAGCAGCGAATCAGAGGAGAGAGACAGCATGGCCTCACTCCTTAACTAGATCACAGGTCACCTTCCCCCCCTGGACAGACACATTCAAACCGTGACCTCACTGTGCTCTAACTCATTCAAGTTTATCTCAAATCAATGTTGCTATAAACACGTCTTAATCAACCGCAAGCGACAGCGATGTGTACACGTATACTATCAAGGTCTCCACAGGGGAATGCTTCGGGACAGAAAGGGAGGACATGTCGGCTGTTACAGCTGTTCCGAGGGCTATAAATAACCGCTGCACCATGTACCGGAATACCTTTCCCTTGCCACAATAGCTGCAAACACCGGAAACGCACTCATAACAAACACAGCAAACTCTGCCGCCTCGCAGGTCACCACATCTAAACACCACTGGGCTGCGGCTCGAGAAAACAGGATGAGTTTGCCCTCTCCGCGCACCATGGGGGAAGGGAGGAAAAGGATTACTTTACCTTCATGGCCAACTCCCTCTGCGTTGGTGCATCCGTCAAATGCTGCTAATGGAGCAGGGCTGCCTGTCTCCAGGGAGCGCGGTCAAGCCCTTTACACATTCTGTGTATCCCTCTCTCTTTCCCTGAGTTCCTGGCCAGAGGGGCTCCATCCAGTCCGGTGGCTTCCCCAAAAAACAAGCCCTTGCTCGCTCAGAAATCCAGATGAGCGAGCGAGGGAGACAGAGCGAGGGAGAGAGGAGTCTCCTGGAGATGACATCAGCACACTGCTGGCATAAAGCCCCCCTGACAGCTCGCTAATGTAATAAGGACTGTAATAAGGGCACCGCAACACAAAGTGACAAACGAGGAGAAACTGCCCGTAAATCTCACTAAAATATAAGTTGTCCCATATTTAAACACATTCTGTTGATGAATAGAACTAAATGTGGGAGAAAAGACGGCAAACAACTCCGGGCAGGAATCTGGCCTCCTCCACTGATAAGAGAAATACTCTAAAACTGATAACTTCAGATTAGAGGTCATCGATCTTGCAACCCACTGCTTGCAAACAATCAATCCGAAAACCTCGACAGGGGATTTGTGTATAAAGTGGAAGAGAGGTGCAGATTTTAGAACAAAGGCTTGTCATGGGATTTGTCACAGCCTCCTAATCACTCATAATGGAGGAATCAAGGCAGACTCTACAGCTTAAATTTTAATCCACCACCTCTGGACCTCCCATGTTACTTTGCGTGGGCCTCTATTGCCTGTTCGTGTGCAGCCTTTTTTTTTTTATAGTCTTATGATCCTAAATTATGCTACGCTTCTAACTATAGAGCCAGAGGACTTCACAGAGCAGATCCATGTTGAACATGGCAGGGTGTGTGCTTTCTTTGAGCGGGATGTTGCTCAGAAGGCTCTCTAATTTGCTGTAATTAGAGATTACCCATATGGAATCCCTGCATGAACTCCAAGCTGCCCCTCCTGGAAGAGGCCACAGAGCTCTATACATTTAATCAACTAACCCCAAAGTAGTGGGTGTGATGCATGTATGTCTGTCATCTAACTTTAGGGTGCATGCAGAACATGGGGAGGGATATAGGTACTACTAATAGACGAAGAAAAGGGGGCTATGGGATCAGCTCTGACGTAAAGAGTTGGATTCAAACTCACATTGGGTGCACCATATTCACAATATGAACATTTTTAAATGCAAACAGGCTAATCATGGGCTCAGTTAGCCAACACTTTTGGCAAAAAATAAATAAAAATCTGTGGTTTAATATTTTAAATATCAAATTTGTTTGAAGAAATGTTATCCAGTCAAAACCAAAAAACTTTTTTAAGACTGTAGTCTCATTTGCTCATGGGACTGACTGTGTACTTAATCATGAGCTTTCATGATTGCACACAGGGAAACACACACACACACACACACACACACACACACACACACACACACACACACACACACACACACACACACACACACACACACACACACACACACACACACACACACACACACACACACACACACACACACACACACAGGTACAGGTACAGTATAGGGAAACTAGCTTTATAACACCTCCAGCAGGTTTTTCTCATTATATTTTTACACCTGCATTTATTTGCTTTCTCCTTAGTGAAGCAGACGTTATTAGAGGTGAGAAAAAAGCAAGTGAAAGGCCCATTTTAGTCTTTAATTAAGCACTCTCACATCCAATTACTCTCTCATGCACTAGAATTTCCATGACCAGTTCACACAAGGAAAAATGCTTTTCAAACAACAACATCTCTCCACCAATAATATGGAGGGCTGTTTATTACTATTATTGACACATCCTCTGGGGGACTTCAGGAAATGGAAAACAAATCAAGGCATTGAAAGGCTGGCAAGCAGGCATCTGCAAAGAGGAACACACCACAAGCCTGTTTTACCACGCCATACCCTGGAGCGAAACTTGAGGAATAGCGCCCGTTTCCTCCATAGCTGCAACAGAACCGAGCAGAGGAATGAGGGAAGTCCTAACAACATGACCACATCATCATTATAACCCCTGGAACTCTACTGGCAGCGTCGCACAGCTAGAGAAAGACATAACACGACAATGCAGGCGAGACAAAAACAACGCAAGACCTCACGAAACACCGAAACACTCCCACTCCCAACTCAACACTCGCACCACATTTAGACAAACTTTGGTCAAGCAGATTGCATCCCATCACCCAACGCATGCAGGGTGACGTTAAGCGGCTGATGAGACACTGAGGGTGGGCTGTATGACGTGACTCCAGAGGTGAAAAGTAACTGCTTCCAACTACTCTCATTACACTACTTGAGTAAATTTCCACCCGTAATAGCGCTTTCACTGAGTGGAACAACAAATTCCTACTTTCACTTTTACTTGAATTCTTTTCTAACAAAGAACTTTGCTATTTTCAATTTCGGGGAATTAAAACATATAATTTTCAGAGCCAATCAAAGCAAAGCATTATGTCGACAGTACATTCTTTAAATAGGAGCATACTGTATAAACTAGGGATGCAATGGGACAGTGGGCTCACGGTTCGGTGTATATCACTGTATTGGGGCCACGGTAAGGGTACAGTTTCTGTATCTTTATATTTAAGAAAATTTAAAAAAATGTTTAGGTGTAAAAAATATTTTTAAAGTAGTCATAAATGAATAACTCGTGTAACACTCTGTGTGTATGACTGTGGGGGGAGGGGGGTTCCAGTTCTTTGGTGGGTTGTTATAATTTGCATAAGTTCATCTGATTGGAGGGGAGGTGTCCAGGATAGTGGATAATTCAAATATGAATTTCCGTTTATATATATATATATATATATATATACACATTTAACATTTTTAAAACGGTTCACAATAAAAATATTAATAAAACCAGTACTATAGTTAGCTATTTTGTGTAGAACAGGTATAAACAGTTTTAGTAAAATAACTTATTGAAATAAAACCTCACAGTTAGACCAGTGCGTGTTTGCCTTCGCTTTGTCAACCTGACGTGACAGTGGGTGCGCTCCTTTCCAGCCAGGGCACCTCCTGGCGAGGATATCGTTCATTTGCCAGCGGCAGGAGACGGCAACTTAAACGAACAACACAACATAAATCTTTAAAAAGTGACCAAAAAACAGAGCAGCTCATCACACGGCGTGACTCGGTTCACTTCATTTTTCCAAAAGTTAGTTCAAGAGAAGTTCGTAACAAAGAGGGACACAGCCATCCCAGGGGGTTATTTTCCCACTGGACACCTTGATTGGTTGAAATCTTCACCAAAACATTTCTATGTAGTTTTAGCTCCTGTTTCTTTGGAAAAGGCTGCATAGCTGCGCGCAGTTAAAAAATAGAATATAAATAAACCTCTTGACCGAAGTCAAAAAACGCTGCGCCGCTCCGCACTGACCCTGCACGGCTGACGTGGCTGGTGGAGCTGCAACAGTGGATTCAATAGGAAGCAGCACTTACTGCTTCCCACTCTAAAGTGAAACCTTAATACCGCGATTCACGTGTGTGTATTGAACCGTAGGGGGCGTACCGAACGGTTCTATAACATACCGTGTACCGTTGCATCCCTAGTATCAACATAATGCTTTGCAGCATATTATGCTGCAGTTTGACTGTGCAAGCACCGCTATTATATGCACAAAATAAAATGGCTTGTTAATTACTTGATTTTGTCTACATTATCTACAAATGGGATATAGTCAAAATCAACTCAAAAAGACTGTGTTCTCCCAAATACACAGGGTGAAAAGTAAGTGAAAAGTAAGTGAATTACTTGAGTAGTACCTTGGTAAACTAATTCTATACTCTTATTGGAGTCGTTTTTCTCCTCCAACTTCTCAACTTACAGCATCTCTGTAGTAGCTGCAGCGCCGGGACTCAAATCGCGTTCCCAGAACTCTTTCCACCTCTGAACGATGCACACTGAGACACAGGCAGCGACGTGCAACCCTTACCCCTGTCAGGGTGCCGATGCACTCCAAGGTGTGGGGCTCGGAGGGCGGGCTGTCGCTGTGCTGGGAGGCGGCCAGGGAGCCCAGGCTCGCACTCAGCGACTCGCAGGACTCAACGTGCACAGCGGGGGACAACTTGGACTTTAATGTTACGACGAGAATAACAGAAAGATCAGGACACGCATGAGTTATCTATGAGGCTCTTCTGTTTCTTGGTCGAGACGCTCAGGAATGCCGTTCCCGCTAAGGGGGTTAAATTAGTGTCATCTTTGGTTTACGCGAGATCAAGCAAACCAAATCTACAAGCCACGCCCTTTTGGTGACAGCGGTGCGTTTCAAGGAGTCACCACCGACTGCACGTCCGATAAGATAACCACTGTTGCCATGACGCTGGACAGAAGGAAGGAAGGAAGGAAGAAAGCACAATTGACAAAAAGTGGGATGTCCCCTAGAGAGGAGATGAACTTAGTGTGACCGCGTGCGTGTTAAAGGAGCTGAGCTGAGGAACATAAACAATGATAAACAAAAAAAGGACAATATTATCTCTGCATTCGTGGGAGGCGAATATTTAAATATCATGTTGACAATGTATTAAAATAGCTAGTGTGAGACTATAAACTTTGAATGACCTTTAATTATACAACCTTCTCGGCTGCAGTCCATCCACTCAGCAAACAAATTAACAACGAGAAATTTGTTTTTATGCCTCAGAATAAGTTCGGCTGAAACAATGAGGGATCTGTGGACCCCCAGGTGGGGCGTCAAGCAGTTTCAGGGGGTCCCCGGTGAAATGATTGATAGTTACACTTCACCATTACTTCGTTTACAGGACGTTAGAGGCAATTATTACGGTTAGTAATAGATTTACTGTTATCTCCATAAGAGTATAGACACTAAAACATACAGCATCTACAATTTTTTTTTTTTTTTTTTTTGATCAAATGGAGCGAGTCTGTGGCCTAATGTGGATTAAATTGAGGGCCCTTGATAAGGTTGAGAATTCGCTGGGCCTAAAGAACTGACTATTTGATATGTTTGTCTGAGTAAGATATCACGCAGACCATCTCCCCTCGGGTGATAGACCTTGCCACAACAATGAGATGATGTTTGTTTTGGGCAGCTTGTGCCTTCTGCCGTTCGGCTGTGCAGGTTTCTGTGTTTACCCCGGGTTGGTCCAGCTGGGAGGATCCTCTGCCGGACGAAGGGTGGATGTGGTAGCCATTACTGTCATCTGCAAGACAATCAAACAAGGGATATAATGGACTAACCGTATCAAGTGAAATGAATACAGGCAGATGTTTCAAAGGCAAGATGAGGATAATCAAATTGAACTACACAGAAAGCCGAGAGCATATGAACCTCTGCAATATTCCGAGATAAATGAGGAGTGAACGTCGCGGCCTATATTTGCGCTAAATTTTGTTGCTGCTGAACAGTACGTAGCTACAGTAAACTGATGCCTAGTGTTAGCTTCGGTGCTTTTTTTTAACTCCACAATGTGAAAAGATAAAGATTAGATGTGCTATGAAGGACCTGGAAAATCAGGCTTTTTACAGTATATATTCTGGGGCACGAGTGAGGGCTAGGCCGTATAATGTTATAATATCAATACGGTTTTATAAAGCTAGATATCATCTGGTATTTTGGTTATTGTAATATTGTGATTAGGGCTGGGTATTGTTTAAAATGTTACGATACCAGTACCAATACCAGTACCCTTAAAGTGATACCGATACCAATAGATTACTTCTATTAGGTACCAATATACCAATAGATATTATTTCTCAAAATGTTATTTTCTACTATCATCTACTACCATCATGTGAATGGAAGCCTTTAGTTGCCTAAAATGCTACCACTCCAAAGCAACCAAATTATTTTTACACAAATAAATTTTAAGTGTTTAAATTATTGAAATATGTATTAAATAACTGTACAAAACTGTACAATGGAGTGTTTGGGCAGTGTCATTTTAAACAAATAGCCAGTACAGGAAGAATTATTACAGTGAGGAAAACCTCTTTCATATGGACACCTGGCTGTTGTTTTAAGACCGACTTGAAAAATGATGAACCCATCCTTTAACAGACTGTTGTAACTGCTGCGGTAGTGAGCCAATCACACGTCACATTAAGTTAAAAAACGCTTGCGTTGATTGGCTGCAAGCAAAACCCTACGAATAGTTGTTTTTTTCCCCAGATCTGGGTACAAAAAGGAATTGAACGCAGGTATTGTTAGACTGGAGAAGTTTCTATAGTACTTGGTATTGGGTTATTTCAATCGATAACTTAAAAGTATTGAGTACCAATACCCAGCCCTAATTGTGATCCCATTTAATGTTGTCTTTATGGTTGCATAGCAGAAAAGTAATGCAGTTTCCTGAACTTGTTAGGAAGATAAGAATATCAGAGCAAACATGAAATACTGATGGCATGAGCATGCCAGAAATTCAAGTGAAAGTCTGTCTGTAGACTCAAAGTTTTTAAATAGAAGTGCAGCAGCTCTAATTCATAGCCTCGGTGAGGCTAAATTTAGACTGACTCGGCACAGAATAAGTCTGCTTATGTTTGAGCTCCTAACCTCAAACAAGTATTGGAAGCTGGTAACAATGTGCACTCCACAAAAATATATTGTTAAGTGTTATTTAAGTACTTACGTTTTTCTACAGAGGTGAATGAACATGGATGTTGTCCTTGGTGTTAATTCAGTCAGCAATATGTCAAAATATATCATTGGGGTATAGCAGGAAGGCATTTTTCTATAACAGGTATAAGGCCTCATATAGGCCACAAGAATTGATTCATATTTTGATATAATGCGGTGTCAGTTTCCCCAGAAATAAAATAGAAAAAAAGGTCGAGTAAAAACAATTACAATAAAAATCAGCCTGCTAGCCTGTCTCGACGGACAGTGTAAGAGCCAGGCCAGGGCTTTCTCTGTACATTATCATTACACGTAGGAGAAAATGGGGGCAATTATCAGCAGTTTTGACTGCACTCGGTTGCATTGGGATCATTTGCAATGGACTGGAGCAGTCTGTCTATATGTATTTCTTACCGTAACTGGCTCTATATCCATCAGTGGAATTAAGCAGCAAAGTACTTGAGCTGCTCAGCTACACAACGGTTTCATTTAACAGGAAGAATCTGTCACAGACAGACCTTTGTTCAACGTAGAGCAGCTGATTGAACTGAAAATGCCACCAGGCTTCACATTTGCTCCCTTTTGACCATAGCAACAAAACAGATTTGGGAGGAGGGAAAAACAAATGTTTCTCAGTTGGTTTGATTCAAAGTGAGGCCATCAGTTGTAGAACAGCAAAACCCTTGCAGTGACTTTCTAGAGAAATTAGACAGCGCAGGTATATTCTCCTCGTCCTTTTTTAACTCAGAGGTAGCTGGCCGATAAGCCTGCACTGAATGTCTGAAATTTGCCTGTGACAAGAAACCTCAAAAACCAGTCATAGCATATTTTCATGAAAGAGGTGAACTGTGGGTTCAATACATACCCAGCTACATCGTTATCTATCAATTATTCAAAGCTTTACTTAATTCCAGCTCAATTTTTTTGTTGAGCTCCACGTCGGGTCAGAGTCCAGCTCTTTTACACTGTGAGTAAACAACCCTAAGTTGCCGATTTGCAAAGGTAAAATGGTGACTGATGGAAACGAAATGATAATTCAAATTAATAATGATCAATAAGGATAGTTTTTTATTCTGATCTGCCGCTCACTCCCACCAAAGTAAATCTAAATGCCAACAAATAGTAAATATGGTCTGTTTGGATTCAAGGGCTATAGCCTCATATGCTGGTACGGAGGGCGAATTGTTAAATGTAATTTGCAATTTAAGGTTTTTTACTCACCATGTAAACAACTGGAGTGGTGCCGCCTATCCCGATGTACACTTACTGCATGGTGGATATGGTTCGGAATTGCACTAAATGTAAGCTGTCGCTGCATTCCACTTTAGATCTAACAGTGAACAATGTCATGTATGAGCCATGAGTGTTTACGGTTAAACAGATCAACAGTGACAGAGTCAAACTGAATTGTGTTGTGTTTTCCTGCTGTTCCTTCTCTACACACACACACACACACACACACACTGACACCAAGGTAACAGTTACCCTGATGGTCCTCGCAGTGATCATTCCCAGTTGGGTATGGGCGATTACAGTGCAAATTTTTTTTTCTTATCCTTTTCACCAACGAAACAGTGGCATTCTCATCAGATGAATAAGCAAGGCTCTCTCTGCTTTTCCAACAGAGCCATACATGGCTCAAACAGCCTCCCTTGACTCAGTGCTCACAGTTCCTGCACCAAAACCCTGTGGGTGACTGGGTGTTTCCACTGGACGGGCCAGCTGTCGGGGCTCGGAGAGGCTGGTGACTAATAAGGCGCAGACATAAGCAGACTGCCACGAAAAGAAAGGCACATGATGTGACATGACAGGGTTAGGGGTTAGGGGTTAGGGGCAGGCTGCCATGAAGAGTTCTTACTGAAAGAAAGCGAAAGACAGGAAAATAAACACCCACATGACTTCCAGCTCCATGGAGCTGAATATAACATTTCATATTTATAATTATATTCAAAGAGTGTTATATTAAAAGAGTGTGATGTAGCAGCCTCGGGGAGTTGGTGGGTTAAGTGTTTATAGCAGTAGACGGGCAGCAGACACGTTGGAAGTTGGACCCCACTCACCGGCGAGGGACCCCGTGGGACTCATCTCTATCAGGCTCTCGGCTCCGGTCCTCCCCGTTATGCGGTTCATCCTGCGGGACAGCCCAGGCGGGACACTCCAGGGGCCGGGACGGGTGACGTCTGCCTTCCTCCGCGATAACACCTCGGAGCCCACGTACTTTCAGTGGGGTTTCAAGCGGGAAGCCTTCCCTCCCTTCCCTCCCTTCCTCGGGCGTATAACGGTCCCGGTGGCAAGCCGCCTCTCAGTGCCCGGAGCCCGCTGAACGCACCGCACCGCGCGGACCACGCGGGGCGTCACTGTAGGGGCGTGGCCTCCCGGCCCGCGCGTCACCACGCACGAGCCAGTATTTATCTTTAATATTATTTTTAATACTATCTATCTATCTATCTATCTATCTATCTATCTATCTATCTATCTATCTATCTATCTATATATACACACACACACACACACACACACACACACACACACACACACACACACACACACACACACAGTATTTTATACATATTATTATACATATTATTATGATTATTATGATTATTATTATTAATTTTATTTCATCTTAAATGTAATTACTATTGTGATAGTATAATATACTGTGGTTATTATATACAATCCTATGTGTATTGCTTGTGACTCTGGTGTCTGTTTGGTGTCGACTTTCTACTGCGACGTTGATTGTATAATTGTGTTCAGAAATAATAATTGGGAAAAAAACAAAAAACCCCATGTGGATCCAGCTGAATAGGGATTTAATGGCACGACTGGATTGTTTATAAATCACTGCGATTGATTCTTTCAGTTTCAGGATCAATCTGTATATTTATGTATACTGTAATAATAATAATATACTGTCCATGTAATATTAATCCGGCGTTTAGATCCAACTGTAACGCAGTGCTGCACACAGATGAACATGATTTTCCTTCACAGTGAGAGAAATAAAGAACTAATGCCATTCTAGAACCTGATGGGCACTTCCCCAATCAGGAAGTACTCCCTTTGCACCTTTAGTGCCACACCAGACCCATGGCGAAACCACACCACTGAGGTGTCAAAGCGGTGGAGCGACTTCCCCTTCGTCGGCATTTGACCACATCTGTCACTTTTGACCTTCAACACCACTGGTCTTTGCACCTGTCTAATACTAAACTCAATAAATTCAGTGGCCTTTATTGAGTTCTGCTAAACCTGCTACTCAGACAGAGAACCTGAGTGCTCTCAATAACTGCCCATTTAGTTGGAAACTGTAGTTATCTGTCCATCCATCCATCCATCCATCCGGCCATCCAGCCATAATCTATAATTATTATTAGGAGTTAAAATAATTAGTAGCCCACAGGACTAGAACCCTCTTGTTTCTGCTCATATTTTCATTATTATTAATCTTCTTGACATTTTTCGGGCTAAAAGTATCTGAAACACGCAACCGCAGTACATCCAGCCACCTATGCTCTCTGTGAACTGCATAGTGGTTTCTAAAACCTGAACCGATTCTGCATTTAAATGGAAACTGTAACTTGTGCTGCGTTTCACAAAACCCCAAAAACTATAATCTTAGAGGCAATTTATTTGGTTATATATCAAATATGTTAAACTGATCTAACGTTTGAGATTGAAGAATTGGGAAATTTGGAATTGGTATCTATATAAAACTATGTCTTTTACGGAACCTTGGAAGCCTGTAATACGTACCTAACATGACTAAACTGGACCCAGCCTATTTCTGCCTGCAGCTATATCTATAATTATTGTTAGTGATGATGAATTTTATAGGGAATGCTATGAGTTGCTATGGACTCCGGTTGCCATATTTGGAGGATCACTTCCATTGAATTGCATAGTCAAACTGTTTACATTTAATTTTAAAGTTTAATTTGACGTCACTTGTGCAAGTACAAGTGACATAATTTGTTGCAGCTTAGGAATCAGGACGCAGGACTCTTGTGTCAGGGCTAGGAGAATCAAAGCTGTTTTCAACCTTATTTAAATCAAATGACAAGGCAATAAAAGACAAGGTAAATTACAGGAAGGAATTGGCTTTAGGCTGGTAGGGTACCCCCTGTTACAATCACTACTTCCTCTAATGACACTCTATGAAGGCTGCCATTAAATAAACCATGTTAATTAAGGCATGTCTGTGTGTCATTTTGACTGCCATTCAAGCTACATATGTCTTTGCTGGTGAGATCAAACTCAAGTGAGGGTCGGTTTCTTCAGCTTCCACGACTTCTCCCAACCCCACCTTTCCATTCAGTTCCCAGTCAGACAAACTTAGCGGCCCCTGCAGCAGCAAGCCCTCCTTTACCCTTTAAGTGGTTAACAAAGTCATTTTTGCTCATGTAATTATGTGAAGCCTCTCGGTGGGGTGTGGTACGTGTGCAGAAATACAGCCGCTTATTTCTCTGACCACTTTTTCCGCAGCCTTATATCACCTCCACTGCTTGACAGATGGGTCTTGGGTGTGCTCTGCCTTCTAAGCAAGGGGAGTTTCTAAGAAAAATGGAAAATATCGTCTCTAATAACAAGGCATGGATGCCCACCCATTGGACATGCTCTTTTTTTTTGTCATTTTTCAACAGAGAAAGAGCCATGGAGCAAGAACATGTTTAATGTATATATGTTTATTTATTCAACTCAGACATTGCCAAATGGCAACCTTTGGGTCGCGACCCCACATGGGGTCACTGGATGTTGTTAGGAAATTTCTGATAAATTGATATATGCGTGATATATTTTTGCTGAGTAATGTAGTTGAATTGGTTTGAAACATCTCAAAATTTCTACATAGTCCATTTGGATTCTCAAATTCACATTGACAATCGATAAGCAATGTGGAATATCTGTACTTTAATGTCAGTTTTGAAAGAACAATAACAAAGTTTATTATTTTGCCTCTGTTGCGTATATACTTAACAGTATGTCTGTACTTGTACTTCATTGTATCCTGAAATGCACACACTGTAATCAACCAGAAAAAGTGGAACATGTACAGTACTACCTCATTGCAGGAAACACAATATCAAGACAACTCACCTTTTGCTGTCACTGAGGAAGGCAAAACACCATGTAATATTTTTATTGTCAGATCTCTTGGGGGAAACAGCAGGCAAGATATACCGTGACATTCTTAAGTTTTCTAAATAAACTGATTTAGCTGAAGGAATATTAAAGTTTTCTTTCCTGTTCCACTCCAGTCCAGCTGGTGGCGGTCATGCACCTGCTTTGCCGACCGCCAACAAACACTTCGGAAGAAGAACGCTGTCGTCGCCGTCAGTTATGCGAGTAAACATTACGCAATAACGTACATTAGAACGTGTTGCGGTTTATTTTAAGGGAAAGAGAACCTTCTCCGATCAGTATTTATACACAGAGGGTTACTGACTATATCGTATGTAGTGCTTTAACTCACCAACTTAACGGAACCAAAATCCGACATGACTTGTAAAAAGTGCTCCGTTGGCTCGCGTTTAGTTTCAAGAGAACGTGGAGCCAATCAACGCTTGGCAATTGGGTCACATGATCACCAAAGGCGGGCCTCGAAGACAATGCCGAGATTTGTGATTGGATGAGACGTGCCGCAATGCACCGTGGGACTCGTAGTCTACTCCCGACCAAAGCAGGTGAATGAAGAATGAATGGGATTATTATTTATTATTATTATTATTATTATTATTATTACTATTATTTGGTTTTTTTTATTGTAACTTTTGCAAAGTGAATCAAACGTATTCAACAATAATTTAACAAACACTAACAGAAAGGCTGATGAAACTGATTCCCTTTTGGAAGAAAAACACTTATATTACAGTACTATACGCTGTTTGTTGCTTTTGTTTTTCTCTTCCACTTCTCATCATAAAACATTATGAATTAATTGGATTTTCACTCCAGGATCCTAGACCACGTTTTATAAATACACACACTTCTCCACTCTATGAAATGTTACCTCAATTCCCCACCGGGATCAACGAACGTATGTTTTTACGCCGTAGTGTCGGACACGTTGCGTTGTAGTCGACGCTCGGTGAATATCAACTCGGGTGGCGCCCTCTGGAGGCGAACAGCTGTATGTGCGCATTTTGTGGCGGAGTCGCACGCGTTCTGCAGAGCGTGTGAATGAGATAAAGACATTTCCACGTTTCATAGTCCACAACAAGGTGCAGTCGAGTGTTGGCTCTGTCCACCGCTGCTCACGCGAGGTGGGTGCTTTTGGTTGCATGATTGGAAACCCGGTGAACTGTACCACAAGACAACAATAATAATGATAGTAATAATCAAATAGTAATAAATGCAGTGACATCACAGCAACAGGTATAGTGGCTTTCACATTCCTCAGCTTGAACACGGCCGCGTCTGTTCCTGGAGGAACAAATGCGGAAGTTGCTGCTTTCAGAGCCTCACAACACACATTTATTTACCAGCTCTGCGACCCGAAGGCTCTGGGATCAATAAATGGTAACAGAGACGTTGTATTCAGCCTGAGCATCAGTGCACTATGCCCACCCACAGGAGGCAGGTAAGTCGTCAGATTTTTGCTGCGCTACGGTCATCCTCACGCTCTGAAAGCCACCGGAAAGCCACAGGACAACTGTGTTATTACTGTAAAAATTATTTCTGATGTGATATTTTGAGCCATTGTCTTTGAAATGATGACATTTGCTTTGGGCTGCACTAGATCCCAGGCAGTACAGTATGTAAAGATGCTGACACACACTTGGTTGCCACAGGCAAATGCGTTTTAATTGGTGGCTGTGGACTTTTGGCAGGGGTTATCCAGACACGTCCACCAGATTGCAAGACAGAATGCAAGATATTTCTATTATGAATGCCACGCTGCTCAGCCTGCTTCATCCTCCAGCAGCAGTCTGACACTAACACTCACAAGGCACTGGCAGGCTGAACAAAAGAATCCCCCCCCTGGGCAGCCACTTTAAAAGTCACACAGCAAAATCCCTCCAGTTAAAAGCCATGTTTACCATTTGTCTCGCCTCTTGACCTGTCCCCGTGTTCCCTTTTTCTATTTGGTTGTAGCCAAGTATTGAGCTTCTAGAATTCATTGGAGTGGTCAGGGAGAATGGCGGTGAGCCTCCAGCTCTTCCTCTGGTGGTAAGACAGCACGGTGTGGTCCCTCGCGACATGATCAGATTGAGTCACGGCGTATATCAGCGTTATTTCAACCTGAAATCTATGACTCCTGTGCACAGCACACCCCGCTGTCGTACGACTACATCCTGGTGGCCAAAACAGTCGACGACCAGGAGAAAGAATCGTTCAAGAAGCAGCTGGCTTTCATCGAAGAGCTGAAAAGAAAGAACTTCAAAGTCTTAGTAAGTTTGTAAGTTTTTATCGAAATCTGTCTGTCTGTCTGTCTGTCTGTCTGTCTGTCTGTCTGTCTGTCTGTCTGTCTGTCTGTCTGTCTGTCTGTCCACTCACCTATCTATCTATCTATCTATCTATCTATCTATCTATCTATCTATCTATCTATCTATCTATCTATCTATCTATCTATCTATCTATCTATCTATCTATCTATCTGTCTATCTATCTGTTTATTTTATACAATATATATATGGCTTATATTTTTGAGCTATCCTCTATCATTGTTTATTATTATTTATCTTTTATTTACTTGTTTGTTGTTATTTATGGTAGAAAATCATCGATGATGATGTCATCTTCTATGGGATCCAAGCCCCCAAAGAGACTTTTGAGCGATATCGATACCTGCTGAAGGTGTCGGACGCCTGTAACTGGAGCTGCGATCAGAATGTGGTGCCGCTCAGAACCAGGTGAGAGACAAACGCCGATGTACTTCCAGGCTGTGAGCATCGCACGCGATGCACCGAGGTGGCGCAGCTTGTTCCCCTCTCTGTGAATGAATCGATGCGTCAAGCTCATTATTCCGTCCCTGGAATGAACCGCAAAGAGTCCTGGAATGGGATCGGTTATTTCCTCCTTAAAGTTCCATTTGCTTTTATTTTTAACGCCCCTCGTGATTGTTTTACTTTGTGTGTCGTGTGTTGTGAGTGACTGAAACGTGCCGTTTGCGTTTTTCCATATGTGCAGTTTGAGATAAGATAACGAGAAACGCAGACTAATCAAAAAGCTTAAAAAAGAGCCTCGGTGAAGAGTTACGATCAGAGAAGATAAGATGAGATAAAAAAAAAACTTGATTGATCCTCGGAGGAAGAGGAGCCTTATTGACCTTTCACTTCTTACAGGATAAGAATCGTCCACTTCATCCTCAATCACACCTATATCAGCACGGGAGGTGAGAAGGGTTTTTTTTATTTTATGTTTTGTTTTTTTTGGGGGTTCAAGTTCTGTTTATGATGTCTATGTCATCGGACTCCTGATGTTTCACCCTCACATCTGATCATCTCTCCAGAGGATCTGCGTGATCTGATGAAGAAGAAGGTTTTTGACGCAAAGTTCTGCTTGCATGAGGTACATTCTATGGAAAGCGTTGATGCTGCTTATCTGATGTCGGCTCCAACATCTGTTTCTCACGAGTGCAAGGTTTCCCCCTCGCACCCGCTGTCTGTGGAGGCTCGGATAAGCCGTCGCTGTGCAGCCAGTCGTGATGATGGCTTTGTTGATTTTATTTATAATTTTTTTGTGCTTTCCGTTTGTTTCGACCGTGACAGAATCAAATGTGTTTGAGTGGAATAACACGGTTCAAAATGCAGCTTTCACTCCTTCTCTTCTCGTTTAAAAAACTGGATGCGTCATCTCTCTGCCAAGTTCATTCACACACCTACGCTGAACCCGGTGATGTGGTGATCTGCACAACGCTCACGTTCTTACAAGGCCGCCGCCTTTCGCTCCGTGAAGAACAATTAAAATCGGGTGTAAATGTCCGCGATGTCACCGTCGAGTTTCTGTTTATGGAACTTTTTGAAGATGCGACGCTGAGGCCATTAGTCATCCCTGTTTCTTGTCAAGCAGGAATGTGTGTGTGTGTGTGTGTGTGTGTGTGTGTCTGTGTGTGTGTGTGTGTGTGTGTGTGTGTGTGTGTGTGTGTGTGTGTGTTGGGGTAGAGCATGAGTGTGGAATTACCACAGAGAAGATTTAATGTCAAAGTCTATACATGTTAAATACATCATAAATACATGTGTGTAGTTCTCTGACTGTGTTTGTGCATTCATATGATTGTGTGTATTCCTCTGGTGGTGGTCTGTGTATGTGTGTGTGTGTGTGTGTGTGTGTGTGTGTGTGTGTGTGTGTGTGTGTGTGTGTGTGTGTGTGTGTGTGTGTGTGTGTGTGTGCGCGTGCGTATTCCTCGGACCGTCTCCCTCTCAGAAAAAGAAGCAGAAGGAGCTGAAGCGCAGCTGGGCACGATGGACGGCCTGTTTCCAGGGGCAACCCATCACTGCTGTCAGGTGAGAAGCTCCGTCTATTGATTATTCTGCTGCTTTCTCTGCTGCACTCAGCTCGTTTCTATAGCGATGAGGCTGTTTGGAAAGATCACTTCTTCTGCCCTCGGCTTGCTGTGGGTGCTGTGTGTGTGTGTGTGTGTGTGTGTGTGTGTGTGTGTTTGTGTGTGTGTGTGTGTGTGTGTGTGTGTGTGTGTGTGCGCGTGCAAATGTTTGTGTATTTGTACGTGTGTGTCTGTGTGTTTAATGCGTGTGTGTCTGCATGTGTGTCTTTGTGCATGTCTACGTGTTTGTGTGTGTGCAATTATAAAATATGTGTGTGGGTGTGTTTCTTGCTTCTTTGCCTGAATTCTTTTTGTCGGTGTGTGCTTTCGTGTCCTAATGTTTGTGTGTATTTGTGTGCGCGTGGGCGTCTGTTATGTGGATGTGTGTGTGTGTGTTTTACGTGTGTACGTTCATGTGCATGTGTGTGTGTGTGTGTGTGTGTGTGTGTGTGTGTGTGTGTGTGTGTCAGGAACTACTTTGGGGAGAAGGTGGCTCTGTACTACCTGTGGCTGGGCTGGTACACGTGCCTGCTGATCCCGGCGGCGCTGATCGGCTTGGTGGTGTTTCTCTACGGCCTGAGCTTCTTCAACAGCTCGCCGCTCATGTGAGTCCAGACCTGCAGCTCCTGCAGCACTGTATGAACCGAGTATCAACAGAGTACTAACGGAGCGATAACATAGCTGCGGGTTGCCCTCTAGAAAGGAGGTGTGCGAGTCCAACACGGTCATGTGTCCCCTCTGTGACAAGAGGTGCAAAGTGTGGCAGCTCTCTGACACGTGCACATACAGCAAGGTACCCCAAAACACATGCAACCACATGAAACAGTGAGACGCCGACTGTGTTAATGGCGTTTTCCATTGGCGCTCACTTGTTCTTTCTTTCCGCAGGTCAGCCTTCTGTTTGACAATGTTGGCACGGTCGTCTTCGCTATGTTCATGGCAGTTTGGGGTGGGTTTCTTCTTGCACCAACGAATATAATGGATTTCGCAAACGTTTAGTTTAGATTCAACCGATTGTCATTGCACAGATTACAAGTACTGAGGCAACGAAATGCAATTCTCTGCATTTTACCCATCCTAGTAACTGACGTTTGTAGGAGCAGTGGGCTGCCATATAGCGGTACCCAGGGACCAGTTAAGGGGTTAAGTGTCTTGCTCAAGGACACATCAGCACGCTACCAGGAGGAAGACGGGGATCGACCCGGCAATCTTTTGATTACCAGTCGACCCCCTCTACCTCCTGAGCCCATCAGTACATAAAAAAAAAAACAACGTAGCGGTAATAGTTTGCGCAGCAATTTAAAAAGCACAGAAAGCTTATTACAGAAAGAAAATCTATACAGAACATTGACCAGGCAGGTAAAGAATCACCAATCTGCTGATACTTCACTAGTGTTGCTAAATGAAATTATTCCAATTACTGATTTTCACAGCAACGCTGTTCTTGGAGTTCTGGAAACGGCACCGAGCGTCCTACGTGTGTGAATGGAAGGTCTCTGAATGGTGTGAGGAGGAGGTACAGTGCAACACATCTCTTCAGGTTTCCCAATTCGGTTCTGCTGCCTCGCTGACTCCTAATGTTAAAACTGGTCTTTTTTTGTTTTGTTTGTTTTTTTTTACATACTTTTAGGAGGAACTGATTCTGGGAATAGTGAACAATGAAAAGTCTGTTCCAAAGGAATACAAACACTCTTATCTGCGCAGCACCGTGGTGTTGGTCTGTGTCACACTAATGGTAACTTATTTAACACATTATCAAGGATGGCCAATGGGACTGAGTAAACACCCAAATGGAAAATAAAAAACCATGCGTGAATGCCTTCATGTGTGCGTCCTCAGATTCTGGTGATCATCGGTCTGACCCACGCCCTGGTAGTGTTCAGGGTGATGGCCGCCGTGCTGCTGGCCGAGGGGTCTTGGAAGTTCCTGAGCGACCACTCCAACACCGGAGCCATGATGCTGGGGGCCTTCCTCCACTACCTCATCATCACCATCATGACACGGGTACCACAGCCCCCCGTTACCTATCTACTATGTCACTTCCTGTGGCGATGGACAGTCTGATCCATGCATTTATATATATATATATATATATATATATATATATAACTATATGAAAGTCATAACTGTGGCATAACTGAGGTTTTCGTATGTCCTGGAAAACATTTATGTTCACAGATCAACAGGATCGTCGCTATGAAACTCTGCGAAATAGGTGTGTTGCTCTTTCATCCCTTCTGTTAGTTGTTTTATTGCGAAGGTGGGGAAGTGGATTAATCATTACATCGCTGATAGCAGTGCAGACAGTGGAGATAAATAGCAAAAACAGAGGTGAAAGTGACTTTGATGTCAAAACAGAAAGGTTTTGACTATCTAAGCAAAAAAAACCCTTTTTTCCATTTTCCAAGGCGAGGTTTCATCCTTTTATTGAACAGAATTGTTGTTAAATTACTGGCTGACTACTTTTTCAAAATGGAAGAGAATACTTCCCCTGGTTCCCCACCCCTGCTTTCAAAGTTGTAAAGTAGAAACTCTTTTTATTCCCCTGCTTTACAGTCCTTTTCATATTGTTAATTATATCTATAACTATATACTTACTGTATATCTAATCATACTACATTTTATTGATTGAGAGTGCGCCCCCTTGTGGTCAATTACTTAACTACCGGTCACCATTCAATTCTCCAGAGAAAACGAGATCTTTCGCTGCCACAGAAAGGAGCTTCACTGTCAAGATGTTCACCTTCCAGTTCTTCACCTACTTCTCCTCACTCTTCTACGTGGCGTTTTTTCTCGGCCGGTAAGAGTTTCCGTTTCGCCTTCCGGGAGTTTTTCTTTTTTTAAATTGACGTATGACAGCGATACTAGCATGGTTGGTGTCTTACTTGGCAGGATAAACGGCCATCCCGGCGGCTATGTACGGATTGCAGGGAAATGGAGGCTGGAGGAAGTGATTACACATTTATATCCAAAACAAACATTAAAATATTTCTCAGTAATTTGAACACTTTCTTGTGCTCTAACCTTTGACCTCCTTTCTCTCGGCGCAGTGTCACCCCAGCGGGTGTCTCACAGACCTCTTCATCCAGATGGCCATCATCATGGTCCTCAAACAAACCATCAGCAATGTGTTTGAGTTCACCGGACCGTGAGTGCAGGGGAAACAATCGCTCGGGTTCGCCCCCACACCTCCGGATGAGCCCGCCACTGACGCTTCTTTCCTGTCTCAGCTGGTTCGGCGGTTGGCTGAAGAAGAAAAGGACCCGGAAGCTGCAGAGGAAGTGCGCCCACTGCTACCTCAAGGACGACTCCGAGGACAGCTACGGCTCGGAAATGTGCGACAACTGCAAGCTGAGGGACTGGCTCCGGAACTACCGTCTCAACGACGTCAACTCCTTCAACTTGTTCAATGAGTTCCTGGAGATGGGTATGTGGACGGAGACGCTGAGATAATAACCGGGAGGCTTCATACAAGAGGAAAAAACGAAACAAAAAAAACAAAAAAAACATGTCCCTGTGTCCTGCCCGCAGTGATCCAGTTCAGCTTCACCACCATATTTGTGGCAGCGTTTCCCCTCGCTCCCCTGCTCGCCCTCATTAACAACATCATCGAAATACGTCTGGACGCCATTAAGATGGTGACGCTGGAGCGTAGACTGGTGCCGAAGAAGACCAACGATATTGGTAAGGATCCATATGTACCTAAATACTTAGGGTTGTATCTGTACAGTCTAGACACTGAAATTACAACCACTATTTATATATATATTGCATATATATCCAGTATGCTATGTCCTATGTCTCCTATCCTCCTGAACTGTGTGTAGATGGGTGTTGCCTCCCCTTGTTCCAGGGTTTTTAAAGTGTTTTTTCTTCAGGTGTTTGGACGGACCTCCTGGAAGCCATCGGCGTCCTAGCGGTCATTGCCAACGGGTTGGTGATCGGTGTGTCCTCAGACTTCATCCCCCGCATGGTGTATCACTATCGCTACGGGCCCTGCGCGAATGGAACGGCCACAGAACTAGAGTGAGATCCGTCAGACATCCGTCAGGGGCTCTCGGGTTCATAGAACTTCTGATGACCTCGTTCTTCCACCTCATGTGGCGGTCTGTTGTCAGTGAACGTCTCCTCCCGGTGTCTTTCAGCTGCATGGCGGGCTACATCCGAAACACGCTGTCCATCGCCCACGTGCACGACCGGGACATACGCCACGAGTTTCTGCCCGAGCAGATGCTGACTCAGAGTGGCCTGAACGTGTCGTCCTGCAGGTTTTCGCCCCCTTTTTCCTCTCTGTGCGCCCGACCAAAAGTGGTTTAGGTGGATAGGTTTGCTGCTTTTTTCTACCCAGGCCTCAATAAAATGCTACTCCCATCGTTTTTTAGCTGTTCGTCCCATCCTAAAATCTTGCTCAATGCATTACTATTGACAAAAGCATTAAATCTCCTTTTTGACAATGGGAAGCTCAAAATAAACTTATTATTGAAAATAAATGCAAACTCTTCTTCTATCCAGAACATATTGGGTGCTGTTGCGTACTTTGACCAGTAGGTGGAACTCTGGTGCTGGTAGTTGACCTTGTGTGTATCAGTCAGAATAAGGGATGTGCAGCACCTTCCCAGTGAAATGTGCTAGCCTCGTAGTGTTTGCATGCAATCAAGTGAGGGAGTTGTGCAGCCGCAGGCCCAAATCAGTATTTTTTACCTTAACCACACCTTCGGGTAAAGGATATCACTTCATTACTTACTGCATTACGTTTTGGGAATCAGTTAGTTGGTCAAGTAGAAATTTTTAGGTAGCTATTGTGTTCAGTCTAGAACATATTGTGCGGGTGCGTTGCATTGACATTTCACTGCATATATGTATGAACGTATGTATATGTATGTGACGAATAAACCTTGAATATCAAGGGAGATTATTAACTCCCTGTGTCTTTGATTTCCCTATGCAGCTATAAAGACTACAGGAGCGACGACGACTACAGCTTCACCCCACAGTTCTGGTTAATCCTGGCCGTGCGCTTTGCCTTCGTCATCCTTTTCGAGGTGCGCATGAAGTCGCCCCTTTCCCTTGAAACGGTACAAAATGTGGCGTTGTCATTTATTTGATTCGCTCTTCTTGCAGCACGTTGTGGTCATTTGCAAGTTCGTCGCAGCCTGGTTTGTTCCGAGCGCCCCCATGCAAGTCAAGAATGACAGACTCTTTGATAAATTCAACCGACTGAAGGCGGAGCTCAGGTGAGTCTCGCCGGAGTTTCCTGTCAGGCATTCCTGGGAATGCCATCACACAGGTGGGACAGGTTGTTGACATGACACACGTCCCCATTTTGAAACATCACTTTACAACTATACGGCCATCTCAGGGGTGCATCTTGGAACTCAAACAGCCGTGGAGAGCGGCGCTCAAGCGATGCAAAGGAAAGATATTGCGGCGACGTGTCAGTGCGATTTCAAGAGGCACAACTTGTGACAGCTTCTGAATTATTGATCCCCAGGAGGAAATGAATGTCATGTGCACAGTATAGCACTCCATGTAAAAACCTCTCCTGTATTTTAATGTTAAATATATTCACTTAAACTAAACGATTCAATCACATGATCCCTCGTGACTACTTTGTTATTTTTTATATATTTTTGCATTCACGGTGAACACCGTCTTTGCAAAAGCTTCCAGTTCCAGATAATGTCATGGAGTGCATATTAATACAATTTATAATCCGGTTATAAACCATTGCACTGCTTGCACCACGGAGCTGCCTGACATCAGACATGTGTTGACCCTGATGCAGTAGCCGATCATCCCCCCCCCGTTCTCCTTTCTTTTATTATTACAGGTCATTTGACGTGTGAGGTGGACGAGAGGAAAAGCTTTTCCACCTTTTGTTGTGATGTGGACGCGGAGAGGCGTCAAGTGTCCAAGTGCCCCCAGCCCCTCGCTGGAGGGGACGACACCGGGGATCTGCACCGCGTGTTGCCGTTCACTGACGATGATGTTGGACCAAAAGGGAAACCTTTCTCGATGTAACACAAAGCAGTTGTACGCCATTTCATTCAACGACGCGGGACATGTCGACGGACCTTTTATTGTCGCTTTTGAATTGCACTGATGTCCATCTATTGCATCGTGTAAGGTGTGTGTCCCGTTCTGATGAAGGCCTGCTGTAAAGCTGTTTGGTTATTGCACATTGTTCTGATGCTTCGGCAACGCTTTAAGACTCGCTGATGGGTTGGGTGGCCTGACAGTCGAGTGGATTGCCTTTTGTATCACATTGTGGTGTAATACTATATATTTGTAATAAAACTGGATGCATTTGTCATTTTGAAAGGCCACCGGATACCAATTGTACTGTGTTTGTCGCAATTTATTTCGACCTAGCGCTGCCCATAGCAAAACACTTCCTCTGAACAGGTGGATCCGTCCGGCGCGTCACGTGGTGCCTCCGCCTTCCCGCAGGTGTGCCGGGCAGGTGAGCGGCGCGGGAGCCTCCTCGGCCTCCGTAGGGGCTGATTTCCGCACCGACGGCGCGTAGACGCGTCGGACCGAAAAACCCCAAATGACCGTCGGACATAGCGACATAACAACGACGACGACGACGACGACAGGGAGAGTGATGTAGAAATACAGCTCAGCTCGTAAAGCCGTAAAATGCCGGAGTTCTGGGTGGCTTTCGTTTTAACATGCACCGCTTTCTGGCACCGAGCGACCCCGGTGACCGGTGACGGTGAGTGCGACTCCATTATTAATCCGTGTGTGAACCGAGTGCTTCGTCGCTGGTCGGAAATATCATCATATCAATATTTTTGAATTATGACTTTTTGTTATTAGTTATAAAACCCCCTTCTTCCAACTATAGCAGGGATTCCAAAACCGTGGTCCGCGGCTCCCTAGGAGGGGTCCGTAAAGGACTTGCCTGTGGTCCGCTGCAAAAAAAAAAAAGTTTTTTTTTGTGCGTATTTACAGTTATCAGTATATATTTCCCAAAAAATATCTCAAATATCTCCCGCCCTCAAAATTGAAGGTGTACGAATTTTTAAATATAAAATAAGTAAAAACAACGTGTTGTTTGGATGCGATGTAGTAAATGTGTAGCCTCATTTTTTTTAATTTTTTTTATTTCAGCCAGAGCCTAATCTGACATTACAGTGGCCTCAGTAATATTCCATGTCACTGTATTACTTCATCCAATATATAGATATTTATTTATTTATTTTTTCCAACTTTACGTAGAAAAAATAGTTACTAACACAATATACGAGATATTCCGCAAGTGCTTTCCCCAGATTTAATGACGGTTCATGGAATTACAGTGTAATATATGATGATGACTGGCTTTATATCGCACAACACCAGTTTCATTGGTTTTTAAGTGTGTCAAACGCGCACGCACGCACCGATGGCCGCTGTCGGCCAGTGTTGTGCAAAAAAGTGATAGTCCGCCAAAAAACGATTGCCAAAAGGTGATTGCAGCAACTACCTTGTCACCGAAACGTTATTTATGCCTCAAAAATGACTTGGTTTTACTCATGAGGGTTATATTGTAAAGATCACAGCCCACCCAGTCCCCTTAACCCGCTGAAATGCCTTTGAAGAGCCAAAAAAGTAACATGTCGTTTTCCACCTGCCAAAAAGTGATTGCAGCTCCTACCTTGTGACTGAAAGGTTGTTTATGACTCGAATTGTCTCGATTTCGCTCTTGATGGTTATATTTGACAGATTATGGCACAATCAGTCAATTTAATTTTTTTTTATCAGTTAAAATACATTGAAAGGGCCTAAACAACTCATGAAATACAGTTTTGCACTTGTCAAACCATAAAATGCAGTTTTCCCCTTGGCAAAAGGTGATTGCGGCGTCTTCCTAATGACTGAGAGGCTGTTTATGCCTTAAAATGACTTTCATTCATCGGGGTTATATTTGACACATTATAGCCCACCCAGCGGACGGCAATCACCTTTTTGGCGGAAGAGCACTTTTTGGCACGACACAAGCAGCGTCGTGCACGGGGACTAAGCACACGGACGCACACGTGCAGCGAGGCATCTGCAGGTTAATGAGAAACCAGAGTGGAGCAGGAGGTCAGGGGAAGCAGAGCTGCTCTGCAAGTCCATCCAGGTTCCAGACACACAAACACCCACGCACGCACGCACGCACGCACACACACAGACACACACACACACACACACACACACACACACACACACACACACACACACACACACACACACACACACACACACACACACACACACACACCTCACATGCTGGGTTCATGATGCACACATTGAGATGAATGATGTGGGATGTCAAATAAGACCATGTTGCCTTTTGTTTTGCCTCCGTGTTTATTTTTGAACTCAATATTTAAAAACAAAAACAAAAAAAACTTTTAATCCTACTGTTGTTTTACCACCAGATCTGTTCCAACCTTTTGCTGCGGTGGATACAGTGCAGTACATGGTTCACTTGATCTGATTGCCTTCAGACTCGGCACTTGGCACTCAAACACACATAATGTTTGTTCACGCCTTTTCGTGAAGGCATGGTGTTTCAACAGTGTTGTTCAATGGGGAATACAATCAAAGCAAGTGGTGCCCAATTCAGTGTTCAGGAGTTAGTGATCGGTTTTGCGCTTGCAACCATGTGCCATTTAAGACTAAATCAAAATAGCTCCCACGTTGATTCACTGATTGATTCGTTCATTATTTTTCTCTTTAAAATGAATGGTCCAATTCTGGTTAATTATGGGCTAGGGGTTGTAAATGACAAACTGAAGACAAACCCAGCCAAAGTGTATATCTTGTGATAATGATCAGCTCCTTAACCAATAATGTGGTTAAGGATCTGGCTAATATGTGTAACACAGCGTGAGGTGTGAATCTTAGATTTTATCGTTGCCAGCAAAAAGGTTTTACAAGACAGTTAAAATCGCTGGACAAACCATTTTCTCTTACTCAGCGAAACCAGCCGGGGTGAAAAGAGTAAACATCTGAAGTTCACCTTCATGCGCCATTAGTTTCACTGCACTCTTGTGTAACCAGACCAAGTACTACTGGCTGTGTGCTGACTGTTGGATATTTAAAAAAAGAGAAGACTTAAAAAGGTTTGCTGTAGAGTAATGTTCGCGGCGCTCTGATTTTTCAGGTCAGAGTTGCGGTCGGGATGAGAGGTTTGAGGAGAGGGTGGTCTACGCGGGGCGCGGCTTCCAGCTGCGATGTCCTCTGGGGCCCCCGGTCCCACGAAGCTCCCCGCAGACCCGAATGCTATGGATGAAGGACTGTGTCCTGCTGCCTGAGGGGTACCCCTTGCGCCTGCCCCCCTCCGGTCCCACCCAGGTCCTGGTCCCCTTGGAGGGAGTGTCCTACCTGAGCTTTCCCAGTCTGAGCTCCAGGGACCAAGGGAACTACACCTGTGTTCTCAGTAGCAACACCACCACCACCTCATCCACGGTGCATTTAACCGTTAAAGGTAAACTCCCGGTTCATGCTAACCGCAGGTCGTAAACCACAATGTTGGTTTTATGGATGGGTTTCCCGGCAACGCCATTCTGAGATGTGGTTGCAGACAGGTTAGCAAAAGGTTGGGAAATGATAAATTTGCATAAAGGAATACACTCGAAGGCAGGTATTGGTGCTATAGGTAGTTGAATCAATCTTTGATCTAAGACCATACACATTTACTAGAAGATCCTTCCAGCGTTTCAAAATTCTGGAAACTTACTGCCATAATACAAGAAGACACATCAGCGCCTCATCGACTGTACCAAAACCTTGTTGGGTATAGACGTAAAAACCCCAATTGTGAGCATGTGAGTCAGCAGTAGTGTGGAGCGGAGCACCAGAAGGATTCACAAAAACAGTCCAGTAATGGATTCAGAATTGTGTTTTTTACCGAGTCCTGTGTTCAGCGTATATTCACATAGTGCAAGCCCACCGACCACCAGGCCGCCCCAGCCCAAAACCACTCACACGTAACTGGAAAAAGCAGCCTTTAATTTACCCCCAAATATACCCCCAAACCATCTAGGCAATACACACAGGGGTGGAGTCCCAACCGGAAACACCTGGGATAGTATGAGGCATTCATGTGCCCTCTTTCCCGAGAGCACCATCACAGCCAGGACACGGACCTCAGAGGAAACAATGGTTAGGAAATGAAGAAACTGGAGAATGTAACAAATAAACTGGATGGTTATAATACTTTAACAACAATCCTAAATAAAGCAAAGAACTACATCAAATAACAGAATCTAATAAACTCGTGAATAAAATCACTCAGAACCTGTGTTATCACGTCCTGAAGGACTGGACCTAGACTTGATTTGGGGTGAACTGCTTAGTAAGTCGGCTGGGATTTGCGCCTCCTGTGAGGAGGTGTTTGGTTTCACCGTCTGGCCGCTCCGTGCTTGGATCAGCCACATGAAGGGTTGGTATTGTCTGATGGATCTCCGCGTTCTAACGCCACACAGAGCCCCAGTGTTCCACGGCTCCAGTGTTCCGACCCAACGGAGCGCTCACTCGCCTCTGGGGGAATCTGGGATCCACCGTGGAGCTGAACTGCACGGCTCTGCTCCACCATGACGCCGGTGAGGAGCCGTGCAACACCAGCCTGCGCTGGAGTAAAGACGGCCACCCTCTCACCAACGACTCCATGTATCAGCAGAACTCCTCCATGTGGTTAGAGCCGTCGCAATTCTTACATGAGACCCTGATTGCTATGATTTTTTGTCTGTCTTTTAACGGACAGACTTGATTCCATACAACTTTTAGGGGAATTTTAAAGCAATTATAGAAATGTTGCAAGAAATTAAATGCGAATTAGGTGCATCCACCTGAATTTGCATGTTCTGATATCTTCCGCAATAGCTAGACATGTGTTATTACACTATAATAGCTCCTTACTTTTGCTTTTCAGTGTACCATTCTGTACTTGCATGACTGCACGTGACAAATAAAGAATCTTGAATGTTGAACTAAGAGAACGTGTGTCCTCTAGGGCTCCTGGTCCAGGCCAGATGATGCTGAGCAGCCGGCTGCAACTCCACCTCAGGGACCAGGGAGACTTTGGGCTCTACAGCTGCACCGTCAGGAACACATCGGCGGACTTTAGTGTGCAGAATTCAGGTAAGTACAACTTTATTTATGAAGTACTTCACAACTTTACCTATTATTCTGTAAGCGAGACCAATAGGCATTCAAATCTTCTTCTTTGGTGACTGCATATCCGAACCTAACGACAATATATATAAAGTACTTGATTACAGAACATTATAATACTCATAACAATGTATTAAAAACACTGTAAACCATTTATATAAAAACTACAATATAACTGTACTTTACGGTATCAACAGAGGGCTCAATTCACTCAACAAATTGTTTATTTATCACATACATATACGTACAGTAGGAGCCACTTTGAGAGGGCAGCTGGAACATGACAGGGCCCAGGCAGATGGATCCGTGGTCGGATCTTGCCTGTGATTCTATACCCCTCGATGACGTAATTTCGCGCCAAGTCCGAACAGTTGTTAAACAGGTAGATTGTTAATTGGGGATTACCTGTACACATTTTTGAGTGACTACCCAAGCAGACCGCAGGTAATGCCTTGGGCCATCTGGCCCAAGGCCGATCATTGTGTCACCCAACAGGTCCAGAAGCCCTCATTCCTAACCCATACATATGCAAACGCAGACCCATTGACGAAAATCTCCACACTCAAATGGAGCAACCACCCCTTTCTCACTGAGAGGTGAAAATTCCTCTCTGTAGAGGGGGATTCAAATAATCAAATTTAATTTTTTAATTCTTAATTAATAGTTGGCGATTTATTTAATAGTTGGCAACGAATCCATGAAGTAAACCCTGGCGTTTAAACTGTATCAACGGAAAAATGATCTCAAGTGTTCAGAAGGACCCATATACTGTTTTGTCTCTTTAACATTTGTACAAATTTATTACATTTCACTGCATATATGTATGGAAGTATGTATATGTATGTGACAAATAAAAAATCTTGAATCTTGAAAAAAAAAAATATATATTATTATATACCTGGTGTTGATTTTATGACACTGCGTTGCTGTGGCCAACCATTATTTAAGATGTCCACTATTAAGTTGACTCACTGTCATTATTGTCGGCGTTTTATTTTGTCTTTCTTTTAGGTAAATACTTTTATATTACTTATACTACACTGCTTCTTTCCATTTTAGATTTTTAAATTTTGTTTAAAAATTAGCTGTTTAAATGCTCTTTCAATTCAGTTTTTAAATACTGTTTTATTTTAATCACTACTATACCCTTATTTTACGTATTATGTAAAGTTGAGTTTGCTCTGAGACTAAGAATCTCACTACTGGTAATGATGCTTGCATTATATCAAGTATTTGACAATAAAACTACTAAGCCATAATTACATAGACCTAGTTTGAGTGCTCTCATTACAAAGTTATTGAACTTTGTAATTTTACAAATGTAAATAAAACCAAAACTCCCATTTTGAATTTAAAAAGCTGTGCAACATGTAGATTAAAATAAAGCATTAAGACCTGTTCTGATTGATATGACAAAAAAAACAATTGAACTCTGAAAGATGACCTCTGGTCAGAATCAAAGGACAATATCTCAGGTAATGGGTTAGGGTTAGGGGTGGAAATCTCAAATCTCTTTCGGGAATGTGATTGTGTTTTTTGTGAAGTTGGCGCCATCTCATGGTGACACACTGCAATTTAATAAATGGGCGTGTTTACAGTTTAAATTAAACACACTCTGTCAGGACACATGAGAAGGAGGGGGAATCCCAGCAGATTGGCAGCCGGCTGGGAGCCGCCTGGTGGTTGGCTGGAAGCCGGTTGCAATTTGGCTGTCAACGGGCTGGGAGAGCCCTCTTCAAGTGGCCCCTACTGTACGAGCATACATCCATGTAGTGAAATGTAATGTAACTCTTTAACCCAGAGTTCACCCACTCCGTGACAAGGGAGTGTCAGACCACTCGCTAAAACCCCCACAAAGTTTCAAGCATCTGCTCTTGTATCGGACACCAAAGCATTTTTCGGCACGGTGTCAACATTCTCAAAAAGAGACTCAATCTCCCTCTGATGAATATAAATTTGTCGTTCGTATCTGTTCTCTCCCGGCACGGTCAGACCAGCCCAGCCACACCTCCGCAGTCATCGCCGCCGTCTTCCTCCTCCTCCTCCTTGTCGCGGCCTTGGTCGTCCACGTCAAGTGTCACCTCAACATCAGGCTCTGGTACAAGAACGCCCATGGAAACCACGAATTCCAAGGTGAGGAAGCAGCCCAAGTGAGTAGCCGGGCAGAGCCCGACGCCCTCGCAATGTTGGCGGTCAGAGAAATTTAGAAGGAAGGATGACTCTCCCCACTGATCGTTTTCAGACGGTAGACTTTACGACGCCTACATTTCCTACGTGAACAACGAGTACGACAGGAAGTTTGTGAACTTCATCCTCAAACCGCATCTGGAGAATAAACACGGATACAAGCTGCATCTGAACAACAACGACATCCTGCCGGGCTCAGGTGACTCCAGCTCCTTTGTAAACACCGTGGGAGTCCAGTGGACGAGCGCTTCTTCTTAAATCCTCTTTAATGTGTTTGTTCTTTACGTCTGTTCTCTGCGGGTATTGCTGATTATTTTGCTAATAACATTTTTAAATTCCCTTTTATACATTAGAATTCTGCAGGACACTGTTGACATGAATTTACAGAGACCAAGTGGCTACACTGATATCGCGACTAAAACAGAAGAGGAAACAAGAAATAAAACAATTGATTAAAAAATATAATGCACATACTAATGATTAAAATACACAAAAAGCAAATGTACTTGAAAAAAGAAGATGCGGCTTTATTAATTCATTTAATATTTCCTACTACAACTTCATACCCTGAACATTTGCACATTCCTGCACAAACTGAACAGCTGTTGATTAAAAAAAACAAAAGAAACAGCCTCATCTTACATATTCTTATATATTTTACGTACAAATTACTTGTACGTGTCAACTTACGCGGCAATAAAGTAAATTCTGATTCTGATTCTGATTCATCTTTCCAGAACCGTCCGCCGAGCTGCTGATGAACGTGAGTCGCTCGCGGCGTCTCATCCTGGTCCTGTCGCACGCCTATGTGGAGCAGGACTGGTGCTCGTTCCACTTCAGGTCAGATCCTCCGAGTTACAGACGCTTTGTGGTGTCGTGTTGGAGGTTTTTTTTTTTTTACAGCCTCGCACGTCAGCCGGCAGCACAGGTTGTGACCCATATATACTTCATGTACTGCGTTTCAAAACTATTCCTCGGCGATACCGAGCGAATGGCGTCGGCGGAACCGGGTCCGAGGTTACGTCGCATTTTAGCAGTTTCGCTAGTTGTGAATTATTAATTCAAGTAATTGATCTATTCAGTATCAGTGAGCCAAAACGGAAGATTTGTCAAATCTAGTAGTGGTATTAAAGGCGTCACTATCTTTTAGCGAAAAGGATTTTTTTTTAATATAATTTAGTCAGAGAGGTTTTTATTTTATTTGTAGCTATAAAAATATTATTCAGTTCTGGAATTCATGTCAAAGTCAAAAACATTCGTATAATATTTGTCCTGCGATAATTTCCACCACTTGAGAGCAGTGTTGTCGCCGCCACACCGAGGAGCCTCAGGGTCTGGGGAAATAAAACTACTTTTACTGGAAAGTATTTCCCAATTTTAGCCGTTGTCTTTTCTCATTTTTCTGAAATGCACTGTTTTACCTTTCCTCCTCGTACCTCTTCCGTTTTTATGATTCTGTTTTCTTTTATTTGATGTTGCCTGTAAACTCCTTAACTTTGTTTAAATTAACTTCATACCAAAAGCGCTCTTTAAACAGGGTTTATTATTATTATTATTTAATCCCGCAGCCAGGGCATCCTGCGGCTGCTGGAGCTCGCCCAGCGTCCCATCCTGATCACGTTGGAGGGACAACCCAAGTACATGAAGCCAGAGATCCGACAGGAGCTGAGGGAGCAGCGGCACCGCCTCACCCTACTCACCTGGAGACACGACTCCGTGGTGAGATCCAGGACGCCTCCAAGCCCTCGCTCGAGCGTCGTGTTGTTTTAAATGGCTGAGACCAGGTTGGACCGGGAACGCTGCTCAAATGTCCAAAAACATACTGTACAAGTATGAATCATCAAGTATGAATCATAATGCCTTTGTGCTTCTCTCTAGGAAGATGGGTGGATTCACAAAGGGATTATGTGATTTATGTTATACGTGTGTACAACGAGGTTTCAGGTTTGCTTTGTGCTATTTAACAGAAAGATCTTTGTGGAGCAGTATGAACTGTGCAGGTCATCACTTGATGTTTCATTATGAACTGTTCAGACATGTTAGGTCACACAGTCTCACCCTTGGGCCCGGGAACCATCAGCGCTGTCGCAAGAATTTCCCTACCTAAAAACAGGGTCATGGTCCGAAAAAGAACAAGGGCCCCTGTTCAAGGGGCCCTTGTACAAGGGCCCACTCCCCTGCCCGGGGAGTGGTCTACGTTACTGGACCTGGAGTAAGGACGGATCATGGAGACGCAGCGTTTATTTGCCATGCTCCACATTGTGGGAACAATCTTCCAGAACATCTCAGACTCGCCCCAACACTTCCTACTTCTAAATCCAGGCTCAAAACCTTTATATTTGCCAGTGAATTACCAGCCAGCTTTAAACTGCACTTTGACCTTTAATTTCTCAGATTTTATTGTCTCTTTATCTGTCCCTTTTTTTTTTTCTTTTTTTATTTGTTCCTTTTATCACGTAGGTAGGGTGCTTTGAATTTCCCTTGTCTAAGAAACACTGAACAAAAGCACTGAACAAAGGGCACTGAACAAATAAACGTTCCTTTCTCTCCGTCCCCAGCCCAGCACCCGAACAGCAGAGCTGTGATCAGTGTTTTTCTGCTCCTCTGGTTCCAGACGCCGTCCTCCGCCTTCTGGAAGGAGCTGGCTCTGGCCATGCCTCGCAGGATGCTCCTGCACTCGGAGGCGGCGGGAGACCCCCAGACGGTGCTGCAGGATGACAAAGACCCCATGCTGACCCTGGACCCGGACTACCTGGACCCCCGCGCGGACACCGACCCGGCGGGAGACATCGGTGAGGTGGCCGCTGCTCCTGATGGAGGCGGACAGGTTCACTTCTGGATCGTCAGCAAACGCTGTGCTGGAATATTTTGATCCATAACAACAAGCTTTTGTTTGTTGTATGAGCACAAAGTAATCATGGCAATAGTCCAAATTGTAAAAAAAAACAGTTTTGACAAATTACACTATAAGTTAGGGCAGGACCACTACGAAGGAACACAATTTTATGGATAAAGAGAGAAATTGCGACCAACTTTGCAATGAACAGTTCCAACACAGAAATATTTCACAACGAATTCAGTCAAATACATTAAATATTTAAATTAACTTGGGACTATGGTGGTATTTAATTGAAGAGGAAAATTATTGCATAACTTCCGACCAAAGCGTCAAAATTACAATTCTCAAATCGATTCAGAAATTGGAGCGATATAACACGATTGAACGAGTATCAGCCCCAGTCCGAGGGCATTTTACGAGGATTGAGGATGTTTTCCTGCTCGTTCCAGGGCTGCGTCTCCCTGTCTACAAGGCCCTGGCGTCCAGGGCTCCAGTGCTTCCCACGGTCGAAGCCAAACCCTCAGACATCGACGTGTCTGACCTGGGAACGCGGAACTACGGTGCCCGCACAGACTTCTATTGCCTGGTCACCGAGGAGGACGTGTGACCGCTGTGCACGAGACACTATAGTGCAGAGGGAAAAGGAATTGTCACTACTTCATATTTATCTGTATTTAATCCAAATACAGGCTTTTCCTGGTCTTTCTTGGTAAACCTAAATCTTACTTTGTACCATATTCCTTTACCAATAATGGGTATATATTTTCCTCATTGTTATGAAGAACATCAGTGATAAACGAGTAAAATCTATTGAGCCTGATTGGTGAATTTTGTCAGCCACACAGATTAATAATACCCACTGACCGCATTAATGTCATTTTAAATGTCTAAAATTAACGTTTTACAGCTAAGATTAATCTTCCAGTTCCTCGACAGAGCACATTTCAGGAGCATTCCAACAGTCTGTAATTGCCGGTTCATGCTGTGCTTCCAAGTGTGACGTGATGCTGAACAGTCATGTAAATTAAACAAGTTTTCAACAAACAAATAAAAATACTTTTCCTTGGGCGGGGTTGTTAATGTTGTCCGGAATATAGTTTGAAATAAAGCACAGCAGGCGAGGTCTGGTATTCCTGTGCGAACAGGCGCAAATATGTGAGCAGGGAGCGGTCGCACTTTACCCTCAGTCGCTAAAAATCACACACGCAACCAGCGCTGCATGAACCTGTAGGATAAAAACACGTCAAATTAAAACTTTTATTAAACAATATGCTTTTGTTTACACCTCCGCTTGTCTTTTGAAACACAGACACAAACGCAGACCTTAACACGGTTGATGATTCAACAGATTGATAGTAACGTTCACCACAGTAATTTGTGAATTATGATATGCAGTGCAGGAATCCAGTCAGAATTGAATATTTTTGCATTAATATTTACATGTCAAAGACAAGTCATTATATTCTCCAAACCATCTCAAACTGGAAAGTTGTGTTCTGAAGGTGTTCATCCATAACGACAATCCAACCTTTGCTGTAGATTCTGTGCTTAAAAAACATTTTTTTTACAACAAACCATTTCTATGGAAACATTGTTCATTTTTCATACAAAACCAGCAGCAGTTTGCATGAACTGTGAATAAATGATTGCTTTAACCACAACCTCCACATTTATGACATCCATGTACGATTACAAAACCTTTCTTACAACTTTATACAAACAGCCTTAGAGTTACATGTTGATACCACACAAAAATAAATGAACAACAAAATCCGTGTCTGAGACTGACAGCAATATAAACTGGATGAACCAGTGAAATTAGCTGCGTTATGTTAAAACCTATACAGGGGAGGGGCATTTCTAATGCTGCATAGCATTAGAAATCCTCATCTTATTAATTAAAATGTTTTCAGTAGTCATGTTTCCTTGACATCCACACATCCGTACATAAATTCAATTACAACTCACTGATCACGAATATCCCAGAGAAGATTAAATACTTATCCACTCTTCCAAACCTACAAATATAAAGTAGAATTTCTATATTTGATTATTATTTTTAATAAAGGTGGCTGTGGCAGGCCAAGGGAGCCATCAACGGAAGGCGGAGCCCCTTGGTTGATTCGCCCGATCCGCGGCAGGTGAGCGGCCCCGTGATGGGAGCCTGCCTGCAGCGGCGGCTTGACCACGCCCGTTTGGCCCGCCACAGTCGCATTTGGTTAGCAGAGAAAAAAATGCCTATCGTAAATCTCATGAAATCGTATCAGTAGCACAATGGCCGCATTCATGGTGGAGAAGAAGAGACGAGAAGGCACAAACTTTCCACTTTATCTCCCCATAAACTGTTAAGTCTGGGGCGACTTCCACCACGAAGACACAAATTACATGTGTCACTCAGAACTGGCCCAAGCACTTCCATGACTGCGTGCCTGCGTGCGTGCGTGCATGCGTGCGGGAACGAGCGTGAGAAAGTGAGATAAAAGAGAGATACACGACAGGGGAGGGCGGTAGAGATAGAGACAAAAAGAAAAATCCCTGGTTCCGTTGGGAAGAGGTGGATGGCGAAGGTGCACGTTCGGAGCTCGCTCCATCGTCCAACACCAAACCCATTTCTGTCCAGTTCGATGGGAGACACGCGCAGCGGGCGTGGGGTTTCTTCCACCGAAAGAGGAAGAAAAAAAAAAAAAGAAAACCACTCCTCTGTGATTTACACATCCATGTACATTCATCTACACGGAAGAACCACAATTAATAGTTCTTTTGGCACCACTTAGATCGTCAAATCTGCAAAATCTGGTCTGGTAAAGCCTTTCTGTAAAGACAGGGAGAGATGAGAAACATGTTAGGAGTGATTCATTACACTGCCGGGTGATAAAGAAAGTCCACTTTGAGTTAAACGTGTGTTAAAAGTATATTTGTACCCATTTGTACTTTTTTGAGTATATTTGCTACTTCTTGTTTACTGAAATGTGTTTTTAATTTAAAGTACAGCTTTACTATGCTTGTCATTAACATGCTGTAAGTGTAGTGTAGGTACACTTTATAAAAAGTATATTCAAACATCAACCTAACTAAAGCTGTTCTTTAGTGTACTTAACAGTGTGTTATTTGGATTGTCAAAAGTAACAAAAAGATATGCTCATCCTCAGTACAACTTCTGACATTAAACTCACAATAAAACAGTTACTATTGTGTAATATTGCTATCCAAACACTGTTTTTACTACTGTGTCAAATCGTGATTTTCCATTGACATGGAGACGTGGAACCAGAGGGGAAAGTGAAAATGATCAACAGGAGTTTACACTCCACTCCACGCATTTTTGTTCTGTCAGGACTTGCACATTAGGAAATCACCTGAAGACCGCACCCTTGGGAGGGGCCGGGCACTGTGTGCACAGGCGATTAATCTGTCCTCGCTCGAGCGCGCGCGCGACTGTGTGGGTGTGTTGAAACACTGACGTGTGTGTGAACACTGTTTGCTGCATGTATTTAAACCTGAGCTGACCAATGAGCTCTCGAGTGTTAGGAATGTCAACTGTCACACACACACACAGACACACACACACAGACACACACACACAGACACACACACACACACACACACACACACACACACACGCCCCAGGGTGGGGCCCAGCTTTCGCAACCAGGAGAAAGTTTTAGCACCGAGCCTCAACTTCTTTCCAGCACATGAGTAGTGTTTCGTTTGAATAAGGAATGAAGCTCTAACTTTACTATAACTAACTATGACCCAGTTTTAATCCCTAACAGTTGCAGCTAAAAAATATATTTTCATCTATCTCGTTGAGCTTGTTGTCAAATAAATAAATATATTCCCATATGTAACAGAAATTACATCTATATATACTTACAGTATCAAGTTGGGTTTTTTTGCCTCTCACCTGTTTGTACTGTTTGTGCAGCTTCTTGTACTGGAACATGTTGGACAGGACTGTCGCTGCTGCTTTGGCTGCTTTCAGCTTCCCTGAGCTGAAAAAGGAAATGCATTTTTTTCGGAGAACATTTTAATTGTGCTGTTGAACCTTTATCTTTAACAATGTTTGCCATACAACATCAAATAAATAATAGGGCATAATAAAATGTGGAGAATGTTAATACTTGTAATGCTGTCAAATACTGTGTGGAAAATGTAGGATTAACCACAGCCTTCCACTGAGAATTTGGAATGTTGGAATTCTCAATGATGTGTTTATGGTTCACTAATATATTGTTGTGTATTATTGCTGTATATTTCTATGGCGCGGACACAGCTCTCTGCAGCGCTCCAAGCAGGAAGTGATGCTGCGCTCATTGGAACTTGAAAAACTGTAAGTGATTCTGCGTTCGGGCGGAACTCGGAAAAAAATCGGTATCGGCCAAATTGTTATTTTAAACATCGGTACCAGCCCAGAATTTCACAATGGGCGCATCCCTAGTTTCCGTGTTTTCCCTCCCTCCATGCTCCAGTCGGCTGGTTCCACTCACCGTTACGGCTGACTCAAAACCCTGGAGTGGAGTTTTACTTTTTGAACCTGCATTTTCCAGCTTTGGTTAATGAGGGAATCATAACCAACTTCGACAACAGCAGCGAGTGAGAAGGTGGGATGTGAGCAAATTAAAGCCAAGAAGCACGTTTTTAAAATGAAGCAGCAAGAGTTGTAAAGAACTGTAACTGAGCACAACCCATATCAACTACTTGAAAAAAAAAAAAAAAAAAATATATATATATATATATGTATATATATATATATATTTTGTCACAAAATAAGTGTCACAAAATTCTGTCTAGATTCTACTCAGGAAAGTGCAATGTGTTTACCTGTTGTCATGCGCGGTCTTGATGCCGATCAGCTTGGGGAGGCCATCGAAGAAGGTGATGTCTCTGGCCGCCACCTGGCTGCTGGTCACCAGGTTGTTGAGGATGCCGCAGATGTTCACCACCACCTCGCTGGACACATCCTTCTGATTCCCGTCGCTGGGAAGCTTGGTCACCAGGGTGTTCACCACCTTGGTGGCTGAGGGAAGGAACCAAGTTTGGATGAGAGGCAATTTGTGGCCATCTTTCTGCTCTGCTCCTAGCAATAACACTTTGGAAACAGGTCGTCTGCCATCACTCCTCACACATTTGAGTCCTAAATTCATTCTCGGCTTAGGTCTACACTCTACACGCACTCTCAACATCCCACACACATAAAATATGCTCATATACATACACACTCACAAACTGACTCTATTCCTATCTCCCCTCTAGACAGGCTCCCTCCATCCCTCTCGCTTTCGATTGAATTCAAAGGGCTTTATTAACTGAGTGAAACATTTACATCGCCAAAAGTGAAGAAGATAACCTAAAATATAAATGTTGCAGTCAAAAATATATATAGATAATTGAAGATAACCTAAAACAAAAATAGAACATAAAAAAAAAAAATATATATATATATATATATATATACACACAGTATATATACTGTACTAATACAGTATACACACATACATACATATATTTTCTCTCGCTCTCTCATTGTAAACAAACACACAAACAACACTGCTAACAAACCAGAATTTTAGACACCAAACCGTACACACACATACAGTACATACAGTTCATATGTTTTGTTTTGTCAATCCCTCTTCTGTTAATTTGTTGATTTTGCGGATTATCCTCCTGTCAAAGAGGCTAAATGATAATTTCAGCTGGGACACTGACCCATGTCATTCTTGTCCTTGGCGTGGCGGGACAGGTTCCTGAGGAACCCGGTCAGTGAGCGCAGCTCCAAGTCGCTGTTGGTTCGCAGCAGATCCAGCAGCACGGGCAATATGCGCTCCTGCTCCAGGGCCACGCGGCTCAGCACCGAAGGCCACTAACGGGCGAGAGAACGGAAAGAAAGATGAATAAACGACAGCGAGAGCAGAGAAATGAGACGATCTCCAAATCCCCGAAACGCCGCCCACTCACCCTCTTCTCCCCGGCCGTGATGTTCTGGAGCGCCCCGGCGGCCCCCTCCCGCGTGGTGGAGTTGATCTCGCACTGGTGCAGCACGCGGTTGTACATCGTCACCACATGCGGGTGCCACAGCCACTCCATGCCCTTGGGCACCCGGGCCACCTCGGTGAAGGTGGACAGGTCCTGGTTCTGCCTCTGGGGGGCGGAGAGTCAGAGCTTTGATGAAAATGAAGGTGAATGGAACAGCGACATTTTGATGCACCCCGTGCATTCAGTGGCTCTCAACTGGGCCAAGCTCATGTTCTCAATCTGTCCGTAGTCATTAAGTCACGACCTGAACATAATTAAAAATTTTAACTATTCTGATCCCCATGATGCTTTTGCGATCATTTAACTCTGACGTGGAATATTTTGATTTATTTTGACCTGCTCATAGCTGTATGATGGTGTGGGACGTTCGTGAGATGGGGTCATGACAGCCACATGCAGTTGGAAACAATCAAAATAATAATAAAATTAAAAGCCCAATATTGGAAATTCAGTATACTTAAAAAATATATATATTACAAAGATGGACCTGAGCCCCACTAGAAATGGACCAATTAACCAATTTTAGATTGAGACCCACGAGTTGAGTGGGTCCTGTGGGCACTGTTCTACATAGTCAAAGGTAATATAAAATAATATATTTTAGTACATTTTTGGCTTTCTTGCTCTGAGGGGTGAAGCAGCCGATGGCTTCCCCATTCCCTGTGTCCTGTGCTCTGGTCGGGCCTTCCAGACGGAGGAGGGCGGAGGGCGGTATTTCGCTGTAGAGCTGGTAGGAGAGGTTCCTGAGGATACACACCGCGTTCTCCACCCCCTGGGAACACACACACACACACACACACACACAGAGGTGAGACCTTGAGCAGAACCAGCACAAGCGGCTGCCGTTCCCTGGACGCTGAGTCCCACCTTGTCCTCTGCTTTGTTTCCTTCCAGGGAGCCCTTGATGTAGTAGACCAGAGCATCCACCAGGCCGTGGGTCTCCCTCATCTGCTGCCGGGTTTTCTCGTTCACCGAACTCAGGTTCCTGAGAGGGCGGCAGCAGAAAGAATTATTTTTAAAACATCCCAGCCGATTTCACTCACTAGATGTAGCTGCGATGATCAGCACATCCACGTGGTTGACTCAAAACAATGAGGACTTTTTATCATTTGGACCTGTGCCGACCCTCGACGGGCGTTCTGTACCTGAGGCACCCGGTGGTGTTGTAGAAGATGTCGGCCTCGGATGGACTCTGCTGGATCGTCTCAGCCTCCCCGCTGCCCGACAGGGGGATGAGGATCTTCTCGGTCAGGTCGGGGAGCACCTCCTTGGCCAGCTTACCCTTCAGGTTGTCTTTGGATGAGAGGTTCCACAGGATGCCTGAAGCAACACATGCCAGGAGAGTGTCAGAACCAAGAGAGAATAAAAAATATATACAGTACACATTTTAATAATACCACAACTACAGTAAAATACCGTCTGGAAAATGTATGATTAACCAGCAACAGGTTTACCTCAGGCATCACTTCACAAGTTCCTAAATACACAACAGGTGACTGAGGCGAGATGAGATCAGAAAAGACTTGTAATGTAATGTCCAGCAGCAGGAAGTTGGCAGGACAGTGCCAGTTCTTTTCTTCAAAACTGGTTTTCAACAAAAATAGAGTAATAGAGAATAACAGAGTTTTGGACCTGACTCATGCGGGCTGACAAATCATAAAAGGGCACTAGACGCCATTTGGATGACAAGCTACGTTTAATTCCAGTTTAGAAATGTATTTAATAACTTTTTTTCAATCAATGAAATATAGCTGTTTAAAATATGTTGAAATGACAGTGATTACGGCCATCTAGGCATAGTGACTACTGAACGTGTGACTTTTGATCTTGATTTCAGGTTAGGAACCAGCTTTTATCCTAAACCTAGAGACATCTTTTCAATCCAAACATTCAGCTTGGACTGTTGAGCTTGCAACACATCTATGTGAGTGTGTTGAAGAAAAAAAGGGCGGATCCAAATCAAGTTGCAACAGCGAGCGACTAAGCCTGAAGTCATGACGGGGAGTGACTGCTTCAGAGACCACTCCCTGCTACACCCCCACCGCCCCAGCATGTGTGCACACAACAACACCTATTTTCTTTATGAATTCCAACACTACAAATGATAAAAAAGGAAATGCAAATGGATGTTTCTTAGGAGTGAGTTGACGTGTTTGAACTTGTAATTTTAAGATAAATAAGAAATAGTTTGAAATGGGGACAACGCGCGGTAAACGCTTTGCCGGAAAGGTACTGGTTCTTTCGAATTCAAACTACCTTGAGGGGATTGTATCTTGTTGAACAGTAAACAGATTTAGCTGCTGGCAGTATTTGCAATGCAAAGCTATGACGTGATTCCAGAAGCTGTGGCTTCACCGAGTACGTCATGGACACAACGCAGTGTATTCCGTCCGTCTTACCCAGCTCTTTAAGCATTCCCAAGAGAAGGCTAAAAACAGCCTTTAAATAGATTTTAATTTGACTTTATTTTGAATTAGTTGTTCTTTTCATGAAATTGACTTATCCTTATGTTTTTACTTGATTAGCTTCTTGTATGTATTTAATTTTGCTTGTTTGCTTTTTAATTGTTATTATTGTATTTATATTTATATTTATAAGGGGTCCTCCCTGTTATTGCTCGGATTTTTATTATTATTCATCTTCTTGGCGTTTTTCAGGCTAAAAGTATCTGAAACACGGCAACCGCTGTACGCACAGACATGGTTGAGGTCTAGGGACCAGGACGTTTCAGATGTCTTGGCGTTCAAGTTTCATTAATATCGATGTACATTTGGGGCAGAAATTAGGGAAAAACTGTTGCAAATTTACCGGAAGTAGAAAAACGTTGACGCGATTTGATTCATTTGAGGAGCGGGGAGCTTTGTGACATCATCAGCAGAAGTTATAGAAGTCTAAGCTTCGTCTCTTCGGCGTCCAGTGACTTGTGCCCTGTGGACTGCATAGCGTTTGCAACCCCAGACAGACAACCCGAGCCGATGCTGCGTTTAATGGAAACTCGGAAAACTGTAACTATAACGAAACAAAAACGAATTGGTCGCAGAAGGAGCAGGAAGTTCTAAAACCTTCGGAGGAACCATCCCTTTCTTTTGTGTCCGCGCTGCGTGATCCAGGAGTGATCTTAAACGCCGTTCATGGGGGACATTTAAACTAAACAACACAAGAGGAACATTCAGTGACCTAAGGGCACGGTGATTGGTCCAGACGTAAGTCTAAGGTGATCGGTCAAACGCATGAGCCCATGAAAACGTGTTTAAAATGTTAACGACAACCGACCAAAACAACGCTCTTCATTTACAATAAAAGTGTCTTCATTTACACGCAATTTATTTCCAAAACAAAAAAAATCTACAAAAGAGTTTAACAGGTTTTCCCTGAACGCGAGCCAACAAGGTCACACGGCCCTGGGCGGTGACAGGAGAACACAGTGGATCATCGTTAATGCACTGCCCAGAAGCCATATCACAGTTTGGATGACCAATGCTGAGGCGTGATATATCATCCTCTGGCGTATGGCTGTATCAATACACCACGGTGAGTTAAAGCAATGACAAAGCCTGCTTTACAGCCAAACACAGACAGCCCCGTTTGAAAAAGGTGGAGGCTTTGAAGAGTAGCGACAACTATAATACCTCCCTAACACGACTAAGCTATATTTATTATTATTATTATTATTATTATTATTATTATTATTATTATTATTAATAATAATAATAATAATAATAATTATTCTTATTTTTTTAACTGTTATTATAATTTTTTAAATTATTATTATTATTATCAATAATAATGTACAGCACTTTGAGTTGTATGCAAGGTGCTATAAAAATAAGGTTATTATTATTATTGTTATTATTATTATCATTATTATTACTATCATTACCGGTGATGTTCTTGCGCAGCTCGTCATCGGGCTCCTTCAAAGCCTCGATCAGCTGGGGGATGCCTCCCTCCTCGATCAGCGCCACCTTGTTGTCCATGTTCTCATAGATGAGGTTGCGCGTGGCTCCGGTGGCGAAGCGCTGCACCTCCGGGTTGTCGCAGTTAAATAGCTTCACCAGCTCCGCAATGCCCTTGTAGCGACGCACCTTTGGAACGAGGCAGAAACAGTTTGGCCTTTCTGCATCAGATTTGCTGACAGACGGACATCAGGCTTTCCTTCAAGCGGTTTCTGTCCAACCCAAATAGATCTCCCAAAGAACTCTGGTCACTAAAAACTCACAAAGAAACAATCTGTGAAGGTGAAATAATTATCAGGCGGAATGATAAACGCATTAGTTATTAGTGAATCAGATTTGCTCTGGATATAAAGCACAATGATGTCAGGACTGGAGACGCGATGTTAAATTACCTCGTGTTTGGCGTCGTTGTCGCTGTAGCACTCATGCTGGATGTAGGCGGCTCCCAGGACCTGCATGTTGGGATCCTGCTCCCTCAGGTACTGCACCGCAGTGGGCATATCCAGGCTGTTGATCCTTCAAAACGGAAACATTTTTGAATAAACAACCAGGAAAATAAAGGTGTGTGTGTCTGGTCTGGGTAATATAGCAATATAATATCAATATCAATATAATATTGACATTATGATATGAGACTAGATATTGTCTGGGATTTCCTGTGCGACTTGCCTTCTAACTTTCATCGAGAGCCAAACAGCAGCGGAACTCTTCGATGTTCCACTATAGTCGCTCAGCCAATCAGATAAAAGAGGCAGGTCGTAAAAGTTCTCATTACCGAAAACGTCCCGTTCATACAAACTGCCAGTTATTTGTTAACATATGAAAAGTTTATGAAGAGTAATTAAGGACAAATGGGTTTGGTTCATAAAAAAAATCTCTAAAACAGCCCAGATCTAATTCTTGTTCTTATTTTGTCCTCTAAGGGAGACCCCTCGCCATGTGTGATGGAGACATTGGAGAGGGAGCGATCGCGTGTCCCGGCCCCTTTAAAAAAACGAAATAAAAATGTGGTGTTTTTATTTTGGATGCATCTTATTGAATTTCCTTATTGAAGAATACAAATAAAGCACCGTGCGTAACGGGGAAACTCAGCATCCCTCTCTTACACCCCACCCCGACCTGTACTTGCCACCGGGCCAAACAATTTTTCTGGGGGAGACCCTGGATATTAACATCTAGTCCTACATTAAAGATCTGACAACAATGATAATAAACATTACATTTTAATTAGACTGTTTTTACTCATGAAGCATATTGTAGTACTGATGTGTACTGAGTGGAATTCCTTCTATTTAACCCTGTGGTCTTACCATTTGCCGGCGAACCACAAGCAGTTTGTGTGAAATATGAGGCATAGCACTGCCACACCCAAACGAGTCGAGCCGCTGGTCAAATCCCCCCACGCCGCAACGCGCTGTCACCCTTCAGAGCAGCACTTAGGCCACAACTGAACCAACTCCATCACAACAATCACCGTGAAACATTCTTACTTATTTATTATAATTAGCTATTTGGTTTTATAAAATATAATGTTTACGGTTTAAATGAAGACAAATGAAGGGATGTTTATTTGTTTCTGCTATATCCTTTACAATGATGATTTGAATTTTCTGAATTTCCCCCCACCGATTCATAAAGTGTCAACTGTATATAATGACATTATTGTAAGTGCTATGATTAAATAGCACCATAGGAAATAAAAGGCTCTATATCCCCGGTCGTGCTGGTTTATCTTACCCGCTCAGGTTTCCCATGCTGCCCATGATCGTGGGTCCGTCCATGATATCCATACCCCTCCCCACGCTGTGCATGCTCTTGATGGACATAGCCCTCGACAGGGTCCCCTGGTGCAGGGGGCCCTTGAAGCTCCCCTGGGCTCCACCAAAGCTGCTTCCTGAGGACATCTGGTACTGCCCCGAGTTGGAGGCAGACATGGAGCCCATGCTCATGCGGTTGTTTCTGTTGGCAATCCTGCTGATGGTGCGGTACGCCGGGCCCTTGAAGGAATGCTGAGGGACAATTTCCACCTCTCCTACCGTTGTCCCTCCGCCACGGGTCAAGGTGCCGCTCAGAGACCTCCGCATGGGGGGCGGGAAGGTCATGGTACCCCTCGCCTGGCTCACCTGGCTGCTGTAGCCGTTCATGGTGTTCTGCGAGTATTGGCGGTTGAAGGTGGCTTCCCGCTCAGAAATCATGCTCCCGGCATCACTGGCATCGGCCAGCCAGCCGTTGACCTGTGCCGGTTTGCAGAGGGAGTGCAGGTGGACTTCTTGGTCCATCCGTCCCATGTTGCCGCTGGTCATCTGCTGCGGCACGTTACCCTGGTAGCCGCCCAGACGGATGTCGTCGTGCTGGTACATGCTGCCGCCTCCGCTGACTCCACCCCCTATGCTGACCCTATGTAGCTGGCCCAGGTCCACAGCCGAGCGGGAGGAATAGCCCCTGGACATCCCACCAGAGTACTGCGACATGCGAGGAGCCTGAGGAAGGAAACCACCACATATAAAACAGAGAGACACTCCCTCACACTATGCACAAGTATATTTGGCAGGATGTTGTGAATTCCATCGCAAACCGCTCCCAAAATACTTTAAATTTCAACATTAGTGTTTAGCTAAACATGCAATGGAAAACAAAATGTGCAGCATACAGTATTTACATTAAACCCTGTACAGTATGTAGTGGTAATGTTTATAACTTCTCTGTTTATAACCTTGTTAAGTATATGCAAAGAACATATTCATATATACAGTATATTTATACATATATGCACAACTCACTGGACATACAGTATAATACATTTTTATACAATGTCTAATGGTTTTACACCATCTATCTACTGTATCTATCTATTTTTTATCAAATAGCTTTGTTTTCCTCCTGAGCTTTCAAAACGGAAAAGTCAAAAATGGAAGCTCAGGTCATCGCAGCCTTTTGCGAAATATCACACACACTGAGCGTGGGGCGACCAGAGCAGGTGACCAGGTCAGAAAATAACGTGCGCGACTGTTCTAGTTCCTAAAATAGTGTGGTACTCACCATGACGGGTTTGGACACTACGTAGGACTTGGAGGTGAACCCCGGGCCACAGGTATGGTATTTCATGGAGGAGGAAGCTCCAAATTCTGAAATTACAGGAAGAAAGTTTTAAAACTCAACAGCAAAGTAGGATTGAGATAGATTGATGACTTTTCTTTCCAATGTATCATTCAAATAACTTAATACATTATAAGTTAAACGGTTTGATGCCATTTGGATAAATATATGAGTTAACTACACTTTCATATAGCTATAATACATCAAAACAAATATTGAAGTGAGGTTGGTGATTAATCAAGACAAGGCCTTTACAGGTATTTACTGTACATTAGAGGTACAGGAAACCTTATACACTGTGAGTCTTGATATCTTGATATGGAACGTTGAGGTACAGGTTTTCTACATTGAAGGATTATATGATATACATTTCTACCAACTGGTGATTTATCCATTTAATGTAATGCAATGCACATTATGTGCACTACCATCAACAATCAACCAAAACAATGTATCATGTATAACACCAGAAGCCCAACATAGTGGCTATTTTCCACCAGTGGTTTTGGCAGGAAATGTCTGTAAATCCAAAATCGGGGTTGGTGTTTTGCAGCATGCTTGGTTCACTTTGTTGCCGTCAATGTTTATAATTATTTCAAGTCTAAAATGATAGAGACCAAACTTGTCAATGGCACCGGAAATACAAGCCCGCGGAAGAACAGCAGTCAACAATTGAATAACTTCCTTATTTACTGTGTCATTTACAGTCAAATTCTCCCTTCAGCCGTAGGACCAAAACAAAGTTAAGCTGTATGTATATTGACTACAAATATTTAACCGCAAGCAAGGTCTTTATTTTGAGATTAGTCAGAAGCAGAGCCTAATAATGGAATAATCAGAGCGATGTGTGCATTTGCGGTTGTTTTTACTGTATGTATGTATGTATGTATGTATGTATGTATGTATGTATGTATGTATGTATGTGTGTGTGTGTTCAAGATTCAAGATTCAAGATTCAAGATTTTTATTTGTCACATACATATACATACTTCCATACATATATGCAGTGAAATGTAATGCAACGCACCCGGTGATAGCACACAAGAAGTCCTAGGAAAAAGTACTAAAATAAAATAAAATAAAAAGTAGAAAATTACTTTCTAATAGACCGACTAACTGACTCCTAAAACGTAATACAGTAAGTGGAATACTTATAGAATAAGATAAAAAATATATAGAATAAAATACAATAAAAAATAAATTGAAATAAAATGGAATAGGTTGAAGGAAAATAATGTGTGTGTGTGTGTGTGTGTGTGTCTGTGTGTGTGTATGTGTGTGCACGTGTGTTCACAGGTGAGTAGCAGAGAGAGGTGAGGTGAAGTCACGCTCCGCTGCCGCGGGGAAAAGGCACCAAACCGGTCGGGACAGTTGACAGAATGAGAGCCACTTCCCGGCCTACGCCCAAACCCGGCTACACCCAAACACCAAACAAACCAATACACCTGCCGGTCACTGGGCCCAAAAGAACAAGAATAAAAAATGTTTCAAAAAGAGCACACGGAACACTCCTCGCTGATCAGAGGGGTTTATTTGCTAGTAGATTTTGGAGATTTGAAACGTTGCTTTCTGTGTTTCCCTTCCGCTCTCACTCTGTGTTGACACTGTGTCATTCCTTTACATGTACAGGGACATGAGAAGACCCCCTGTCCCAACACCAGTTCCACAAGCCACTGCATTAGCAACGCTGAGAGTTTGGCCAATCATATTTTTTCTCAAAGTAATGCAAAGTTGACACAGAGGTTTAAAGCCTCCGGACCATTTTTACTTCCTGTTTTCCTCTTCATTTTTTTTTTTTTCCCCAACTCCAAATGCAGACAGGAAATCGATTGCATCACCAGCAACACCAGATTATAAACTAGCGTCAGTAATAAAGAGCGGCATTGAACACAGGCCCCACTCACAGTAAAATTAAGAGGAAGATGAGTTTTCTTCATATACTGCGACTCACTGAGCTTTACGAATTAAAAAAGACGTCAGCCAAACGTTGACGCACTCGACTGACGTGTTGTACACTGGTAATAACCGTGTCTGTTTGGGGCGGCTGAGATGCCTCGAGCTTGCCCCGAGGGCCGTCACAGAGATAACAGCGATGACAAGGCCTTAAAACACGGGCCACAGTCAGAGGCCACACAGTCCCAAAAGTTACCCAGAAAGACGCCCGAAACAAGTGCCGCTTTAGTTAAGTTTGAAGCAAATGCACTACACGTCCGCGTGAATCAAATACTGACAACAACAGACACGGTTTCCACTTCCCACACCTACAGCAACAGGGCAGAAACATAGTTTTGTTTACATCAGCACAGTATAGATATCTACTGTAACTTCTCCAAATGTGGCATCAAACCCCCGTTCACCCTGAACAACATGTCACCTTCTGACTACAATTAACACCGCTGTGGGAAAACAAACATTATGGCACGCAGCGCGGTGGGAAAAGGAAGCCTTAGATTGATAGTAATCATGTCACACAGTGACACGCGACGGGCCGGCTCTCAATCCGCCACTCGTCTGGGATCCCGTAAACCTCTGCACCCTAAACCTCATGAACACACAGACTTTTAGGAGATATTGTGGTAAATTGGCGGCTTAGCACGCACCCACCCCGACTCTACAGGACGACGCTCTGAGCCGGGAACGGCTTCCCCTGTGCGGTACTTCTCCCGGTGTTTGCCTTTCGGGTTCAATGAAACTGGCTAAAGTACGGTTTCGACCATCCAGATCAGATGCGGCGGATCTGAACTGAAGTGATCTCCACCAGGCGCCAGGCGACGATGGCTCACGTCTATAAAGTAATCGTGAAGCTGGCTACCTGGATCATGACACTGTAAACCCTACGGATCTCGAGACCTTCCCCACCCGACCCAGCCCCGCAGGGAGAGGCTTTTCACCGCCGCCTCCTACCTGGGAAGTCATGAAAGACGCGCTTGTTTGGGCCTGTTACACATTAACTGCTCATTCGTAGGGAGGAGGTGCATTGTGCCCTCGGCTCAGGTGACACGGAGACCGAGAGAGAGCTCATCCAGGGACGGCAGCAGCGTTCTAGTGGCCCCCCCACCCGAAACACACGTATTGAATGCACAAAAACACACATACACCTGTTCCAGCTGATTGGATGAAATAATTCCCTCTCCCCTAGGTTCTAACAGCTCAAACATTTCACGTAAATCTGGACAGACTTCCTCTTTCTTGTAAAAGAACACTATGACAACAAAGCAGCTGATCCATCTGTTACCTAACAATTCCTGCAGCGGTGGATTACGCAGTAGGTCCCTACTGAGGACCTACTGCAAGAAATACCCCATTATCAATATTCTGCTGACTGATAAAAAAATATATATATATCTTCGGCCATTTGGCGGAACCACGGACATTTGTGGCCCTGAACCATTTTGTGCCCAGTCGATGCTCGTGGCCCCGAGCTGATCCTGCTCTGGGAACCAGCTGACAGCTGTAGATACAGGAATGCACATGAACAAGATAACACTCACATGCAAGTACACACACATGCAGCTACAGCGAGAGTGAGAGAGTGAAGGAGTTTGTGTGTTTGTGTGTGTGTATGTGTGTGTGTGTGTGTGTGTGTGTGTGTGTGTGTTTGTGTGTGTGTATGTGTGGTGGGGGAGGGTCAAATGCAGAAGTTTGGGCCTCAGCCCAAGCCAATTTAATGCTGCCCACTACATGATTACAATATATTGTTAAATCTGGCCTGCAAATAATTTTTTAAATCAAAATGCTAAAGTAATGCACACAATTTGACTAAACGTTTTCAGAGAAGGAAAGAAGGAGAATTACGTAGTATATAACAAATATTTACTTGTGTGTGTAATTGCTTGCCTATTTTAAACAAGCAATTCTGTCATGCGCAAAAAAATTAAACAGAATGTAATAAATAGTTAGTTTGTCGTTCCCCTCGTTTAAAAAAGACCGCTGACAAAAAACAACAACAACAACAACAACAGCAACAATAATCAAAAGTTGATTTGAAATATTGTGTGTGATTTGCGGCGGCCCCCTGCAAGTCCCATGGGGGACCGGGGACCACAGGTTGTGAACCCCCACACGCAGTATTTATTAATTCTCTCTCTCTCTCTCTCTCTCTCTCTCACCCGATGTGGCGTACTGCCCCGCCGCTCCGCCGTTCTGCCTCGGCAGGGTGGACTTCTCCGCCAGCCTCATCTGGACCTGCTGCTGGACCCGGCGGGCCCGGGACATCTCGTCCGAAATGCCGCCGCCGCCGCCGCCGCCGCCCCCGGTCCCGATCCCGATCCCGATCTGCACGTCCGAGGGCACCCCGTAGGTGGTCACCGAGCCGTGGGGCTGCAGGGCCGACAGAAAAGCGTTTTCCGAGGCTAGGGTGCTCATGTTGGGAGCGTTTAGTGTCCTGGGGAAAAAAAAAAACCCCCAAAAAAAGCCCTGGAAAGTCCCTAAAGTGCTGGAAAGCGCTGGGACGGCGGATATCAGAGCTTCTCCGTCTGCTCGGGGCTCCGGGGCTCTGCCGGAGACGCGGCCCCGCCGCTGGGTGGAGCCTGGTCCACCTGACACAGGTGATATGTCACACCCACTGGGGAAAGTTAACTCGTAAATTATAGGCTGTGTTACTGACATTCATGAGTAAACACTCCATGTTTACAATCTCTCCATTAAACTTTTTTGATGTGACGGAGTCATTATCGTAATGACTCCGTTATAAAGATATCGATATTTTGCCGATAATGACCGGCTGACTGCACAATATCCCGCTCACTACACGGCTACTTACTGAATCAAATCATATACTGACACGGAATATTGATCAGAAATTATTCTATAGCGACTATTATAAATGCAAGGCTAGTTTGGGAGCTTCCGCTGAAGAAACTAGTTCCACGACAACAGCTTCTCGGCTGACGCGGAGGAGCTGTTATTATTCAGAAATAACCTTATTGCTGCTATGGACCAATCACAATCTAGTATTCCACAGAGGCAGGATAATAATTATTTATTATTAAAAATAATAATAATAATAAAAAAGTATATTTTTCCCTAATGAAACTATATTTTCCGTATATAACGAGGGTTAAAAGGATATTTCCATTCCATACTTTGAAGTGTATGTTTATGCGCTAATACATTAATTTACTAATTCATTAATAAAGTAAAGTTCATTTTAAGTACCTGTCCATATCTAAATAATATATATTTATGCATATTTGGACAAATGCTTATTTATAATAATTCATAACTGATACATCACAAGAATAATTTTGGAAATAGACATTAAGTAGCTCTAGAGATTCCACCCCACTGTATATCTAAATATAATCACTTGTGATAAATATTCCATGATGCGTATTGGAACACCTTTGACCTTTTTAAATTCTCGTCTTTTTCTCTTATCGCAGTGTCCTTTCACTTAATAGGAATACAATACTTGCTGAGTAAATGTTTCGCTTTCTAGGGGACTTTAGCACCGTGAACATCTGTCAAATATTGTATGAAAATGATTTGATCTAAAGTCCAGATGATGTTGGATAGCAGAGACTGTCCTCAGACTTAAACAGGAGTGGGTTTTTTTATTCATAGTTAATAGTTCAACCTAAATTTCCTCAGAGAAAGGGTTGAGAAACAGTGGCTGATCAGGGCGTAGCAACCATGCAATGTTACCATGGCGTCTCTATAAACACTTCTATTATAACTGCATGATCGCTTACTGTGACGGTTTATTGGGTGTTGACATATACATAATCTAGCATAATCCAGAACCTAGCAATAATACAATAAACACATAATATAATAAATGCAATACAATACCCAGTACATCATAATGCAATTAATCAAACACATCAAATCACAGTTTTTCATCAATGCAGCAGGGGAAGTATTTCATTAATACACACTTTCTCAAATATTCTAAATAGTCTTTGATCATATGTATGCACTTACCATCACCATTTGGAATCAGGGATTTCAAAAAGCTCCTTCTCTGATGAAGGCAGCGTTCTGGGAACGGAGCGATCTGATGTGATGGAACAATGAAAAGGGATCGAGTTATATGTGGCTCTAGTCACCACCCAAATAGTTCCAGTTAAAACGTCCAGAACCCCAGAGATGACACAGACAACCCCAAGCAAAAGAAAAGAAAGTGATGAGTCAAAGAGGCGAAGCACACAAGCGATAGGTGTGGGCGCACGGCCATCTGAGGTCACGGCACAGGCGACAACACAAGGACGTCACACTCATGGGGACAAGTTGAAATGAAGGGAAAGGGTGAACTGAGCCGCTGCACTTTTTAAGGGAAATGGTAAGAGGAGAGAAGACGCCCTCCCTTAAGAGTCAGTGCTTCTCGGCCTCCTCAGCTTTTGGGGGTTTCTACTGTACATTTGACGGCTCGCGTCAGTGTTTTAACTTTCTTACACACGCAGTTTCTCAGTTAATTCAGTGCTTTGTGTTATTGCTCCTTACGCACCGTTTAACACCGCACCGCCTGGATGAGAGCTCTCACACCCAGGAGGTGTGGCCCCATAACAGAAACACGCAAGGGGTGGGTGACTCACGGTGTGTGTCCGCGCCCGCCTCTTTCGGTGTCGGATGGAAGGAAGACGGGCTCAGACAGTCAGGAGGAATCTGACATCACTGATCTTCAGTCTGGTTAACCAGCTGTCTGTCTGTCCCTGACGCACTGTGATCGTACACCCGCTCCCACCCACCCGCACGCATCCACTCTCACACGGGTTGTGCAACCACCCACACACACACACACACACACACACACACACACACACACACACACACAGGGGCCGTGATCATACCCCCAACGTATTCATGAATGGTGCATGCGACTCTGAACACGGTCCTCGCACAAGGCGTTGCTCCCTTCGCGTTCTGCTTGTGATAATATGCCATTTTGGGCGTAGGGTGTGTGTACGTGTATATGTATGCGTGTGCATGTGTGCACATGTGAACACGAACAGGTGAAGGACGCGGTGTTTTCTCACATGTTGCTTAAAATAGTAAAATAGCATTCGCATCATGCGAATGCTATTTTACGTTGTTGACGATTGTTGGGGCATGGAGTGCAAGGCAAGCTATTGTGTCAACGGGCAATACATTTTAATTGTATCTTGTCTGTCTGCCTGTCTGTTAGTCTGGCTGCCTGCCCGTCTGGCTGTCTAGAGCTAGTGCAGTTTGATTACACCTCCCTCCCTCCACCTCCCTCTGTATGTAAGTATGTAAGTATATCCATCTGAGAGGGTAGCTTAGTCATTCTAGTGTTACATTTAACATTCTGTATATACAATTACAATATACAAAAAATCATAATGTATGGATCTATGAGTGCATGATTGAACCAGGTCAGGGTTAGTATCAGTAAGTGTATTAAACTTGATATTCTGGGTATTATACTGTTTCATACCTCCGTTCATAACTCCACAGACACTGAACTTTATGAACCTTAGTTCCTGCACAGCGCTCTGGTCAGTCTGCCCCCTGGTGGTGGAACCACTACAGTGAAATTCGGACCCTTTCTCTGATGTGACTGTAACAACTGGGTGACACATTTATTTACCCTTTCTTGGTTAAAGTCATGGTTGTATATGGGCAAAATGTGTCTCATACATACCCGTCAAATCACCAGCACATGTTTTGTCATGGTCGTGCCCTGTTTCGTTGCAGTTATTCTGTCCCCAGCTCCCTCTCTCTGTCTCTCTCTCTCTCTCAGCAGCAGCTCCCTCTGTGTCTCTCTCTAGCTCTCCCTGTCTGTCACTCTGGTACTACATTCGCCTGATCACCTTCACCTCCTCTTCAATAAACCTCTGTTATTATTTGCATCGACGCCTGAGTCTCGGAATGTCGTGCATTTGGGTTCACTCTGACAGCATCGTGACAGCGAGACAGGAGGGGTGCAAGTGATTTGGGTTCGACTTGCCTGAAGGACTCGCACCCCCAACCCTGCAATTTTAACTGCAGTTAACAACAGTAGACATTGAGCACCTGGGTTTTCCGGGGTGTCCGGTCGCTGGCGGGTCGGTGTGGGGGCGTGGTTGGCCGGGGGGCAGTCGGGTGGGCCCCCCCTCCCGGCCTGGCTGGAGTTCTGACGGCTTGCGCCCGGTGGCTTGGGATGTGCTGCGACCTGGCGGGGCTGCGGAGAGCACCGCCGGGTGCCTTCTGGGGCCCCTGGGGGGACTGCTTGTTGTTGTGGGTGTGGGTTGGAGTGTGGGGGCCAGCTGTTGGCCTTTTGCTTCTGCCGCGGGGCTTCTCTGCAGTGGGCACCCCGGGTGCTGGGGGTGGCTGAGGGCCTGTATACCTGGTGGCCTGCCGGCATCGCCGGAGGGGGGGTGTAACATCGAGGTGCCACACACTGGGCACTTGCTACGTATATGGTCACTTGGCACTCTTGCCGGGCGGGGCGCCTGGTCGGCTGCGGTGGGGCGGCCCCCCGCAACCCCCTTGTGTGGGGCGTGGGGGTCTTGCCGGCCCACCCCTCGGGCGGGGTGTCGGTTTGTCACCGTGGGGCCGTGATCTGGGCCGGCGGTCCGTGCCTTGCGCCCGTGGCCCCAGGTTCTGTGCCGGCGGCTGCATCTTATGCCTGCGCCCGGGGGTTGGTTGTATATGTGCGCCCCTGGGCGCAGGGCCTCCTCGTGCTCCCTGGGACTTGGTCATGCTCCTCGGGCTGGGCGCGGGAGGTACTCCACGGCCCTTTGGCTTCTCTGGGGGCCCAGGAGTCTTCCGTGGCCGCAGGGCGGGGTACCCGGGCATCTCCTGTAGCCGGGGGTTGTCTGCGGGGCTGTGGAATTCGGGGGGCTTCGGGGCCCCTTGCGCTGCTTGGAGGCGCCGCAACATAGTACCGACCTTCTACGCCAGTACCAATGGGAATAAGTTATGTACACTCATCGGTGGACATCTTACACACACACACACACACGCACGCACGCACACACGCACACGCACACCTGCTTGCAGTGCACCCCAGCAGGGGGTGCTTTCTTTTCCTTTCCTCCCTCATTTACTGCCATTACTTTGACAGGAAGAGGCCACGGGACCAGTTGTAGTTAGGGTTTTCCAGGTTTCCTGGACCTAATTCAGTTTTTCAATACATGTTGTCATCCAATGTTCATGTTTTTGCGTAAATGTTGCTTGTTTCTATGTTTATTTATCTCACCGTGGTGATTCTCCCCCTCTTGGAGTAGTGATCAGTTGTTTATAGACCCAAACATGATAAATAGTTCTACAAAAAGGGGAGTTGGTGGTGGCTCTCCATAACCAAAACTGTGCTCTTGTCATTCTACAGGTCGTCCACAGGACAGAGTTATTGCAGCAGTTCTTGATGATTTAGGAATTAATAAAGAGTTGCATTGCAGGTGGAGAACTTGAACTCCTCTTGCAGACTAACTCTGTCCTGGATGCAAATGGAATACAAATACTCTGTGTTGTATGCCCAGCATGCTGACAGCACAAGTTAAAAAAAAAAAAAAAATGACAGCATCGTGACAAGTTTTAATTTCTCAGCTTCATGGGGAAAAGATAGATGAGTATCAATTACTATTAATAAAGTGCATTTTGAATATTAAAGGATTGTTTTCCTATTTTTCCAACACAGTCTTTATTTGTGTAGTGTGTTTACCTACTTTCAAACGAATAATCACACCCGCTATTTGGGCACCACCCCTTTCCTGGGGACCTAATGAAATCAATCATTAAGTTTAATTAACCAGTCTCGTAATCTAATCGTAAATTCCTCTCTATAGCACTTGTCTCTATTCCCTCCTTGAAGCTAAATATCACAAACGATGACCTTGGAAATAATTGAAACGTTTATTTATAGCTAAAATGTGTGGCAATAAAAGGCAAAATTAAAAATTGTAAAAAAAAAAAAAAAAAAAAGAATGCGGGTAATAGAAAACGAACAAAACAAATAAGAAAATAATGGATTCCTAAGCGACAAGCTCGTCGCTGGTTTGGCAGGAATGGAGGGAGTGCGTGACTGGAAGTAGGATAAATGGAACAAGAGGCCGCGTAAAGTTCATGAGTTCTAACCTAAAGATTTTGACTCTATCCAACGCCACCAATTAATCCGACGACGTAGCAGAGGAGGTCTCTGGGGTTCACTGCGTCGCCTTCGGGTGTAGCTCTGTTCCACCGACGACACGATTGCATTTCGGCAGGGAAAGCACCGGAGTTCAGCGTTGCCGGTTCGGAGAGGCGCAAACAGCGGTGTCTTTCAGGATGTCCTTCCCGGCGGGTCAGCTTTCAAGGCATCTGTTGTCTTGGTAACGGTAAGTCTGTGACGTGGGAGTCGCTGTGATCCGTGGGAACGGGTCGACGGATAGGGGCTCTGCTTAATTGTTTCTAGTTGAGCCGTCTAGGAGCGATTGGGGAATATACCCGTCAGTGATTTGGACAGCGGATCACTTGAATCGCTGATTGCCTTCGCTGATCGTTTGGCTGACCGCTTTCCTGAGCCGACACGAGCCCCCCGCAGTGGAGGTGGCCCTTAACGACCACATAGAGCAGTGTTTCTCAAATGGGGGGTGTGGTGTGGGGATGGTGTGGTTTGAGCAGCCACACCTGTCCTGGGTCTAGGTATTCGGGGCCCAGGATCAGAGTGGCTGCGTACCCGTTGCTTGGTTGGTCTAACGAGCAACGGGTAAAACCCCCATCCCCGCACACACTCAGGAGAGGAGCCCTCGTCATGACATGTGTCCATCTGCTCCCGGGCTTGTTCCACCTAGCCCACTCTACATTAAACTGTCTGTCTGAAAACCCCATTGTCTGTCTCTGTGCTGGAGGGCCCTGAAAACGCCACTTGGTTGGCATGTGGTAGGTGAAACTGCCACAGGGGGCACTTGTACCACTAGGGGTACTTTAGGGGGTACTCTTGAAAAAAAAAAACGTTTAAAGATATTGGTTGTATATAATGTTTAAATAACACATACAACGTTAATACACTACATCATTTATGTTTTTTTTTCCTCCCAATGCCAGTGAAGGGGGTACTCAGCTGAAAAAAGATCTTAGAGGGGATACACTACCAAGAAAGGTTTGGGAATCACTGGCATATAGTGTTTATGCCAGCGGCCGGCACTGGCTCAGAGCCACGAGTGAAAACAAGAGGCGCATGAGAAAATCCATAATTTATTAGCAATATTTAAACTGGTTATTGCGTAATAAGGTGTCACATCAGGAAACGATATTTCAGGATTTCAGGAGAAGAGAGAAGAGCTTTACAAAACACACTGTGGCTGGCACCCCGACGATTCTCCGCTGCTTAAATTATTACAGGACTGGACCACAACACAAAATGCAAACACAGTCGATCAGCTCGGGAGTGTTTTTTCTCTAAGTATGAGGAATATTTATTTACATTTTATACAACCATAAAAAGCGATCAGTTTATTAGCTGTGTAGAAATCTATCACATACTGTATAATAACATATCATAGGCACAAGGGACACCCGCATGTGAGATATCCTGTCTTTCAAAATTTTAATAGCTGTGTGGCATCTGAAAAATAGCATGATAACAGATTTTTTTTATTACTGTAGCATTATTATCAAATAACCTCATAAAAAATATATTTTTTATATGAAGAAAAGTCAGACAGTTCTTGACATTTGGGGTCCCTTCCTTGGCGGTTCGGGGCCAGGTCTCTAGTAGGGTGGGCTGTTGCGGATTCCACAGCAGAGGACCATGGTGAAGATCATCTCGAAGATCTGATGGAGAACACAGCAGATGGAGTTTCACAACCAGAGCCACCGGTTGGATTATTGCAGCACCCAGTACTTTATGCCATTTACATCCGTGAAACAAAGGTATCTCTCTCTCTCTGTCTCTCTCTCTCGCTCTCTCTCTGTCTCTCTCTCTCGCTCTCTCCCTCCCTCTCTCTCTCTCACCATGATGACGGCCACCGCCAGTGCTGCCAGGCCGATCAGGTAAAGCTTCTCGGAGAAAAGGTCGATCAGCTTCACGTGGCAGCTCTGCGAGGGAGGAGACATTTATTCCCAATTTTTATGATAAGATATGAGCTTTATTCCTGTTTTCAAGCCCACTTTGTAGAAAAAGGTTTTGTCGGGGGACACAAGGGGACACTTCATTCATTACATTCATCATCATTTACATTTCACTGCATATATTTATGGAAGTATGTATATGTATGTGACAAATAAAAATCTTGAATCTTGAATCTTCCTCCCCGGGGTCGACAGAACAGAGCGAGTCAATAAAGAGATGAAAAAATGAAGTGAAATGAAAAATGAAGGTACAATAAATAATAAAATAGGAAAAAATAAAATGTAAATTAAAAAAAAACCCATCCATCTAAAAAGTGCGCTATAAATATATAAAATAAATAAAATAAATATGTGATCCCTTTTGAAATCTGCTGCTGTACCTGGGACAACAGGAAGTGCTCGGGCGTCTTCATGGGACACAAGGTGACAGCGACTTGCTTAAAGAGAGGACTGTCGTCCCCTTTACCACAGCAGTCCAACTGAGGAGAACACGAGTCCGTATTACAATGGAGTTGCTTTTTATATATTTTTTATTTTCACTCATTCACTCAATTTTAAAATAGCGCATTCATCCACTGTATGTAATGATCTCATTCGACGTAGGGAGCCATACAGACTTAATCATCATGTTGTTTGGTTATCTGCCCATTCTGGAACATCATCCACATTGTAATAGCTCATTAATCCTGATGAATGGGAATATTACGAGCAGGTTGATTTACCGTCCTGTGAAACACTTCCAGGACCTTGATGGCGTCGTTCTTGCTCGGCGAGCCCGACACGTCCACCGCCTTGATGTAGGCCGAGTCGTAGAAGTTGATCAGCTCCTTGGAGATCTGGGAGCAGGAGAAGGACTCCTGTTACTGAGGTATAAATGCCCTAAGAAAACAGTACTCCCTTCAGGGTGAAAACTCATTTCACCTTTCAATGTACTCAATTATCAAAAGAAGAAGTACTTTTTCAACATCAGGACGTCGTATTTTGGTGTGAAGAAACATTACATTCTTAATGTCACTTAAAAGTTTCACATCTTTACAAAGAGATTGGATTTGTTTTAATTAAAAACCCATTTAGTGAAAATAAATAGTACTTTGTGATGTTACAGATTGATTAAGTGGAATAAAAAGTAAGATGTTTGATTTTTCACGTAATGTACTAAAAATATAAAGTCATCTTTAAATGTACTACTCAAGAAAAACACCTCACAATAGTACTTAAGTAAAGAACTTGAGTGAAAGCACTTAGTTACTCCAGAACGGCTTGGACTCACAGTGTCACGGTTCATGAATCCCCAAATCCCTGCGGCCACTTCACAGGCGAAGAGGACGATCAAGAAGAAGAAGAACTGAGGAGGAGGAGGATGTGGTCATAAATCTAAACTGGTTTCTAAAACGCGTTTCATCTGTTGAAAACCTCTTATAACACATTTTAACCGTTCTGTATTTCATGTATGTATTTTATTCCTGCTCTCTGTGAAGCCCTTGAGGTAAAACCAGATTTGTTTTTTTCAAGTGCGCTAAAAATGAAATTGATTTGATATTTTACAGTTCATATGTATATATATATATATATATATGTGTGTGTGTGTGTGTTTATATATACACACACACACACACACACACACACACACACACACACACACACACACACACACACACACACATATACAGTATATTCACACTGTGTATATACAGTATATAGACAGTATATATATATATATATATATATATATATATATATATATATATATATATATATATACACATGCACACACATAAAGACAAAAACAAATACAATTTCACACATTACACTCCCTCACCGTCCCCAGAAGACACTGAGATTCCTGGATGGCGCCGTAGCAACCGAGAAAGCCAACGAACATCATCACAGCCCCAACGGCGATGAGGATGTAGACGCCTGAGGAGACAGACAGACAGACAGACAGACAGACAGACAGACAGACAGACAGACAAACAGGAGAACCAAAATAAAAGTCAATATGTTTCCTTAAAGGTGGTCAGCGTGGCTGCAGTGCGTGTGAGACGTCACTAGGGGGCAGTGACCGCTGCAGGTTCTGCTCCAGTTTGGTTATTCATTTTTAAAAGCGTTAATGTGAAAGGGTTCAATGAGGAAACAAATCATCTTAAACCTGAATTTTACCATTTGTGGGGACGCACATGCATTATTAGTGATGAGAATATGAAGAAAGTCTATATAAAATATAATTTTTGATGAATTAATAAGCTGGAAAATGGGTCAAAAACTGAGCCGAGCTTCATGAGCTAAAGTTGAACTTTTAAAAAAGTACGAATAGTGAACCAGATATTAAGGGTTATCACGTGTTACTGTAGGGAAATTTCCAGGGGTATTGAAAAATAATTAAATATAGAAATTAACTTAACAAAATGCATATGTGATTTTAATGTGGCTAAATTACCCAAAAATGTATTAACATTAATTGAGCTCATGGGGGGGACATGTGTCAGTTTGAAGTGAATCAAAATCTTAAAAATATAGGAAAATATAGTAAAAAAAAGATTTACAAATCTCTGAAAATCCTCTACTTTGGGTCATATCCAAATCACGTTTGAATCTATTTCTGATCGAACCAAATTTTCATTTTCAATTTCACTCTCAATTTTTTTTTCTGGCAATTTGTGCCTCTATTTAATAAAAACAATCTATGATCTGTGTTATATTTTCTTCTTCTTTCCATCCACGTTGCCACCCCCAGGATGTTCCTCTTTCTAGCCCTGCGGTGACATTCCTGCCTTTCAGGAAGCCAGGGCCTCCCAGATCCCCCATCCCCCAAAAAACCCTGTGGCCTGACCCACGACCCCAGTGCCATCCTTCCCCAGGAAACAGGGGAAACCACACGCGTGCGCACGCGCACACGCACACACACACACACACACACAAACACACACACACACACACACACACACACACACACACACACACACACACACACACAGACCTAACCTCAAAATCAGCTCACTTATTTCAATAATAATTAAAGTTTACACCATGTGCATTAAAATAACACCCGACGCCTCAACTGTGAGACGATCTCCAGTTTTTGTGCGCTCGACATGTCTAACATGTCAACAGCCCACCAGCATCAGAAAGTGCATTGTACTCCATGTTGTATGTCACTAATGTTTCCTTCATGTCTGAGGGACATTAATCGAAGAGAAACCTCATGGTGGTGCCACTGATAGCTAGGTTTAAAAATGACCAGCAAATTGACTTCAGGCCCCATGGACAGACTGTGAGCTCCTCTTAGAGCATCACAGGTCTGAGGAACGGAGACAAGGCTCAAACAAGCACTAGCGCCGGGTTAGAACTGCACACCGGGCAGATGCATCGATGGTCTCTAAAGGGATGGACATTATAGATCAGGGATTAGGATCATTGCCTTCAATATATGTTTGAATGATTAAAGCACAATAGAAATGAATCAAATAAATGGCTTTAAGGTGAAAAGGGGACAAAGTGCACACACACACACACACACACACACACACACACACATACACGGGTACAGGCAGCGGTGTAGTATGTGATGAGTCCTGACAGAGCTTCTCTCGGAGGAGGAGCAGACCCACTAAGAGGTTCTGACTCCGCTGCGTCTCTGGGTCTCCAGCGCCTCGTCCTTCTCACACACTGCGGCCGCAAAACCCATCTTCCGCCCCCTCACCCTGTTCTCTATCTATCCTGCTCTCGCTCTCTCTCTCTCTCTCTTTTCTCCTTTTTTTTCTCCAGCACAGGCATGCGTTGGTTTCCTTCCTTCTCTCTCTCTCTGACTTGATGTTTCAGCTGCGGAGGGAAATGGCTCGTGTCCAGACCAGGATGCAGTGCAGCGTGACCCCTCGGTTCCTCCCAGTAACCTGCCAGTAACCTCCTGGTACCTCCCAGTACATCTACCTCTCAGTACATCCCAGTACCTCCCAGTATATGTACCTCTCAGTAGCTTCCAGTACATGTACATCTCAGTACCTCCCAGTACCTCCTGGTTCCCTTCCAGTATTTGTACCTCTCAATAGCTCCCAGTACATGTACATCTCAGTACCTCCCAGTACCTCCTGGTACCTCCCACTATTTGTACCTCCCAGTACCTCCCAGTACATGTAACTCTCAGTACCTCCCAGTACCTCCCAGGACCTCCTGGTACCTCCCAGTATATGTACCTCTCAGTACCTCTCAGTACCTCCCAGTACCTCCCAGTACCTCCTAGTACACCCCAGTACATGTACCTCTCAGTACCTCCCAATACCTCCTGGTTCCTCCCAGTATATTTACCTCCCAGTACCTCTGGATGCCTCCAAGTACCTCCAAGTACGAGTATGCAGTATTATCAATATACATGGGCGATTCCATGGCAGTATCGAATTTCAATTCCCAGCCCCATTTATGACACGGCAGTCATGGTAAAAGAAGCTGAGACCTGAACGTGCTCCATACTTAGGGCTGTTTCAGTTTTACACACCATTTCAGCAAATAAAGAACAAATGTGTATTCACATTTAAAATACTAAATATTTTGTTATCTTACAGTACGTACACACACACAATTTATGATGAGATGTACTATACTATGGGGAGGAAAGTAACTGTGTCGTTGTCATTTTTTGGCATTGGCATGTGAGGGTCTCTATACACTTTTACTCCACTGCATTTAAAAGCAAACACCTTACGTTTCACTCCACTGAATTCCGCAACAGCTGCGAGTACAATTTGTTTTTTTGCTCAAACTTTCTACCCAAACCAGACCATCGGCGCCGCTAATCTGAACCAGCGGTTACTGCAGAACTAAGTACGGAATGTGTCTTCACGTTGAGATACAGTACGAGCTGACAATGTTGAGAACAAGTAGTTTGACAAATGTTACACGGAGAGGTTCGATGTCAAAAACCTCAATGGGGTTGCAGCTCTGTATATAGAACTTGGTGTTCTGCAGGTCACAGTATCTGGACCGGCGGTAATATTTCCAGCTGCTGGCAGGAGGTTGGAGCGGCGTGTGTATTTCCAGCTCCGCATAAACACCACTTTGCTGTGCCAGCGTGCTAAAACCATCCACTGCAAACTCTAATTTGAGGGGTAATGAGCATATGTACAAGGTTATTTGAATTATGCAAGGGCGTGTGTGTCTGAGGGAGAGGGGGGCCGCGCTCCCTTCATCTCCCATGGGTGGGCCTCGCGCCGCCCCGGCCTTAAAATCACATGCGAGCCTCCTCGCTATAAAAAGCCTGGGACTCTGCGCTCCATATACTTATGGGAGGGGAGTTGCCCAGATGTAAATGAATGGCCGCAGCAGAGTTCCACGCCACAATAAAGCGGCTTTGAAAACGTCCTCATCATGTCGTGTATGGCTGGTTCTGGGGCCAAACTGCGGCTTGAGGAGCAGAGCGACGGAGCGAGACGGCTCTGGGACCGGCGACGAGGACGAGACGGAGCAGGGAGCAGTCAGACAGGCAGTCAGACAAGCAGTCAGACAAGCAGTCAGACAGGCAGTCAGACAAGCAGTCAGGCCAGAAGTCAGATGAGCAGTCAGACAAGCAGTCAGACAAAGTCAAAATGTCACTAAGATGTAATTCCGTTCCATTCTTATACTGTATTCCACCTCTACCCTACTTCTAGTCTACTTTACTCGACTTCTACTCTACTTTACTTCTACTCTACTCCACCTCTACTGTACCTCTAGTCTACTCTACTCGACTTCTACTCTACTTCTACTGTTTTCCACCTCTACTCTACCTCTACTCTACTTATATTGTACTTCACCTCTACTCTACCTCTACTCTACTTATATTCTACTTCACCTCTACTCTACCGCTACTCTACTTATACTCTACTCCACCGTTACTCAACTCATACTCTACCCCACCTCTAGTCTAATCTACACTACCACTTCTCTACTTATATTCTACTTCACCTGTACACTACCTCTACTCTACTTATACTCTACTCCACCTCTACTCAACTCATACTCTACCCCACCTCTAGTCTACTCTTCACTACATCTACTCTACTTATTCTCCACTCCACCACTACTCTACCTCTACTCCACAACAACCAGTTTAATCTGGTCCTGGACCTCCTCTGGTCCAGAGTAGAAGTGGAGAGGAGGTAGAGTAGAGATAGAGTAGAGCAGTAGAGGAAGGTAGAGTAGAAAATTCAAGATTCAAGATTCAAGATTCAAGAGATTTATATGTATGTGACGAATAAACCTCTTGAATCTTGAATCGTGAATCTTGAATCTTGAATTTACTACTCTACCTTCCTCTTCTCCTCTACTCTATCTCTACTCTACCTCCTCTCCACTTCTACTCTACCTCTACTCTGCTTCTACTCTACTCTCTCTTTACCTCTACTCTACTGTATCTCTGTCTACTCTACCTCCAGTCTACCTCCCTCTACCTCTACGTTATCTCCTTCTATTCTACCTCTCATCTACCTCTACTCTACCTGTACTCCACCTTTACTCTACCTTGTTCTACTCTACCTCTCTCTACTCTACCTCTACTCTGTAGGCACCGATAAGGGGATCCGCAATGTTCATAAATATCTTAATGAAAATATGATTTGTATAATAACTCAATATAAAGATGTAATACGAGACATAATTCTCTCCATGACTCGATGTTTGTTTTCATAGACGTCAATATTTGACATTGATTAATGGGACTATGTGGAGCAAACACGCTGTTCCAAATGATCACAACCGAACCTCCGACGCATCCTGTCATTGAGACACACATTCTGGTTTTATTTGCGTGGTTGGCTCACAGACACACTGTTTATTTTCCGTCCCCGGCGCGCACACGCCCGCACATCTGCCTGCAACATGTGCAGCGGCTCCTGGGAGGGCAAAGACTGACAACATATTTTTCCTCCGCGGCATCTGTTAAGTCTGTGAGTCGTGGCCGGGACGGAGCTCCGCAGAGCGCGCCGCTCCGGGACCGAAGCTAACGCGGGCGTCAGTGTCAGTGGCAGCGCTCCGGCAACAACTCGCCTTTTGTGTGCGCGGCCTCTCATTGAGCCTCTTAAGGTGTAGTGCGGACTGACGCAGGTCCTGTTTCCTGCTTTTCTCAGAGGTCACGCGGCTCCGGCTGCTATTTCTGGAACTCACCCACATCATCATTTGACATAAAAAGCTCAGCGTGACGCTAATTATGGCCGCCCCGTTAACCAGGGCCTTCCTGTAGTACGAGGAACCGGGCGCGAGCCGGAGGAGGGGAAGGTCACGCTGGAGCAGACGAAGGGAGGGCACTGCTGTCGGATATATCTTATTAATGTTTGCCGTATGGTTAGAAATGTATAACGAGTATGATCTTTATCCGCTATTGTGACGAGAGTATGGGATGCGACATAAAATACACGTCATCAAAAAACGCAACGTGTAACCTCTAAAGTTTGAAAAAGCGACCAACAACAAACACTCGGAACAGATGCCTTGTTGTTTTAGACTTCGTAGAAACTAATATTAAACCACGCGGCCTTACTTACCTTCAGATTGTTGCCGACAACCATCTTAAAATGGAAGCTTAATTTGAATTTCCTGAAGAAATTAACGTCTTTCTGTGTTTCTGTGACGTGTTTTGGAAAGCATAAGATCAAGGTCTTCATTCACTCCCCCCGGACAGGAAGGGGTCAGAAGAACTAGTGTTAGGTGGACAGTGTACTCACTGATGTAGAAGGTGCTTGGAGCCTGGTTTCCTTCAAACTGCAGGATGAGCAGGTTGCTGGTCTGGCTGTCGTGGCGGAGCCACAGGGCCACTCCGAGGATCACCCCCCCAGCGAGCTGTCCCAAAAACACAGGGCAAACATCAGCCGCAACCAAAAGGGTCCAGTTGGAGGTTCATGTGTGGATGACTCTTTCCTCCATGCCAGTGTTTACACTGAGCATTCAGCACATTTAAGGTCAGGCCTGCGTTCTATTGTTCCCCAAGAAACAGGAAAGTGAAATCCCAAACACGAGAAATGGCCAAGGGAGGAAAAGGCTCGCAGAGTTATTTCAATGACAGCTTAAAAACATACGCACAACAGAGGAAGCACTCTGTCAAGTGGAGTGTCTTCAGGATATGGTGACTATGTGCTTATCTTCAATGAGGACAATAGCTCTTTTTTCAGACACCCCAACTATAGCGAAGGGACATTCACAAACTTGCGATGGCGTCTGACGGTGCAGGATCGTGACAGAATGCGAGGAAAGAGGTTAGGAAGTGGGATAAAGGTCTGACTGGGCCGGACCTGCTGGGACGGAGCAGCAAGGACAGGAGGGGTGAGGAGGAACCCGCTGATATGCTGGGATAAGACCTTTATAACAAACTAAACTAAATATGCTCAGCTATAGTTACACTAAATATGTCATTTCTTTTGCAACCATTTGAGTGTATTGATATAAGTCTCCTGGTGATTTATCAAATATTAAATAAAAGTGCTGGAACAAGGTGGACTAAAGACATATCAGTCGGAAAACAACAGTTTTTTCAACTACTTCATTTAAGCAACAAATTCGGCATGAACACCATACAAAACAACATACTTCTTATTTGTATCAGTGCAATTAGTTGAAGCCTACACTTTAGGATGAATGGTTGCATGTTTCTAACCAAATAATCCCACTCCGTAACTGAATCAGAGCCTCAGGGAGAGGCAGGATCCTAAGTGTGAGGGGGAATCAGGTTATTTGTGCCTGGAGGGTCTGGAGGGTCTGCCGCCCCACATGCAGCCCCACATGCAGGCACCTGGCAGGGCTCAGTCGAGCAGAAACAAACCCTTCATCATTTGTAAGAGCATTCTAGCTCCAGCTTTGTGCTCCTTCTCCATTGATGCCCCCTTCCACACACTGCAGCAGAAACAATAGCAGGACTACACACTCACTTCACAGCCCTCGATTTTCATTAGACCACTTATGAATTGACTACAGAATAAAACCTAGGCCGTGCAAAAAAACAAATACATATATATTAGTAAATATGTTTAAAATCTTCTTTTAAATAGCTCGAAATAAAAATAGCTTTTCAAAGGTGAGACTAAAACATGATCAACTTACCCAGAAAATAAAGTTAAAGAAGAATAACATGTATTTGATGCACTTGGTGCAGCCTGCCACCACCATGATGCCTTATTGATCCTTCTTCTGACGGAATAAAAAAAAAAAAGATTTAACTTTATCTGTTCCACTCAACTCGGATGGTCACAAAGTCCCTAATGGGCTGCAGGGCCCAATTTATTCAGCCAGAGGATTGAGCCTTCACGGTGTAAACTCCTCCTTATTATGGGAGTGAAAACTGAGACTGAAAGAAGTGAGGAACTGCCCACAGCTGGTGATGTGGACACACGGACAGGGGATGGAAGACAGACACTTTTTCCCCAAACATTCCCCAAACAATCATTAGTTTTGTTGACTATATATCAAATATATCATATATACATATAATGTTATATACACTGTAATTGTATATGAATGTGTATATATATATATATATATATATATATTCATTATATATCCCACTCCGACGATCACCCCCCCAGCGAGCTGTCCCAAAAACACAGGGCAAACATCAGCCGCGGCCAAAAGAGTGTATATATATATATATATATATAATTTTGCGGACCACTGCAATGCCGTCGACCCCCAGGGGGCCGTGGACCACAGTTTGGGAACCCCCAGCAGAACAAAACGCAGAAAGTCATTACAGTACAAGGCCTTATATCATCACAGTGAGCAACAGCGCCCCCTGCTGGCCAACCTCCCCCGTCTGCAGGGCTGCTATGCGACCAGCAAACGAGCCGACAATGGGCAAGACATTCTCACATGGTTAGTTAAAAAAAAAAGGAAAATAAAAAAGAATGACGCTTCGATTGACAGTTATATATTTATTGATATTTAATCAAATGCAACGTTAGAAACCGCATCAAATGTAATATCCTGCGCGGTTTCACTCGTGGGTGCAGCTTTCACACCGTTTCCTCCCATGAGGTGTTGATCAGGAGTCAGTGTGTGTGTGTGTGTGTGTGTGTGTGTGTGTGTGTGTGTGTGTGTGTGTGTGTGTGTGTGTGTGCGTGTGTGTGTGTGTGTGCTGCAGACCTGCAGTCATCTGGTGTGTGCAGCATCAATAGAGACCCTACCAATTTTAATGTACATGATGCAGAACTTAAAAAAAAAAAAAGAGCCTTAAAATAATAAATAAACATTCTTGCATACAATACAATACATGCATCAACTCCTACCTGCAATACTTATACATAATTAACATTATGACATGCAATACATGATTGTATTGTAATACACGCAACCGTTCCCAATGGTTATCGCGGAACTGGGTTTGCTGTGAATAAGCGGCCATGAGGGAAATAGGACCATTTGGTTTGGACTGAAGTCTTTTTTATTGCCTCCTCCCTTGCACCTCCCATTGCACTATCACCACCATGCAGCAGCAGCAGCAGCAGCAGCAGCAGCAGCAGCAGCAAAGGACGGGTCTTCGACCATAGCACGGGGTCTGCGCCCACAGGAGCTCGCCGGGGAACCGGCTACACATAGACGTGAAAGACAGCAGCGGTCCTGCCGGCCGACGGAACATCTGACCGGGCGACCGAAGTTTGAATCGGATCTCCTGGTGTTTTTTGGGTTCCTTGTTGCCGGTGGAGGAGGAGGAGGAGAAGGAGGAGGAGGAGGAGGAAGGAGACCCGGGGAGCTGTCCCTTCAGCACCACTCACCTTGCTGTGAAAGTCACGGAGCCCAGAAAGCACCTGGATTTATACCGAAAACCGTTTGGATTTCAAACAATTGGGCTTTTTTTTTTTGTTTTTACCCAAACACCCACCCTCCCACGCATCTCCGATCTCCGGTGTTTTCAACGACGATGTGACGTCCACCCTTGATGCGATGCCATTGGCTGCGACCACTGTGGCTCCGCGTTCTCCCCCCGGTGCTTGTGGAGGCTGCGAGCGGCTCTGAGCTCCCGGAGACACCGCGTCCGCCTCACCCCAGAGGAGGAAGGTCTGAGGATCCACCAGCAGCCCCGCTCCCCACCCCCGCCCCCAGTGTTCCAGAGCATCTCCCGCGCCCCCGCTCCCACCCCCGCACCCGCACCCGCACCCGCACCCGCCCTCCCTCTCCTCCTCGCCGTGCGTCCCGCCGAGGTGCGCCCGGACTCCCCGTCGCGATGGAGGGAACCTGCTGGAGAAATGCCTGAGCGCCGCCATGGGCCTGAGCGACGACAAGGACCGCATTGTGATCAACGTGGGAGGGATCAAGCACCAGACGTACCGCAGCACCCTGCGCACCCTGCCCGGCACCCGGCTCTCCTGGCTGGCGGAGCCCGACGCGCCAAACCACTTTGACTATGACGCCAAGATCCAGGAGTTCTTCTTCGACCGCCACCCGGGCGTGTTCGCGCACATCCTCAACTACTACCGCACCGGGAAGCTGCACTGCCCGGCCGATGTGTGCGGACCCCTGTACGAGGAGGAGCTGGCCTTCTGGGGCATCGACGAGACCGACGTGGAGCCCTGCTGCTGGATGACCTACCGGCAGCACCGGGAGGCCGAGGAGGCCTTGGACAGCTTCGGCGGGGGGGCCCTGCTGGACCTGGGCAACGACGACCAGGAGCCAGATGCAGATCACCCCGACGGTGACGACGTGGATGAGATGACCCGGAGGCTGGCCCAGGGAGACTCGCCCCACGTCCGGCATGGCAGCCTGTGGAGCCGGTGGCAGAAGCGGGTGTGGGCTCTGTTTGAGGACCCCTACTCCTCCAAATATGCAAGGGTGAGTAGAGCCTCAGGTCCTGGTCTGCCATCCTGTTCCACAGAGCCCATTGCACTGAAATCACCTGTCACATGACTCCATTCTATTATAAAATATCATCTAGAACAGTGATTCTCAACCTTTTATCATATCAAAGAGCCTCAATTTGATCCACATCAGGCCGGGATTTTGTCTCTGGGGACCCAATCTGAGGAGATTTTTATTGTTAGATATGATTTGTTCCGAATGCCATACCTGTCTTTACTCGAGAAAACAATGAAACTGGGATCAGAACAGCCAAATTAAATAACGGTCAAGTTTATCTATTAATCATTTTTCCAGGGACCTCCTGGAACCTCCTGAAGGACCCCCTGGGAGGGGGTGGGGGTCGCCGGATCCCACGTTGAGAACCACTTCTCTAGAGGCCTTCTAAGGCACGATAAAATCTTGCTGACCTGCAACGTTGACGGTGACAACGTGAACCGCATTTTAACGTATTTAACAGTTTTCCTCTGAGGGAACACAAAGCGATGGTCGTAGAGAGGGACACGGCACCTTTAGTTCGGTGCTCTTTTCTTCTTCTTTATGACCTTGGAATTGCTCTCCTCGAGGCATCCACAGCCGTAGTGGAACTGTACGGGGGCGAGGAAAAAAAAATAAATCCCCCAATGACTTCATCTGTCAGAAGCCATTTAGATGCAAATCGTTGCGCCACCCCCGCCCCTCGCACCCCAAGACGGCCAGCGCAGCCCTGAAGGAAGCCACGAGACAGGTCCATTGCAGGTCTGTCTCCAGATACCCCCAGGAGTCGGACGCCAGGATCCCCTGTATACACTGGCAATTTGGTTAAATAGGTCAGCCACAAATTAGTAAACCAGATCTTTGGCACCATCAGGATCTGGTGGCAGGCCTCCAAACAAAAAATGGGTTGCTGCTAAAGGTGGCATTTTCAGACTGGTACTGGGCACTCCTCCATCTGGACCCGCATCCCGCATTGGTCACAATGAAATGACTTCACACCTCGGGATATTTCTCTTTCTGAGGCCAGCGGCCCCGACGAATGCCACTGTGCGTCCTGCTGCTCCGGCAGATGTGACATGATGATGGGCGCGTAATAATCCAACCCTCCATCCTTACAAACTATTTTGTACATTTAATAAGCTTTAACTCATTGATAGCCGTACAACTTAAGCTACTTATGCCTCTTTGACATGGCTGGAAAACGCAGGGGGCAAATCCATATCATCCCATCCCATAGCATCCCGCCGGGACTGAACCACAGCAGACTGACGGAGCTCGACCACGACTGGTGGGAGGATTAATTAGACACAAGCGTGGAGTTAATTACGGGACTGTATTCACAGCCGTATCGCTGAAAGTCACTCCAGCAGGAACCTCAGAAATGAGGACGAGACGAGACAAAACGCGACCGTCGCCTCCCAGGGCGCGGGGTTTGAGAGTCGGTATTCCCACGATGATGCGCTGGGTCAAGATGGCCATGAGCTCGGCGGCACCGCAACCCGGTGGCCGGACGGCGCGAAGAAACCCCTCCACGTGGAGGCAGCGAGGACGAAGGTTTTATCTTTTATCACGTTACGCAGCGCGGGTATCCATACTGCGCTTGATGAATCTGTTCCTGGCACCAGGAAATGTTATTAATAACCTGCTAATGCAGTGGGTGTAGTGTGAGTTGAATGGCGTGCTTGGACTTTGTATTTCTATATAAGAGTCGTTTAACTCGAACAAAGGTTTTCGTCCTGGACGCCTGTTTAAACTGGAGGAACAATGCAGCAGAGCAATCGTGTATATTATGATTTCATTATGAAGCGTTTTGAATGTCATGTGTCCGCCATCACAGGTGGTGGCACTGAGCAGGTGTGTGTGTGTGTGTGTGTGTGTGTGTGTGTGTTGGAGGACGGTGGGGATTAAGTGTACTTGCTAGGTAAGAGCAAGTGGCAATTTAAATTTCATGAACACAATGTTCATGATGTCATGTGAATGACAGTTCCCGACGCCCGTGATGAATCAGTTTAGTGTCAACAGAGGGAAAACGGTTCATTTGCATGATGTGCATGTTTGAACTACACACTAACGGAGCGTTAGTAGCGTTGTATTTAGCTGCTGTATACCATTCTTAGCCTTTCTCCCAATTCAAACCAGATAAGATAACACTTTATTACTTCCCGGGGGCAAATTTAGGCGTTGACGGAACAGAATATAATAGGACAGAATATATTGCTTTTATTGCCTTTATTTTACTGGGGTCTACAAAATAGTCATCACTTCCCGATCGCTTCTTTGTCACAAAGCAAATGTCTTGAGCCTATTTTCGCCGTGTTGAGAACGCGAAACAAGAACCCGTCATTGCTCCGGTTACTGAATGAAGGCTTTCTGATCATCTCCATGTGGCCGGAGAAAGAAGCGTGCGGCGACAACCCCACCCCCACCTCCCGCTCTCACGCTCACGGCGAAACATCTCTTGAGCGCGTTGGAACACGCGCTGGGTTCAAGCCCCGACATGCCCAGGTCCAACTGCGTCCTGGTCCGATCATTAGCTCCGACGCCGATTCTCCATCGCCGAGGAAGCCCTGCATGTCCGCACTCGCACTCAGCAGATCACCCCGGAGCGCGGAGGAGATGCCGTGAGGCTGGCGTGCGATGAAAAGTGACACAAACAGAGATTTAATACCCGTGGGACCAAAATGAAACATGTCCCTCTATTGTAGATATGTATGAGAAAAGGGTGTGATTGGCCGACAGGCTGTGCAAGTCAGCATTGTGAAAACAACAATAACACGACGATGAGGGTTGATATCAATGAGGGAACACGACGCATCTCCTACAGTACGTCGTGCACGGTGTGCACGTCGGATATTCCGAGTCCAGATGCGATGGAACATGATACTCGTATCAATATGCAAAGAGGGTTATGCTACACTTTGTCGAAATACAGTTTCCTCCAACACAAAGCCTCTGCTAATACTTATTCCCAGGAGTCGGTAGATAAGACCTCGTGTGGGGACAGCCCGCTGCGCTTATGGTTTGGAGGAAGCGGCGACTTGTAGGTCCGCGCCGCTCCGGGCTCAGCGCACCCTTGGAGCACGCCGTGACCTTGACTTGCCACCAGGGAATAGAGGCTCATGCAATAACGTTGCAGCTCACATCAATTCTCCATTTTACAATGTGCACTATTGAATCAAGGCGCCAAGGCGGAAAGAAGGGTAAGATAATAAGTCCATGTGTGAGAGAGAGACAAAGTGAGAGAGAGAGAGAGAGATAGAGAGAGAGAGAGAGAGAGATCCCATTGCCACTGTCATAGAGGACGCCACATCCTTAGATATTGGATTGAATTGCATTGCGTCTTGTTAAGAACGGTGACCGGGCCATTGAGCTCGATTACATTCCAGGTCTTTACTGTGCTCACTGTCCGTTTTGTATCTCTCCCTTCCTCCCTCCACCCACCCATCCAATCTCCTCCTCCCCCGGCAGTGGGTGGCTCTCGCCTCCCTCTTCTTCATTCTGGTGTCCATCACCACGTTCTGCCTGGAGACCCACGAGGCCTTCAACCCCATCATCAACCGCACCGAGCTGGAGGTGGTGGACAACAGGACGGAGGAGCGCTTCTACCCGGAGGTGGAGACCGTGGCCTACCTCACCTACATCGAGGGCGTGTGCGTGATCTGGTTCACCTTTGAGTTCCTCATGCGAATAACTTTCTGTCCAAACAAGCTCGACTTCATTCGGAACGCCCTGAACATCATCGACTTTGTGGCCATCCTGCCGTTCTACCTGGAGGTGGGTCTGAGCGGCCTCTCCTCCAAGGCGGCCAAGGACGTGCTGGGCTTCCTGCGGGTCGTCCGCTTCGTGCGGATCCTGCGCATCTTCAAGCTGACCCGTCACTTCGTGGGGCTGCGGGTGCTGGGCCACACGCTGAGGGCCAGCACCAACGAGTTCCTCCTCCTCATCATCTTCCTCGCCCTCGGTGTCCTCATCTTCGCCACAATGATCTACTACGCCGAACGCATCGGAGCCAACCCCAACGACCCGCGGGCCAGCGACCACACGCACTTCAAGAACATCCCGATCGGATTCTGGTGGGCCGTGGTGACCATGACGACGCTGGGCTACGGAGACATGTATCCCCAGACGACCTCCGGCATGCTGGTGGGAGCGCTGTGTGCCCTGGCCGGCGTGCTGACCATCGCCATGCCCGTCCCCGTGATCGTCAACAACTTTGGAATGTATTACTCCTTGGCCATGGCAAAGCAGAAACTACCAAAGAAAAAGAACAGGCACATTCCTCGGGCGCCGCAACCAGGGTCACCCAACTACTGCAAGTCCAGCATAAGTTCGCAGCACCAGAGCCCCATCCCCCACGACGACTTTTCCGAGATCAAGTTTCAAGGTAAGAACGATAAAGACGGCTTTTCCGACGCATGAAGCATGTGTCATCGGCCAGCTGCTTCGTTTCGGTTCTCCCCGCTGGATTCGTGGCGCTCTGACACCGGATGCCTCACTCCCCGTTTCCCTCTCCAGGGAGACGGGGAACGAGGCATCCCCGCTCTCTTTAGAGGGGAAAAGGGGCTTGCGGGTGATTCAAGTGCGAGATTAAACAAATGAGTTTCCCACTGAATGAGCGAAGGGAGAGCAGCGCGATGACTGGCATCGCACGGTGGCGTCTGAATGGGAGAACAGAGCGTTTGGCCGGGAGGAATCCTGCTATTGATTTTGCACTCCTTAATGCAGTGACTCACTCATCCTGCCTCCCAAGACCGACTGAGAGAATCGCCGCAATTGTCATACAGTGCTCGGATCATTAATGCTTTTCCACAAGCACAATAAACTGGAATAGTTTTGTACGGTGGTGTTGTTGCTGAGATAGTTCAACCCACTGTGGTTTCACAGTATCTATCGCATAAAACGACCTTTATATGGAGCCTTACAAACACTCATTGTTCAATCTCTACTAACGTCACATTACATTGTGTCGTTTTCACAGTCGCTTTTGTCCAAAGCCACGAACAATAAGTACATTTGTTCACGGTGCCAAACCAACTGTATATCACAGTCGCTGCCCAAACCTTCTCTGGGAACAAGCGGCGCTGGTGGAGCTACATCAATCTCAAACTATTTTTTATGAACCGCTTTCTGACTTCTAAGTATTTCTATGTAGGCAGCGCACCATCACTCCTGAATCGTGGGACAATAACAACCTCAGCTGCCCTCTGAGCATCCTAACACGCAGGCCACCAGCCCGTTGTCTTAGACTCTTAGTGTTCCCCCTCCCACCCACTGTGTTCAGATTCCAAACTGAACGGCGAGGCGGCCAACGCGGCTCTTGCCAACGAAGACTGCCCCCACATCGACCAGGCCATCTCGCCCGAGGAGATCTTCAGCCCCGGCGAGAGGGAGCGGCCGTGCTTCCTGGTCACCACGGCGGAACGGCCCAACCACACAGGGGGAAAAGTGAGGAGGGGTACGTACAGCAACAGCCAATCACAGGCCCCCATCAGACACTGACACCACAGACGGGATGTCCCTCTTCCCCTCTTTCCCGAGCATTACACCTTAATTATTTACAACCGCGCACACACTCGCACACGCTCGCATGCACGCGCACACGCCCACGTCCACGAGCAAGCGCGCACACACACACACACACACGCGCGCGCGCACGCACGCACACACGCACACACGCACACACACACACACACACAACCAAAAAACCTCTGACTCTTCATCCTCCTTCACACCCCCTCTCTGACCATTCCCTTAGGTCCTGTATATATCCCAACATCTGTCACTTAAGTCCAAGCACAATCACTACAATGGTCAATGAGAATTGTCCACATCTACATAATATATTTTTTTATTCCATGCATATTGCATACCCCTATTTATTTACACGTAAAAAAAAAAAATATTTTCAGAGTTTTTATATGACATAGAACGTGCTGTCTTAAATGCCTAAGTAAGTATGTACGTGCTATGCGTGTTTCGTGTATGTACATGTCTTTAAAATGAAATTACCATGCGGATTCCTGACTACGAGTTCACTGGATTTGAGCATAATGATGATGCATGACGTGTCTCGATGGGTGTTATCAGCGTGGTGACGGAGCACAACACCGATGGAGAAAAAGGCTGACGTTTCAGCGCATCGGAGACAAAACGCCATGGTCACTCCTATCCAAATTTGAGCCTAAATTTGTGTCGATTCTCGTGTACTGTATGTAAATATGAGGGGGAAAAAACAAACAAAAAAAAACAAAACACAAAAAATGGCAAAACCGCCCTCTATTCTGGTTGGTGCTTGAGGAGCCAACGGCACATTTGCGAAGCACAAGTTGGGCCCCTGCAACACTTAGAGAAGGCCCCTTAGACACCTGACCACACCTGTAGCGGATCAACCCAAAAGCCCGAGGTGCCTCCCGATCCCTCCGAGTGTTCTCCTCCCGACCACCCCGGTACCACCCCCGGTGCATGCCGTCGCACTCCTGACGCGCTCGACGCATGGGAGAACAACGACCCGCGCTGACCTGCCCTGTTTCGAGACAAAACCAAGAAAGCAACAGGTGTAGCATAAGCGAGAGAGAAACACGTTCTGTCGTGGACCCGGCGCTGCACTGTACTCAGAACGTTCTCTGTTTTCCAACCAAAGGTTATGAAAAGCCTTGGAGCCTTAACAGCATGTCTGGCATGAGCGGGGATGCCTCCGGAGTGTCCTCCGTGTCCGCCCTGTCCTGCAGCCCACCCTGTCTAATGCAGCACTCCCATTCTCCCATCCCATCCATTATGTAGCATGGCTGACTAGCAGACACTAAGCCACTGGACAGTCAGCCCTCTCCTGTCAAACCGACCTCCCTTCCTGCTCTTATACCTTTGATTTCCTTTATTTTTTCCCCGTTACACTACCAAAACTGTGCTGGTAGTTTAAGCTCCCCCAAGCCTCTCCTTGGGGAGGGTTCCATGGTGTCCTGGACTAGAACACGTGCCTCTCTGCATGGGTCACCTCGGTGGCAGACTAAGCACTGGTCGGTTCTTCTTGCAGGCCGACACTCTCCCTTTCCTTTCCTTTCCTTTTTTATTTTATTTTTATTTTTTTTAACATTTATATCATTGCCTGTTGCTCTGTTGCTTTTGATCTCTCACTATCTCTGCCCACGACTTTAATCTCATCTGCTTGTCGAAAAAAGAAACTTGTGAAAGAAAGAAATTTCATAAGATGTGACCCCTGCTTGTTACCTGCTGGACATTAACTTATCTGAATGTGTCGGTGCCAGATGTTAAGGAGAGTCCTCTAAAGTGCTTTGTGGGTTGCAAAGTAGAGACGTGATCCGCCCCCCCCCCCCCCCCCCCCCCCCCCCCGAGTGCAACGCAGACGGGACGAGCTGTCACCCGAGTGGCAATTCAAATTTTATGAACACGACGTTCATGATGTCCGATGCAATATGGAAACCATGGCGATTCCTGACACTAGTGATGATGAAGACGTTTAATGTCAACGGAGCGAAAACTGTTCATTTGCATGAAGTGCATGAGAAGTTATGTTTTACTAGAAGCTCACTGTATTGCAGTATCTGTAACAAAAACCTTCTTTTTTCTTAAAAAAAAAAAAAAAAAAAAAAAAAAAAAAAAAAGCTTCTTCATTTTATGCATTTTGAAACAGCTTTACAAAAGAGACTCAGTCCTAGCAGAAGAATTTCATGTAGCTACCATTCTTTGCCTTTCCCCAAATTCATACATTTATTTTACTGCCTTTATTTGACAGGGGCCTAGACCTAACAGTTATTAATATTAACTATTTTGCATAAAGCTGACTGGCGCTGTTATGAGCATATTTTTGTACTTACCCATATAAAACCAGCGTTAAAGAATTTGGGTTTTCCGATCGTCTTTCCCGAGAAGGCAAAGTGGCTGAGTCAGAAATCAGCCGTTCTCCCATTGTAGCTTCAAAACTCACAACCCGATGCTCATAACAGTGGAACGGAGGCTTTACCGCCACACGGCCACACCCTCAGAGAGCCCCAAAACATGGTTTGATAAATGATAATTACATGTTAACATTAAAAAAAAAACAAAAAAAAAACACACAACTGGTGCATTAGTACATTAAGTCAGAAAGAACCATGACAATCAACAAAAACACAGATAGGAGGGATGAACTCTGATAGCCCACAGAGACAAAAATATACACCTATATTTCCTGGTAATATGACTCCTGAAGGATGTATTGAAGCTGCGTGTATTGATTATCAATATCAGTAATATCAATACTGCCCCACGACATATGCACAACATTCTCTGGGCACTTTACACGTTTTAAGTTGACCAATCAGAAAAGGTTTTGATGTCTATAAAACACAGGTAAAGCAAATTACTCGATATTTTATTCTGTATGAGCATTGTTTTACATTTAACATTTCTTGAGTAATGTCTCTTGCTGTGCTAATTAATGGACATTATTAAAAAAAAAAAAATCCTTGTGAAGATTTTATGTAAAGAGATGCAGGTGAACTATACGCTCATGCTCAATGCAATTTAAGTGAAGTACCGTACATTTCAGTTTGAGCTGTGGGTCTTCTTGGGGAAAGGTAAATGCATGTATTTTACATTTATGCAACAGAAAAAAAAAGGATTGAAATAAAACATGTAAATAAATAAATCAAAAAAAAAAAAATCTCCTTGCATGAAATAAATTTGTATACAATGGGTGTTTAGACTGCGTTTTTTTATTCAACAGCACATGCATACACATCTCTCCCTTGGGAACGAGCTTGAGGGCGGCGTGGTCGACCGTCTGGCCTCTTTACCGCCACGTGTCCAGAGGCCAAAGAGAGCGTTAAAAACACAAGACCGCCGCGAGAGCATGACGCGGAACGCACACAAAACGCATGACGAGTGACCGCAGCGGGCGGAGGAGGGCGAGCCAGAGCATGAGCGGCATGTTGCGTTCAACCTCCTCGGAGTCCCGAACGCGCGCACGCGGGTGGGCGGGCGGGCGGCCTCTCCACCCCGCCCCGTCGCCGTGGCCACGCATGGGTGACCCACATGGTTAAACCGGACGTTTACCATGAGAACGTTGACAAGCACACACATCCCACCGCTCCCCGCACCCCAGGGGCCTCCCGCCATCCTCCATCGCTTTCCGTCCTTTCGTCATGCTCGGTGTAATAATTTCTTTGTGTGTGTTATTGTTTTTTATATGTTTATAGAGACCCAGCGACAGCCACGGAGCAGACAACCGACAGAGTCAGTTTGTGTTATGAACCATGGTGTTCCGACCACTATGTGTATGACCCATAGCGACCCACCCCCAACCTGATAGTCCTGTAACCTTGTCCTGTGTATTACTTAGTATTTTTAAATGGTGTGACAGTGGCAACCTGTACATCACAAACTCAGCATAGATGTAGCACAGAGGAAAGTTTTGTTGTCAGGCCTTATTGTAGCTCAGTATCTGTGACTGGTTACTGTGTTGTAATTTGTGTGCCTCTTTTTGGTGTGTGTGCCAGTGCTGTAAATTCGCTATTGTGTGCTGAAGCTGTGTAAACCAATGTTTCTTTTTTTTTTTTTTGAGTGATCATCAAATATCTGTGTGCATCCCTCCAGCAAAAAACAAACAAAAAAAAAAAAGAAAGGAAGGAAAGAAAGTTGCTCCGTGTTCGTCAGCCCCACCCAAACAGACAAACGGTCACTTCTCACACCAGCCAGACGGAAGTTCAAAACCACCTTTTAACTTTGCACTGTCACGGTCACGGCTCAATAGCCTTTTGCACTGTTTTGCACGGGTGAACTTTCACGTTCCTTTGATATGTTTCCGGGCATTGAAAAAGGAATCGCATCCACGACAATGAAAACCTGACAGTTCACACTTTAAACACGACACGTCTCTCACCTTAACGCAGTTTTACTGGAGGCATCGAGGCCCCCCGTGTCAGCATCAGTCAACGAAACTCTAAACCCCCCCATAAAAACGAAGGAAAATTATTTAAGGATTTTGGAACATGAGATAATAAACCGTGATTAAATGTCGTGATTAAATATCGATATATTTAACTGTATCATAGAGAACAGAGACAGCTTGTGTGTAAATGACATCAACTCATGACTCAGATGTTGTAATTATTATACAGTACTTTTTCAACTGACAATGGTGTGAGATTGACTCATCCTTCCTTTGCTGCATGTCTTTCAAATAGGCAATACAAGCCGACGCCAAACATTACACTGGACAAGTGCCTCTGTTTTAAACTATCACATCATTCAGAAAAAGAGGAAAAAAAAAATAATAATCAGTTCAGCGTGGATCACTACTGTAATTGTTATTTTTTATCAGTCGTACATAGCCTGAAACTACTACCGCGCTGCGACATCAGCACTGTTCGTGTGGAAGGTTTACTCCGGTGGTAAGGGACCAACATTTTTATTAAAAACGACGACAAACACACTGCCAACAACAGAATAACATCTGTGCACAAACAGCAGGTCTGGGATCTGCCGGTGGGACACTGTGCTTGGACGCCGCAGCGCAAATGGTCACGGGTGGATTTGAGGAACTCAAACAGGAGGGTGACCGCCCTGTGCCATGTGTGTGTGTGTGTGTGTGTGTGTGTTGAACACCGTGCGTGCGTTTTGTGGTTGGTTTTTCTTGAGGTGATTCAGTGATGGGTTTGTTGTCTAGGGTTTCTTTTGTGTATTTTCTGATAAAACATAAAAGTTCAGGCTTGTACAATAGTGGAAATAATAATAATAATAATAATAAAAAAAAAAATCACAGAACTGATCATTTTTCAATGAGTGTTGATTTATTTATGGAACTAATGCATAAAAAAAAAAAAACCTCAACACCATGGAACTTTAATGATTATCTGCAATTTAATTTGAATATTGGTTTTAAACAGTGAACAATCATAAAGTGAATTTAAAATGATGAGTTTCAACAAAAACAAACAATTATTTGCCATCCATCTGACATTAATACTGTATTTCTTCAACAACCTCCCAAAGAAAAACCCATAATTTACATAACTGTGCGTAAGACATAATTGTGCGTGAGACATACGACGTAATGGTGCGACTGACACACGAAACCCGACTTTCCCAGAGAGGGAAGGTTCCGTGGGGGCGTGGGCCGAACACGGCAGCGGTCACATGAGCGTAAATCCTCGGGTGTCTGCGCGAATGCGACTATCGAGCACGGGCACCGCGGGAGATCCGAGAGCCGGCGATAAAAGCCCCGACGCGACGCTATAACCGCCGCCTAATCCATCCCTCAACACAAACCCATAAGCTGCGCCATCAGCAGGGAAGACGAGTGTGGGCAGGAGAACAGGAGGCCAGGGGCTGCGCGGCGTCCGGACGAAGACATCGTCGTCGTCGTCCCCCCGCCCCTGAAATCATGTCCATCAAAGTGACAGCGTGGTCAGGGAAATGATGGCCTCCGCCCACCTCGGACATAACTCAAAAGCCGTTTCTCACCCCGGAATAATATTTATGGCGTTCAGACTTTCAGCGCACGCCTGTTTGGGGGGGGAGTATTATTTGCGTGGTTTTAAGGTTCAATATGGAAAAGGCACTTTAAATGATTTTCCTGGACAGCCCCGTCGCGTGAAACCGGACATCTGCACGAGGAGAAACACTTCATAACGGCGAGATTAAAAAAAAATCGGCTTTTCGGGTGACATTTCATTGAGCGAAGGCTCTTGCGGGAAAGGATTCCTGCGTGTCGCGCCACCCCCCCGCCCCCAGCACCGAGTCCAGAACAGAGGTTCCCTGCTCGGCGAAGCCGCAGCTCGTTCGCCGGACGGTTCCGAAACTTCCGGGGGACTCAGAGCGGCGGCCCTGGCTCCTCCTCCGGCACCAGCCGAGCGTTCTCTTCCGGGTTCCGAACAGCGCACAGAGCCATGGAGTGTCCCGCTCCGCAGCCAATCAGGAGGGGCCCGGGAGCAGCAACGGGCCGCGGTTGGACGACATCTGTCTGGGAACCGTCGCCACACATGCCGTGCTCGTTCCAGCCCCAGGAGAGGAGACGCCCGCCTGCAGAAAGAGACAGTTGAATCGGTCGGTGGAGGTCGAGGAATAAAGTTTGGTTCAGCACGGAAAAAATACACCACACCGCGGGCTTCACGCCATCACACAGCGCTCCTGCCCTTCTCGGCTGGAGAGCTTGTCAGTGGGTGTGGTCAGGTCTGCATCACGGAGGAGACACGTGCCATGGCAACACAGTTACCTAATAGGCTCCATTGCCATGGCAACAGAAGCGAGCCTGCTTTCTCAAGGGTAACACATCTTTAAGCTATCCCCGCTGCACCGCTGTGTCCTTTTAATCCTATCATTTAATTCACTTCATTAAAAAGCCGCTCCGTTCTATAGGTTGTTGTTTTCGGGGGTTTTTTTTTTCCCTGCTAAAACCTTTGGGCTTGCCAACGAACACATATGTTTTCACCAGAAACCACACCAAGGCTTCATGCCAGCAGCTTCTGTCAGTGTGACATGCTGCCAGACATTCTCTATAAATGACATCGACGCAGAGAAATAACCCCGATACATTTGGAACGGGAATGTGAGATTTATATGAAAATGGGTTCAAAAACATCTTACACGTTACATCTCGTTAACAGGCTTCACATACGGATCTTCGGTTCTTTTGAAAAAGGGAAAGTCTTGTTTTGGTGCTGCGCTTAATTCATAGACACACTGACTGGAATACAGCACATCGGTGTTTCCATGGCAACAGAGAGCCTACACAATACTCGGTACAACAAAGAGGATGAACATCAAGCGGCTCCAAGGCTGGTTCCTTGTAAACAAAACTCTGGTCGCAGGTATATTCGGTGGATTCGGCGACCAAAGACTTCACGCCTCGTTACAAATAATTAGGTGACAGAGTAACACGAAAAAAACCAAATATGAAACTGGATCGCGCCGCTGCAGCCGTTGTATTTATGTCACTTTTTGCCCCTGACCGGCATCACGATTGCAGTCAAGCCGTCAGAAGATCGGGTCCGTGTCATGGAGCCAGTCCGGCCTGGTCTCCATGTTCCTTTGGCCCATCTAGCGTTGCTGCCAGTGCCAGACTCTGCTTCCCACAGAGAACCCCCTCAGGTGGAAATGGGCAAAGGGCTGAGCTAGCTCGGAGCAACAGATAGCCTTCCACAAACAGCAGGCGATGCTCACTTCCTTTCTGCCTGACCTACTTCAGCACCCGAAATAGCAGCACTCAGGTCCCCACTTCAAATCCTGTTTTGCCATTTCATCGCTCCTGCCGCCGCCGCGCTGGAGATGGGGCGGTTTGGAGCGAGGTGCGCGTTTATTTGTCAGTTCTGCCGCTTTATCGTGCCTCTCCTGAATGACAGGAAGTTCTGGGGGGGGGGGGGGGCGGACGGACGCAGCCGAGCCTCGTGAGATTCGTCATTGTGAAGCACAAGCTGTGCTTCCACGGGCGATTGTCCCGATTACAATGTCAGAGCCAGAGGATGGGTGGCAGGGGTCAGCGCTCCCCCGTAGGAAGCCACGCCACATCCAGCCGCTTCCACCTCATGGAACCCGCTCCCTCCGTCCTCGCACTGAAATAGGTCAGTGTTCAAACTTTAATGGGAGTGGAGTTACTCCCAAAACGTTTCAGAGTGCCAGCGAGTGATCATGGCAGACAAAAACCCGATAAATGTGCTCTGGCACGATGACAGGGAAACGCGCGGGGAACCCTGTCTCTTGGAATTCTGAACAGAATTTCATTGTTTATATTCTCCGTCGGTTGTTTCGTGTTCCGTCACAGAAGGTTCGGATGTGGGTTCAGATGCATTAAGGAAGACTGCCTGCCACACACCCTAGAACAAAACGCCTCTAAATGTGTGTGTGAGTATGTGTGTGTGCGCGTGCGTGTGCGCGTGTGTATGGTTAATTCAGTTCTGTTACAGGCCTCTAGAGATAATTGCCTCTGTCAACGATACCCATCTACTTGTGCTGTAATTACTTCCTGAAGAAAAGGCCACAGAGCAATGAGCTGACCTCAGAAATGCTCAGATGCATCACCAGAAGGATTAATATTTCCCATTTGGCATTAAACTGTAAAGTATTAGACAGCTCGCTTTCATTTCTTTGTTGTCGCGAGGACAGCGTGAGCAGGGAAGGTCTTAAATCTGGCTATTCCCGTTTAGCCGCCCGGGGTGAGTCCAAGCATTACTTCATTCATTACTTTCACACTCGCTGAAGAGAAATGTCGGTTTTGAAGATGGAGACATGACACTCACCTACAATGGCAAGATTATGTTCAGATCCACAAGCAACCTGCAAGGAAAATATCAGTTTAAATAATGCACTTAAGCACACAATAAGTCTTAAAAACGACCTTAACAAGCAGGATTGTCTCATTATAAAACGGACACATGGTGCACTCATTCACCACTTTTATTCTAATTACTTAACCCACATTAAGCATCAATGTTAAGTAAGTTTGATGTTGATGTCATTTCCGCAGCACACCGGCCAGCACAGCAGAAATTTGTAGAAAATGAAAAAAGAAAACCAAAACCAAGCGGACGCGTCACCTCCGATAAACACGGCACTGACCTGCCGTGGGGACTCAACTGCAACTGTCTCAACCTCACTGTGTTCACTGCCTCTGCTGAGCCAAAGCTTTTAGGACTCACTGGGATGTGGTCAGCAGTTGAATTGTTTATAAAAAAATAAAAAATAAATTAAAAAAAGCAAGGTAATAAAAATCAGCTTTTAAAATTTAAAAGCTGATTCTGGAAACTCGTAGGGGTTAGACATGCGTCAAACAGTCAGACGGCATGGAGCGCTGGTCTAGCTCTAAATACTGTACATCAGTAAATTAATATTTTTGTCTAATACGGCACAGACTGTTCAGGACTCCTTTGATAATTTTTGATATCGCAGCCCAGTTGTGGAAAACCATGAATAGATAAATATCCATTGACTTGTTATCACTGGCAGGTCGTAATTGGCCTCATAAAAAGCGTCTTTCCAGATATTGACACTGTGCAGCCATGTGTGTGTGTTGCCAGGGCGAACACAGTGGGATGGGCTAAGAGATTCATAGTCCACTCAGCTAATCCATCTTCCCGTCAGCTTTACGTGCACGAGGGTGGCTACGCCATGACATATACTAGTGCTCCCGCAATGATCTGCGAGTGGTGTGAGAATGATCCACTGCCTGCCCTTGCCTGTCCCTGACATCCACTTTAACGGCGAGAAACCGCCCATCAGCCAGTCGCCATTTAGACCACAGGTCAACGACATCATTTTTGTGCCACTTACACATAATTGCCGCGATGGGAGATGGGTGAGCTCGGTCCCTGTGGGAATACAAGCGCTGCTTTTGCCAGCGAGGGAAACTGCTTGGCTCTGTGTCCAACACAGAGCCGAGTGATGCAAACCAGCAGGGAGTGACACCAGATTATCTTGGCCCTCACGCAGGGCCACTGCATGTACATCACACTTCAGCTGCATTATCAAGGGGATCACACTCGGTGGTCTCTACTGCCCCCTGCTGGACATAGGCTGACATTAAATGCACAACAGGGGTGAGGTGTGCTGGCTTGCGCTTTTTCTTTTCTGATGATGATGACGTCAATACTTCATTATTGCTCTGCCTGACAACTACTGTAAGAAAAAATATATATAATTTTTCCAAGTTTACCTCCGTGTTTAAATAAAGATTTGTAGATCTCTGTGCTCACGTGGTGTGCATGAACCGCAGAGCATCACAGTAACATTTGGAACAGCTCACCTGTGAAGCCCCATAAAGGACATCGACCCTCGCAGGAAGACAGGCCCCCTTGCTGAGACCTTCAGGCAATGAACCATCTGACTGCGGTTCTAGTTTCTCATTGGTCGGTTCTGTCCGTCCAAGCTGTCCATAATCCCCTCTGCCCCACGTGAACACTTTGCCGCTCACTGAAATAAAATCTTGCTTAATTACAGCACCATTCCTGTCAATCCTATTTGAGTGATCAGCGCAGCAGCGGCTCTGTGAAATAATCTGCGTTGTTGTCCGCACCTGTTTTTGCCACCAGGTGAGTCCAGCCGCTCCACACAGCAGCGACTCGCTCTCCTTCCAGGAGCGAGCGCTCAAGAAGAGTTGGAGAAGACGAGAAGGAGGCGTCTGTCGCCAGCTGACCGTGCTTATTAGACCCCCAGAGGAACAAGTCACCTCCGGCTGGACAACAACATACATGCAGAGTTTTATTCATCGGGAGAACAGTGGTTCAGCAGTGGAATCAGTGGTTTAGCATATGACATCTGTATGTCGTTCCTGTACCTGTGAGGCACGCACAGTGGGCGGAGCCTGCAGCCACGTTGTGAGGCGTCACATGATGGAGACCTGTATCAACAGCTTTAGGTCACAATCTTAAAACAGGGGCAGGAATACATTGAAATTAAGTAATCTTTCCTCTTAGGGTGTGTTCACACAGAGCACTTCCTCCGAGTAAAACAGGCTCCGCCCCCAGCCATTTTTGTGCAGAATTTGAAAAAAAAAAAAAAAGAGGCTCACGTGACACACATTGTATCCATGACAACAAACATCAGAGGAGCTGTGGAATATCTTTTTTGAATCCTAGCTACAAGTATTGCTGTTGTGAAGCAACATTTAAGGCGAGGAGGAGGAGGCTGCCTGGGCACGTTATCATTTCTCTCCATCTTTGTTGTTGTGGTTAACTGGCATCAGTTGAGTCGTTCAGTTCAGTCGTATCAGATTTTTTTAAGTGCTCTGCTCTGCCAGAAAAACAGCCGGAGGCAGCCATTTTCAGTCACTTCCCATCAGATTTCATGTAGAAAAGGTGGTGACGGTTTGGAGCAAAACACTCCGTGTGAAAGCCGCTTGGGGTGGACCTTACCTGGTACCACATGAGGCACCTTGGAGCTGAGGTGTTCAGGGATGGGGTTTGGACCAACCGCTCTCCTGGCGTGACTTGAGAGACCTAATCCCCACTGATAAACACGACATGAGCCTCCAGACATGAGGGAACACGATGTTTAGTCCACCGAACAACCAACAAAACACTTCTATTTTGCAAGTTAATGAATGGTTCTAACTCACTGGTAACAGCGAGCGAGTGTCTGAGTCCTGCTGCCACAGAGCGCACGGGCTCCTTCAGACTCTGGAGGAGGCCAGAGGTCACAGTACTTTTATATATAGAAGTATATTTTTAATAGTTTGGATTATTCATAATCCATTCCACATCGATCACAGTTCCACAGTTGGTTCGAAGATCGACATAAAAGAATAGTCCTAGTCACTCGCATAATATTAGGGAGAATATCTGATTGCTACGGACTCACCTCAACAACAACAAGGTCTGTAGAGTGTGTGACTGTTTGAGCCACACCCAGCTGTCCGAAAGCATTGGATCCACAAGCCAGCACCCGACCACAATCTGTCCAAAAAATAAAATAAAATATAACACACACACCATTGATCAAGAATCTGCTGATATGTGATTGTTTCCTACTACCAAAAATGTTATTAAATCATAGGGAAATCCCTTTATTAATAAATGCTTGTAATTTTGCATATTTTATACAAATGCTGCTCAACACAGAGCTATTTTTATTGTTCCGATTATTATTATTTTTATTCTCCTTGGCACTTTTCGGGCAAAACTGTCTGGAACAGAACAAGCGCCGCAGCTACCCGACATGGCTGAGGTGTCGTTAGAACCAGGATGTCGCAGACATCTCGTGGTTCAAGTTTAATGGAAAACGATCCACATACGGAGCAGGAATCAGTGAAAAACTGAATAAAAATAATAAGACCAGGAGTAGCCGAACCTTCGTGCATCACCGACACGCCAATGTTCGAAAACCTCCTGTGGGGTGGTGGAGAGAGATGAGTTTGTGGAGTAAGACGCTCGGGGACATCATCATCCAAATCACTGTAAATGGGCAGGTTGTGGCTACGAACGTAGACTCCACCGCTTCATTGCGGTTACAACTGCGTCTGTTTTATTATGTGTGTATATATCGCCTTACTTGCTGGAGGTCAGCAGGGCATTTTATTTGATTAGTTTTATTCTTTTGCCCTCTTTGAAAATATAAACACAGTCTGTTCCATCTAACCGTGTTTTGTACCTCCTGCGAATCCAAAACATATTCCGTGTGTGTCCTCAGACATGGCTTGCAGTTCCAGAGCAACGGGTCCAAATCGTGTTCATTTTATTTTAGTCCCGAAACTTGAAAGAGTTTATGTAATGTCTCAGAGGGATGTGCAGTGTTTAATCCATTTGTTGTTGTTTGTTGGGAACTTCCACAGTGATGTCCTTCCACAGAGACACTGTGAGGCAGGACTCTGTGGACTATAGGTAGCAGACAGACACCTTCTAATTTTTAGGATAAAGTAAAAACACGTAACCACTGTATCCTTGTATAAGTTATTCTGCATGTCACCAGGACTCATCGCGTAATTACGTGAGTCGATGCTGCGTTCATTGGAAATTCGGAAAATTCAACTTGTTTTAGACGTAATACTGACGTTAAGAGGAGCGACAGCGCAAACTGATGCTACGTTCCATTGGAACTAGAAAACTTGTAATTGGTGTCGATCACTGACCCTGCATATTGCTGCCTACAGCTAACTCTATTTAATTTTATTAATATTATATTATTGAGTGTTTATTTACACAGTGGGCCACATGTTTGCTATTTCAGTTTAAATACCTCTATATATAAAGTTTTACTGTGTACAGCAAGAGCTGTCGCTTCGTAAAGTCAAGAGAATAGAACATTTATAACTTCCAATTTTAAAACTTCAGATCCATACTCATTTTGGTAATACAATGAGTTGCTGTGGTGACAATATCAGATATCAAATCCTTAATGCAGAGGGAAAATCAATAGGCACAAAGAAGTATCCTGTTCCTGCTGAAGGCAATGTCAGCGTGCTGTTATATGCCGCTGAAGGATCCTTTGCCCTGGTTACCTCATGTGTGAGTCCGAGACTGTTTGTGAATGACAGAATCATTCGTTATCAAACATTATTGTCCATTAACTTCTGTTCCACTGGTAGATTTAGATCCAGAACAGCTGGGTCACTGAGTTACAAAAATAAACCATAAAACAAGAACTCAATGCAACGAGTACTGGACCGGGGTATATGAGCCCTGTTAAAGAGCAGGTACCAAATATTGACATTGGTATCTGCGCGTCCAAATTTAGGAGAGGAAGTGACTTCCTTACTTCTTACCGGTCAGAAGGAGAGTGAAATCCCACCCACAGGACACATCCACCACCCTCTGACTCAGGCCCAGACAAGGGTGAAGTGTTGGGACGTCAGTGGTGTGGCCCAGCCCCAGCTGCCCTCTGTGGTTCTGTCCACACACCAGCACCTCTCCATCCTCTGAGGAATACAACACCACCACAGAGGGTAAGCATAACCATGATAACCAAACACCAAAGAACAACTGCTTTGCTTTTAATGTTGCTATTCGATTCCCTTCTATTTAAGGGGACTTATTATGCAAAAATCACTTTTTCAGTGCTTGTGTATAAATTTGGGGTCTCTGATGGGCCTAATAACGTACAAACTGTGAAATAAGACAACCCATTCCGTTTTTTTATGAACTGTCTGTTTCAGAAAACATGTCCCAAAACAAGCAGTTCAGCTGCCCTGACCGACGTCAGCTGTACCACTGTCCGTGAAGAAACTAAAAGTAAATAAATAAAGTATGCGGTAGATACTGTAGACTGTGGAAAGCAATCCGCTGTGCGTTTCCCTGAACAAAATCATTAAAAAGAGTGTGTTTTTATTGTAGATGTATTTGTTTATTTCATTTTCCGACGTTTACATGAAGCAAAAAATCCCCGCGTCTGAGAGTCCCGGTGTGTCGGGGTGCGGTGTCCGTCTCCCCCCGCGAGCTCGGCGTGAAAGAAGGAACAAACTTTAAAAACTAAGTATGTCAGAATGGCTAGAATGCATAATCTGAGGTATATGTGGTATTTTCAGCAAAAACATGTTTTGGGGACCTATATTAACTTAGTATAATAGGTCCCCTTTAATGTTAAGCATTGAGCGTTGCATGTTGATTCAATGAATCACTGATTTATTCGTTCACAGGGATACACTCACCACGAACTGATGAACGGATCGTTTCAGGAAGTGATTCAGTTGTTTTTTCCACTCAAAAGATTTGAATCGTCATCACCACACTATAACGGAGAGGGTGGAAACTGTTTTCCCTGGAACATTGCACTCAAATGGCTTGAATAAAAACTTTTGATGGATGTAAACGTTGTTTTTCTCTATATAGTAATTGCATGGAGGAAGCAGATGGAGGACAATTACAGACAAAATCATTTAGTTTCATAAATATTTTATTGCAGATAAATCAATGCATCCAGTATGGCTCACTTCCGTAATCGTGTGGCTCACTTCCATAATTTGTTTTCCATAGTTGTGTTTTCCGTTAATGAGGTTGCGGTTCCTGTTAATGCGGATGTGTTTTCGTAATTTGCTTGTGTTGTGTCTATTTGCATGTGTTTTTATAGTTGCAGTGCGTTGAGCTCTTAGGGCCACTGGATAACAGTATCTGAAACATGACAACGGCAGTACACACAGCCATGGTTAAAGTCTCATTAGAACCAGGACACTTCGGCTGTTTTGTCGATTGAGTTTGATCAACATTGATCTACATTTGAAGCAGAAATGTGTATATATATATATATATATATATATATATTAAAAAAAATTGTAATGTATATTATTCTATTCACTAACTGAATTGCATTTCAGGAATCAGTCAGTTTCAGTTAGTTAACTAGGCAGGAATCAGGTTAGCTATTATGTTCGGTTCAGTAACTATTGTGCATAATCTCAGGGTGCGTTGCAAAGACATTTCACTGCATATATGTATGAAGTATGTCTATGACAAATAAACCTCTTGAATCTTGACTCTAACTTCATTCGTTTCAGGAGCGGGCCGCTTTGTGACACCATAATCCGCTGAGAAAATATTCCCCTCTAGCCCCCCTTACAGCAAGTACGACATCTAGATGGACAGCTTGAGCCGGGGCAGCGTTTAAAGGAAACTCGGAAAACTGTAACTAGCGCTGCGTTTTACAAAACCACGGAGACAATAATCGTTCAAAGAAAATGTTCTTGCACCGTAGAAAGTTCTAAGAATGTAGGAACAGACCTTTTCTTTTGTGTGCACACTGGCACACAAATTGACAGTTATCAACGGTCACCGGCACACACAAAAAAAGTCATAATCACCAATTGTTAATGTTTTGCTTAAATGTATTAAGTAATCTCCCTTTCTGATAAATACACATAATTAGCTTCATGAATGCTTAAACACCACACAGGCCCACTCAAACAAAGCTGACAATACTTCTCTCTGCAACAATCGTGGGGTTTCCGAAGTCGATACACAAGTACACAACAGAGCAAAAAGAGCATCATCTAGTGTGACGTATAACATATGGTTGAGGCGAATCTCACAGATTTAATGAAATTATTATTTAAATTACAAAATAATTTAATGTTTATAAACGCTGTGGCCTCGATGGGGACAGTACTGACTTGCTGACAGCAGAGCTGTGGGCGGCCGGCAGTGTACCGCCACCAGAGCGCACTGTACTTTAGCCGTAATAGTCACCTAATGCCCATTCCGCCCATTTCCCATTCCGTCTCCATGCTCCAGGCTCCGACGGGACTTTACAAATTTTTTTTTTTGTTTCTCCATGTTTGAACTTCTCCGTAAAGGAGGCAAATGTGTCAAGCTGCTGCAGAGCTGCAGCAGAACCGTGTGCGGAATAGGTTTTGAGGTTAATTTTGACAAGGCGACGTACAGACCAATGAAAAACTTGGTCATCAAAACGTCACACCCCTGTCGGCTGTGCCTTTTACACAGGCGGCGTTTCGGCCCCCTTTCGGCTCTGTGACTACCTCCGCTGCTGGCTCAGATCAGCAATGCCCCCCCCCATTCTCGGCTCGTACCGTTTACACAGAACGGCGAGGCGGAATACTGGCGCAACATTCCCACCTTGAACAGGCTGTGGAAAAGGGGCTTATGTAATAATAATAATAGCCTAATAATAATGAAAACAACAACTAGGCTACTACTACCATTACTATTACTACTACTACTACTACTAATAATAATAATTATAATAATAATAAATATAGCTGCAGGCAGCAATACACGGGGCCCATGTTAGTCGTGTTAAGTACATATTACATGACATATTACATTACAGATTTTCCTTAATCCGGCATCAAACTACAAGAATTCAGCCTGATTCTGACCAAAATTTGTCACGTCAGACAATATTTTAATTGTCCGGCCATAATAGTCGTCTTTATTCTTTGTCTTTTTTTTGTGTAGTGTGACATAATCTGTAAATTCTGTGACAAAAGCTCAATTATTTGTACATTATAGCTATTACAAGTTCTCAAGGTTGTCGAGGTTCTGGAAAACACATCTTTTATATTGACACTAGTTACAAAATTTTTAATTCTTAAATTGTAAATGTTAGACCACTTGAACATATTAAAGTCAAACCCTTTATTATTTGTAAAGTGCATTGGGAAATTGGGAAATGAAGAAGAGACAAAACGAAAAAAAAAAAAGAAATGACAGAACAGGTCAGATAATTGATTTATTAAACAGTTGTCCAAAACATCCGGACAAAATAATCAAACAAAATATCACAGTATTTATAGAGATCACACTACATGCAATAATAAAAAAATGGCAATCTCCAGTAATAAAAAAAACAAAAATAAAAGGGGTGGGGTACAACTTAAATTATTATAACAAACACAATAACTACATGTTATTTCACAAACAAAATAAATACATGTTACTTTCAATTTGTACTTTATAGCACTTATTGTGCTGACAATCTACGATTGAAGAACTCAGTTAAATAGATTAATAACCTGCAATGTAACACAGACAACATTTATTGGAGATTACCTTAACATTCATTTGGAATTGGACTTATTATGGAAGAACTTGTCACTATTTAAGGCGTTCTCCCTTTTCATTTAAACCCACTACGTTTAAGTGTAGGAAGCTGCATGTACATGACGTTTCTTTAAAACAACCGTCCATGTTTGCCTCTAAACCAAACCATGTCATTGTTACAACTCACTGTGCTGTCTGTGGAAATAGAGCTGCAGCCAGTAACGGACAAGTGACATTTGGTCTCGTGTGGCGCAATAATGACGCATTTTACGGAAGTTTGGTTCTCATTTAGTTCTCATTTAGAAGTTTAGTTCGCTCATCTCAATTTCACTGTACGAGTTTTCCGACACGTTCCTAGCACATCAAACACGTCACAGATTTGCACAGTCAGGGTGGACTCGACATGGTGACGACTTTCTTTGGATTATTGTTTTTTGGTGTCCAATTTTCCGACAGGTTATGATTCCATGAAACCGGCAGAGTGTCGACCTCTTTCTGTGACTATTTACAATTTTCAGGATACTATTTTTTACAACTTGTTCCGAGAATATGAAACTCATCATGGCCTCACAGATTTCGTATCTTATGACTTCTGTGAATCCCGCAAAGTAAGGAGGAATACAACGGCGCATCTAACACCGGGTTATATCGGAATAGAATGTCTTCATTTACAAAAAGAGCAAAGAGATAAAATATCAATCAAACACTCAGCTGACATCAAGCAGGTAAGACGGTATACAGACACACGCAAACAAAACCTCAAGCCACTACAGAGCGATTGACTCTTCACCACGCACTGCGCGCGACGCAAATGGACTTTTGGATCTACTACCTGCACATTTATAAGGAATTTTTTTAAACATTGGCATGTAGGTGATGGACGAACGTTCGGCTACTTCCGGTCAACTTTTGTCGGTTTTTCACAAATTTCTGCTCCGCATGTCAATCGATTTGAATGAAACTTGAACCACGGGATGTATGCCACGTCCCGGTTCTAACGACACCTCAACAATGTCCGTAGCTGCAGCGTTTGTTCTGTTCCAGACAGTTTTAGCCCGAAAACTGCCAAGGAGAATTAAGATAATAACAAACTAAACAATAACAATACGGGACCATTCCTACAGGAAAGACCCCTAATAATAATAATAATAATAATAATAACAATAATAACAATAATAACAATAATAACAATAATAATGTAATGTGACTTCTAAACATTTCCAATTCCTGAATTTATTGTTTTAAAACAATGATATTTTTAAGAAAGTGGCACTTTTCTCTGCATCAGAAGATGTTTTACTACAAAAGAGCTTGTACCGCCCTCTTCTCATAATCCATAATAACACGGCGTCAGGTCTTCTTCTTACCATGAGAAAACCAATGTATGTGGGGATGATTTATAACCTTATTTTATCAAAACGGTTTCACTTTCTGACTTGACATCACAGTATTATCTTGACCTGCAGGTGTGCATTAAAGGAACCGTGAGATTGCCGTTCGCGCTGTTGTTCCGAGATCAACAACGGGTGAATAACTGTGAATACAGTACTGTGACAGTAAATCGCATAGGTTGTTCTGTGAAACTTTCATTCATCATATACTGTATGAACAGAAACAAGCATTTTGTTTATGGGAGGGGTTTCAACTGAAACTCTGGAACAACAGCCAGTGAAACCAAAGATGCAAATGTATCTCCAGGGCCACACAATGCGCGCACAAAGAAAACACATTAAACAAATAAAAATAAAAAACTTTCCTGTTGATTTGCGGGACTTTGAGTTTGCCGACTTGGTTCCCTTTTCACCAGACGCTGTCAGATGTGTACAGGCAGTCCCTGGGGTTACGAACAAGTTCCGTTTTTAAGTCTTTCTGTAAATCTAATTTGTATGTAGGTCAGAACAGTTGTATACTATTCACATCTAGCGTCAATTAGTAAAATGTTTGTCTTAGTATGTAGTATATATTTTACCTAAAACACCTTAAATATAATAAAAAAGTTATAATAATAATTAATTTAACTACAGTACAGTGTTTATAATTGAGAGAGAGAGAAATAATGTGTGTGTGTGTGTGTGTGTGTGTGTAGGTATAAAAAACATTAAAGAAACATTTCTCAAAATGTTTGGATGGAGCCTTTTACATGCTCCATTACTCCCCTTATCCTTTATAACTGTCCCTATCGTTGACCAACTGTTGCCTAACGCTTTTCCAATGTTTGTTGGCGTTTCACCTCCCTGTGCTCGCTTTCTTATTTCCACTTTCGCTTCAATGTGCTTCAAGGGACTGTTTTCTATTTCTTCGATGCATCACCATCACTTGAATCTGATTTACGCCTTGGAGCCATGAATAAGAGGGTAAACACACGAAAAAGATAAGTCGAAACACAACACAGGCGACGACAGTGTGGCGTTGTTCTCGACTTAATTCAACTGACGCAGGTCGGCAAGGCGCCCCCCGCCAGACCAGACGATAATGGCGAACAATTCGATTATTGGCTGACGATCGATCGGCAGCAAAAACCAGCCCGGCCCTAACAGTGACGGTCCAGACGTAAGTCCACCGTGTTGTTGTGCTGAGTTTCAGAGAACCCGGAAAACTGTTATACATACCTAAAACGACTAAACTAGACCCTGTATATTTATATTTATATTATTATTGTTGTTAGTAGTAGTAGTAGTAGTAGTAGTATTGACTATAGCAAGAGAAACATGTACCTCGTAAAAATATTACAGTCACATTAGGGCCTATATCATTGCCACGCACCTGTGACCAGCACGGAGTGACCCCCGCCGCCTCGTAGGAGCCGCACCGCACCGGGGGGCAGAGCTCCGGTGGGAGAGGCTCCGGGCGCCTGCAGGTCCTCCACATGGCCCTGGCCCAGCTGACCGCAGCTGTTTGCTCCCTGGGGGAGACATTATGAAGGACAACCATCAGAGGAACCAACACTCACATCCCATCCTCCCGCCATGAACACTTTCCTAACTTTACAACCGAACGGCGTGAGCTGCTAGTTAGCAAGAAGCTACGTTAACGATTCCCGAAGGTCTGTCACTGTTTTATTATTGTCTTGGATTGCGTTAGACCACATGCCTAATCTCGTAACATGACAAATAATGTCATCACACTTTGTATCGTGGATGTTATTTCTAAACTTACCCACGCATACAAGCAAAGCGGCATGTCTCCATCGGCAGCCGGCAAAACGACATGGTTTACGGCACTGCCGTAAAGCACCCAAGTTCCCCCGAACCGCACATTGTAAACAAAGAAATAAACACGATTACAAAAAAAAAAATCAACGGATTTCACATAACGCGTTAAAAGCTAAAAACTCGTTTTAAAATTAGAAATGTTACAATAGCCTTAAGACCAGTGATTGACCAACAAATACCGCCCTATAATTTCACAATAAACTATACTGGTGGGCTTAAAACGTTTATGTTGTGTCATAGTTGTAACTCAAGTCGGTGTCACCTCCTCAATTTGACTTTTGTCCGAATTAATTTATCCTGCAATGAACTTTTTTAATAAACCTGCAATGAACGTTTTAGACAATTGCATTTTTAAAATTCACTTTCGGTATTTCTTACCATCTCTAGCAAATATCAGGATTAGGACAATGACTATGACTATGACTTCTAGTGTTACTATTGTGTTATTTAATATGAATTAATGTTGATGTTGATGATTCACTAGTCGTTATTACTATTATTATTACTATTACTACTAATAATAATTTATTCTACTAATAATACAAATTTATAATAAATCATTATTATTATTATTATTATTATTATTATTATTATTATTATTTTTATTATTATGTATTTATACCATGTTAATCATGATAATTGAATCCAACTGAGATGTTTATTTGAAACCCTGCCCAGATATTAAATCTTGGGTCGACAAAAAAATAAAAAATAAAATGCGCAAACCGAAACAATGATCAGATCGTCATTTTGAATTGAAGTTCATTTTCCAAGAGACACTGATATTTTCAACATATTGCCATTTAATGAAGACACAATGCACACGTTATAATGTGATAAACTGTATGGTCTACTAATCGGACATTTTTTTACAGTAGAAAAATAATGTTTTGACGTGTTTTCAGAAGTACAATTACATTTCACTTCAAGAAGAGGTATTTTTCAATTTCATTTTAAAATGCAACATGCTGGAATATAGCTATACCACTGCCAATTTAGTCAAAATTAATCATCACCGCTTTACTACAAATACCAATACCCATCTTCATTATCCCAGCGACAGTGCACAAAGAGAAAGATGCTACATGCATCGGATAAACAAACAGCCTTGTTGCTGTTTACCACTGTTTATCACTTGTACCGATGTTGGATAATGGAGAATAACATGGGGGAAATAATATTTAGGACGTTGTCATAGTTATTTACAGCTGTTATGTTACCAATGCTGGTTCATTCTAGAGATCATTTCATGTAATAACTGAGAAAGTGATATCAGCCATAGCTGATTGACCGCGGGCATTTCGGAACCATAAAAGTGCATGTGTTGTTTGAGAGAAAAACAGAAACCAATTCAGCAATAACGTATTGCAGTACAAGAGAAAGAAATCCGTTTTTCGGGCAGTTCCTCTCGAACACACAGTCAAAGTGTATCTGTTAACGGTAAATTCAACAAATTCTTAGACAAATGCACGTCGAAGGAAAAAAACACATCTTTGTGAAAAACATTGCACGTTCATGGTACTAATATAGAGCGAGCTACAAGCGCAGGATGCCTTAAGACGTGGCCAGCTACGGCGGATGTGGACGGAACGCTCAGACGCCGAGCTGCTTGTTCAGTCGAATGAGGGCGTCGCCCACGATGTCCAGATCGTGCCGAAGCTCCTCCACGACGCTGTTGATGCTGGGCGTGTCCTTCAGCACGTCCACGCTCTGGGTGTACGGGTTGTACCTGACTGTGAAGGGGCGCTTGATGGTCTTGGCAAACTCTCTGAAATCAACATAAAAAAATAAAAAATAAAAATAGGTTGACAGTTACAGTTGTACTATTTTACATCGAGGAATCTTGGTTTATTATATAGTTATAACTATAGTTTGAAATTTACATTAAGCTCTGAAACTCACCTCATCTTCACTTTGGCCTCTTCGAAGCTGTCGGACACGAAGTACACATCCTGGAATGTCGTGATGATGCATTCTTGTTTGCATGTCACTTTGGGGTCAAAGGGCGTTATCCTGGCGTTCGCAGAGAGCGCGTGCTGCAGGGGAACGGAAATCAAGTGGAAAAAAACAAACTCAGACAGTGCAACACATCATCCTATGCATTATTTAGCGACTGCGGTACTGAAACCTTTTAAAATTCCCATTACCTTCAGTTCACTGATGGACGACAGCAACCCTGCCCCGTACGCTCGCAACTTCCCCTCCTGTTTGCATAGGCCAAACTCCACGGTGAAGAAATAGCACTGTGGAAAGAGAAATAAGTCACAGTTACGAAAAATGGGTTCTTAAATTCAACCGAAAATTAAAAAATTAAAAAAAATCTGCATTGCAGGGGTCGTGACATGCCCAAAGCATTCTGGGCATTCAAACCACTCACCGTGGCGAGCTTCTGAACGGAGTCATCTGAGGCTCCGAGGGACGCAAGGCCGATCTCCTGAGAAAACTGAGCAAAACTGGGCTCAGCGAGCAGTGGGACGTGACCCAGCAGCTCATGGCACGTGTCCCTGCACAAAGAGGGCGACAGCGGGTCAGGAAGCATGCATTTTTAAGAGCCTCTGTTGTCAGTTTCAAGGCCAAATATCGGAATATCTTATCTTAATATGGTACAGTGGTTGCACTTGTTGGTAGAGGGAGGTGTGAGAATATGTGTTGTGTGGCGTTACATAGATACACATTTGACTGGTCTGGTGTTCACAGTTAGTTTGCTGCCTGCCCACTAAGGTGCGTGGTTGTGGAAACCCTGCAGGAGTACGGCACTTACGGCTCTGGGGTGTACAGAGGGTCGGTGCTGTGGCGCACATACTGCGTGCAGTGGAAAACACGGAAGGCCAAACCAGCCAGGAAGTCCCTGGGCGACAGGTATCCTGCCACGGGTCTGATGGTGAAGCCGGTGCGCTCTACAGGGGGACACAGTGAGGGACAACGCACGACTTGTTGAATAAATCACTCCTGCGAGGCTGAAATGCTCCAACGTTGATTCAACTGAAAGCCAACTCTAGTATTTCTGAGCTATCTCATGTTTTTCCATTCATTGATTCCATAGTCATCACCATGCAAGTTTAACCGATCAAAAACATTTCTTAACAGTCATTCTGCCTCTTTGCAGCTGAGCAACAGCAGCCCTTTTTTAATGTGATTTTATTGAGCGAAAACCCCATCTATATAGAAAAATCTGTCACACACAAAAAAGTGGTCATGACATGTGTTCAACTTTCGCTTTCCCTCTCCTAATGCGTGGCGAAAAAAGGAGTAAAAGGTATGGGATGTGAAATTGGCCGCAGGTGGCCTTTAAAGATGAGTATTCACAGTGTTTAGCTGTAACGAACCCCTGAGGAAGCGAGAGACGTCTTCCAGCTGAGGGATGTTGTCTTCCCGACATTCACAGTGTTTGGAGAGCAGCGGCAGGTTCTTTAAGTACTCCCGGCAGGCGTGTGTGGGGTACAGCTCGTTGAGCTCCCTGTACACCACTCCCCACGTCTTCACCTCCTCTTCCGTGAACTCGATGCGAGGGATGGGGTCGCCGCTGGAAACGAGGCCCAACGAGGTCAGCCTCACGTCAAACACTCGCCGTCACGTGAATGAGATGTTGTGCATATTGTGCAATTTTCAATTTCTCACTCACTGTTTGTAGTTCATAGCCAGGTCAGCGAAATGCTTTCGTCTTTTTCGGTAGACGTTGTCCTTGAAACCCTGATGGAGATGCAGAGAAAGGAATGCATCAACGCTGTGATTTTAACAAACGCTGAGTGTTTGAGTGTACGTCAGAAAGTCCGAGAGCGGGGGAAAAACAGCCTCCGTACGTACCGGGTGGTCAGCATCCAAATCGGAGCCGTACATCAGGACGCGGTTAGCGCACTTGTCCAAATCTGTGATTTTCTGGGGAAACCAGGGGACATTGTCCATATCTGTCAAAGCAAAGACAAAACAAAAGAAAAAAAAAAAAAAGGTCAATATCAAATGAGATTGTTGCACTGAAGACGGTAAGAGGCCCACGCGCAGTCTTTTCCGCACCGTCCTCCAGCAGACAGGAGTTGTCCGGAGGCTCCATGTCCACTATGTTGACGTGCTTGCGGAGGAGTTGGATGATTTCATTCAGCTGCTCGTGGTTGCTGTCACAGTCCACGAAGATTTCGAACTCAGAGTTGCGCCGTTTCGATTTCCTGGATTCTATGTGAACGAGGTTGACGTGGTTTTCCTGAAATGCACAGTGTCAGCGGCTTTGTGAGGCGTCAAGCTCAGTAACCATAGGTTAAACTTGTTCTTATCTCTTCTGGTTTGGTTGTTTTTTTTTGCCTCTTTTCTGGACAGTGAACACCCTCCAAATAAATAAATACAACTTTCTAAGTGTATGTAAATGGTTGCAAAATTGATAGAACATTATAATGCATTAGAGCAAATAAGACAAGTGAACTCAGAACTAACATAAACTAGTGTCAAAATAAAACTCTTTGCAGAGAATTTCAGTTGTATCCTTTAAGAGGCCTTTTCTAATAGTTGATACGATCACTAATACTCATTAGGATCATTTTACCCTGAAAAATACTCATTAAATAGATCCATAAATAGTCTCCCCGCTTACCTGGAATAGTTTGAGCGCCTTTACAAGTCCCCCAACTTCATTTTTTAGGGAAAAGATTATCGCCGCCCTTCCCTTCTCTGGCGTGTTCTTCTTCTCCGTGTTCTCCTCAATTTTCGTGAATGTTGATTTGTTTATCTGAAAACAGCAAATAATTGATTATTATTGAATTGACCTTAAGCGGCAATAATGGTAGTATTGAGATTTTAAAAAGGGAATTTGCTGTTTTGTTTCCCGCCAACTGTCAATTTGTAGTCTGCAGCGACGTCAGTATATACTGTTGTTTTTTGGGAGAAAGGTCTATTCACAAGTTAATTTCTGGGAGAACGCCGACATAGTCTTTGAGGCTGTAATTATAAATTCCTGAAGTAAGGGTTTATTTGTGATACAATAGATAAAGATACAGTATATGCGTTTCATTCAAGTGTCAACCCATATGTCTGTGTTGGGTGGATTAAACTCAAAGTCCCAGAATTCCATTCAAACAATAATGCACAAATACATCGAATGTCGGTTTCTGAAAAAGTGTCAGCTAAATAAAAATGGGATGAGTATCAAATATGGGATATTCCAACAAAAGAATCTTACAGATGGCCACTTTAATGCAGCACAACATGAATTGCATATTGCATGGAATGTAATACTCATAAGTACTCATAAATCAACAATAAGTTACCACAAGAGTGACAGAGGGCCAACCTCATAAATAAAAAAGCACATTGTGCCCCATGAGCACCACGTGACTCAGTTGTGCTAATAAATATAGAATTAAAACTTCACATTCAGCCAGATTTTGTCACAAAAAATGTCCATATTTCAGATATTAAGTTCAAAAGCATCAACACATTTAAATGTCTATATTATGGCGGCACAAGAACACACAAGCCACAGGAGTCCCAGGGTGTCGACATCATAAGACAAATGTAAATGTTTTAATTCTTAAATTGATCCAAGGAACAGTTTTGAAAAAGTTCAGCATCCAGACACAGAGGCAGGCTCAGCACCTTGGACAGAGACTCTTTGCACTTTTATCTATTATGTTTTCGTTTTTTTTTAAGACATCAATTTGCATTCAATTGTATTTCGATTTATTTTGTTACTCCACACCTTTGGTAATGAGTATTTCTCCTCAATTCGTTAAGGAGAAATAAAGGTTGTTTGATTGATTGATTGATTGATTGATTGATTAATCTGGATTCATTGGCAGCAACAGATAATAATGTTAATAATTTCAGAATAATTGTAAAAAATAAATTCTGCTAATAAGCATGAATGCACGGGCTGTTAGACATTCAAAACTAAAAGGAAAGCAGTAAATTCGTGTTTTTTTCCCCCCCCAATGTCGTGGAAAGAGCAGCCCAGCCTACCGCACGGATCCCCCCCGGCCCGGGGCGGAGCAGGAGCCTGCGTAGCCAGGAGAGGAGCATCTGTGCCGGGATGAGTGTGCAGATCCTCGGTGTGAGACACGGAGCACGGAGCAATCCGTTTAAAGAGCCACAAAGCCTATTATTAGCCCCTGGTGGTGTGTTATAATCTGCATTTAGTCAATCAAACACACACCGGGGTGATTATCAGGAGGTTCCAGAAGTAGATCACTGCATCTGCTTTATTGTGTTATTTCCATGTCACTTTGTGTGGCCTTGATAGGTCTGAAAATTGTCCATATTCAATACTTGAGATCCTATATTTAAATGCTTGAAAATAACCTGTTAATGAAAAAAGTTATTCACTTTTATTCATATTCAAAATGGTGTGTATAAATTTTCTTTATTTTTTGCCGTCTCTAATTGGACTAGTTTTAAATTAAACTTTGTTTCTAGATTTTAAATCAGAAATGAGTTGAAATTATAAAATTAATGCTGAGTTCGATGGAGATGCAAAAGCATCGTTATTTATTGCAATTTCAATAAAAGTATTTATTTCATGCCTGCCCCGCCGGCAGCCCCTTTCTCTGCATCACAGACATCAGAGATAATTGTTGGGTCCGTTCCTATTTCAACTAAAACAGCAGGAAGAATTTAGACCAAATCCCTTTTTGAGATATGAAATGCACTGCTTCCCTCGGGCCTAAAACCTTCTTAAGGGTTCATATAGCCATAAAAAGGCTTAAATGAATCTGCACTGATGACAAACTAGAGGCCTAAAGACGATTTATCGGACAGGCTCACTCACCAACAGATGCTGCATGTGACTAATTTAAATTGAACCTCCAGTCTCAGTCAAAGGATCAGGTGGAGGACAAGCTCTCATATAGGACCAGTTGGAATATTTCGCCTCTCGTTAAAATTTCTGATGAGACGTTTTCCCATAGTCCCGGATTCGGAAGAAAGGAAAGAAACCCTCACCTCGTTGTTCAGCAGCTTCTCCTCAAATGCAATGTTCATGGAGTCAAAAGATCTTCCCCTCCGCGGTCCATCGATTCTGTTCGAGTACATCTTGAAACTCTATTTATTTCTGGTGGGTGTTTTTTATCATGGACTTTGTGAAGTGACCTTCCTCTCCAGCTGATAAGCATCCAGCCTTCCTATTTATCCAGAGTGAGGAGGGGGAGGAGGGGGAGGAGGCGGAGGAGGAGGAGGAGGAGGAAGAGCCATAATCTCACCTACAGCAAATGGAAAAACAGGACCATGCTCACGTCAATGGACACTTTTTCATTTTGTACCTAATGATGTGAATCTGGATTTTTTTTTTTCCTTTTACCATAATTAAACTACAAAGTTCCAGTTTTGCAAAGGAATAAAGAAAGGGTTGTTTTGGCAGTCTGTTGTTAAAATATTAACACATAGTTGATCTTCTAAAAGCTTTTTTTTTTTATCATCTTTTAGAGAAAATACGGTTCATACCCACGCCTGAGACCCTTCTATCTAAACATACTGATCACCATTACCCACTCAATTTACAACTGAATCGAGGCATGCAGTGAGTGGTGGTAGTGAGAGAGGTGGAGGTGAGACATGTGGCAATGAGACAGTTGACAGAGTCAGGTATTGACAGTGAGACAGGTGACAGTGCGACGTATGGTGGTGGTGAGACAGGTGACAGTGAGACAGGTGGCAGTGACACATGTGGCTGTGGCAGTGAGACGTGGTTGCGGCAGTGAGACGGGGTTGCAGTGAGACATGTTGCTGTGGCAGTGAGACATGTGTTAGTGAGACAGGCTGTGGCAGCAAGACAGGTGACAATGAGACACACTGTAGCAGTGAGAAAGGTGGTAGTGAGACATGTGGCAGTAAGACATTTGGCAGCGAGACATGTGGCAGTAAGAAATGTTGCCGTAAGACATGTGACAGTAAGACATGTGACAGTAATATATGTGATAGTGAGACATGTGGCAGTGAGACATGTGGCAGTGGCACATGTTGGTCCTCAGGTGTCCCCTCCTCAAGCCACCCGTGACTCCATCTTAACACAAGGGACACAGTGAGGTGCACTTCCTGCTGCTGGAGGCAGACGCTGCAGACGTTGCATCTGCCGCATGAGGGGCTCCAGTGTGAGCTCCCAGTTTGCAGCGGGAAACCAGTATGGCCCCGGTATGATCCCAGTATATTCCCAGTAGGATCCCAGTCTCCCACTGGGAGGGAGGTGCAGCCGTCCAGCATCAAACTGCTTCTCATCACATTTGATCTGATCTCACTTTTAAGCTCCAGATGCCGTAGCCGAGGCTTTGATGCTTGGACACCGGAGGACCAGACCTGCCTAGTTCTGGGTGTTTATGAGACTTCAGAGAGCAGGAGCAGGATGGGGGCCTCTCCTTGTCTGTGGGAAATACATATATTTAGCAGTTACTGTATTATTATGAAAACATAATTAAAAACATATATATTTTATATTGCGTGATTGAAAGTGGGAGAAACAAAGGAGGGAAATAATACTGATGTCACCCATCACTACGTGTCTGTATAACTTGTGTGTGTGTGTGTGTGTGTGTGTGTGTGTGTGTGTGTGTGTGTGTGCCCCGTATGCTGAAATCATAAACTTTCCACAGGGGCATCATTATTAAAATGTGCATGGTGTCACAGCAGATTGGATGAGATGCTCTTGGAAGACAACTGGTATGGAATCGTGTGTTTATGGCAATATTATTGACCAGTTTGAACTTACAGTAACTGTCCGTGGTGAATTTTGCATTTAGGCTAAAATGATGACACAGCGACAACCCCTGGAACGATCCCTGCATCCTCTGAGCCAGTGGTGTGAAAACAGTTTAATCGAGGCAGAAATATTGTATCTTACATTTGCATTAAATTGGATTTCTGGTGTCTGACCAGCAGCGCTAGAGGCTGTTTGTCTTTGTACAATGGAAGATGGAGTATTACATATTTTTTTATTACTCTGTAAAAGTGTCTTACAATCCCACGTGGGATGAGCCACAAGTAAGATTAATTCATTTGGATTCATTCAACTGGTTTTCATGGGTGAATAACTTCAATCAGCAATCTTAAACACAATATTTTGTACTAATCTTATATTTTCATCTAAATGAGTGTTGTGTGGGTCCTGCAGCTGTGGCTGGTTTCTTATCAGACTCTGGAGGATGTTGAGAGGCTGAAGTTTAATGAGGTCAAAAGGGACAGTCATGGCTGTCCTGGATGATTAGTGCATGGTTTCTTAGAGAAGACGTATGACTTAGGAATTCACTCGTGCAGATTTATGTAGGTCATTCCCATCGTCATTAGTCCATCGGCGCCACGACTCAATAGATCTGCTGCGAAAAAGCAAACTCTCCCAACATGTAACATCAAATAGCACTTTGTGAATTTTGAAAATTTGGCAGTAATAAATTAACCAGTGGCTTTCATTGCCACAGTGGCACCTAATCAGGGACTCTCCAGAACGGGGAAGGGAGACAGAATGCCAGATTCCCTGGAGCCACCAGCGGGTCGAGCACCAGCCCTCTCCCGACTGGCAGCAGCAGCCGCACCCAGGGTGTCCAGTGGAGGACCGGGGAAGAAGCAGCCACAGCAGCCACCATGGGCAACCGCTTGCAGCCAGCTGCTCGGCCCAGCAGCCTGCGCCGGGACCATCCAGCAGCCCAGCAGCCAGGCCACCCCTCCAAGCAGCCCCCGCAACAGCCAAGCCCGGTTACACCTCCACCAGCCGCACAGCAGCCCGAGGCCCCACGCTCTGGACGGGAGGAGGGGTAGTCTGCATCATCGCCCTGGGGGAGGTTTCGTCGGTGGAGCATGTTGTTTCGGGCAACCAGGTCCCCTGAAAGACTTTTTTGTTTGTTTGAGGTATGGGAACCAGGCATTTCAGAGTTTCAGAGTCCAGGCATTTTTTTCCACCTTAGTTTTGTGTCAGTATGTGGTGTGGTTTGGGCAGCCACACCTGTCCTGGGTCTAGGTAATTGGGCCCAGGATCAGTGTGGCTGTACGCCTGTTGCTTGTTGGAGTAATCAATCAACGAACAACAGGTAAACCCCCCCCCACACACACACACACACAGAGAAACCGGTGTGTTCTCAACCCTATCGTCTGTGTCTCTGTGCCGGAGGGCCCTGAAAACGCTGCTCGGGTGACGTGTGGCAGGTGGCACTGCCACAATGAGGCATGCAAAAGGTGAGGGGAAATTGTACGCTTCATTAATTCCTTAATAATATTATAAATATCTATATAATACATGTATTGTTTGTGTTGAGCACATGAAAAGCACGATCAGGCCTGCTGTTGATCAGCACTGTACGTAATACCACGCTTTGTTGTGGCTGCTGATAAGGTCCTTCCCCCTTATTTTTCAGAGGTATCGAGCGAGTGCTAATTCTATTCACTCATTTAGTTATCGAAAAACACACTGCTGCCTAGTCGAACGTGTATTTCCTCACATTATATAATATCACTCTGCCTATCAACGTGTGTGTAAATGTAAAACCACGTCCACGTGAACGCTCTGTCCCGGAGCGCCAGGTCTTCTTGTGGTGTAGTAAGGGGAGACATTATCGTCTTCCAGGCGGCGGTGGGAGCTTCCTCGTGGATGTCTGACCCAGTTCTGTTCATTTCAATCAGGAGGATTTACTGACACCGTCTGAGCCCTTAGCTGCAGGTGATCCTTCAGGATAATCTCACCTGCAAAGTGCCCACCATGGTGTCAGAACCTTTAACTGGAACGGCGCCGCCTCCGTCGCTTTCTTATTCAAATATGATCACTGAACTGCACTTGGTGGGTGAAGTCTCCTTTCACCCGTCCCTAAAACAAACTAATATTAGCAGCCTTAGATACTGTAACTTACCACTCAGTTAAACCACTCACCATTCAGTTAAAGTTATAACTTAAATTGACAGATGTTCAACCCGTTACGGGCTTCGGGACCCATAAGCCATTTCAGCTGTCGAGTACCGATACAAAAAGAAAATGCAAAATACCTTCATACTCTTCAAATTGTCTTTATCCATTCAAAAAAAAGTTTAAAGAGTTAAAATGAACTAATGCAGATACTATTCTTAAATTTACACTGCTTCTTGGTCGTTGTTTGTTTAGTTGCAATTGTGAACAAGAGCCAAGTCAGATAGATCATTATATCCAGTTGGCCAATCATATGGTTCACCGCAGCTCAACAGATCGATGAGGGGTGTGTTGATTGTTGATACTCTCAGCACTACAGGTATTTTCTGAAATTAGTGTGACTATACAGTTCAGATTAAGGGCCAGTCTGCATTAAAACGTGAGCCGCCGGTTGATTAAACTTGGTCTGGATTTTGCTCTCGACCTACATGAGCACAAATTTGAAATATAAAACTTTTAATCCAATTTAATCAGATACTGTATTGAGGGCTAGAGCCTCAGACCAACATCACATTTAACGTTTTCTACTAAGAAGTAAAAATCTGTATTGTCTGTGTAATTTAGCTCAGCGGTCACTAATGCGGCGGTCGCTTCTCAGAGTTTACGTTTTGGTCACATAATTCCAGATTGCAGTTCTGGTGTATTTGATTTTCCATTAAGAACCGAAAGGTCTCACACCAGCACTTAATAAATAGAATTCCAATCCATCAGCTGCTACAACGGACTGTTTGGACAAGGAACTAACTGGGGGCGGTGAATGGTTGCTGCCTGAGTGGACTTCCTGAATGAGTCCTCGTCTCTTTAATTAGCTCAGATTCTGTCACTGCGGAGCAAACAGTGGCATATGGCGCTTGGTGACACGACGACGGAACGGGGCGAGGCAACAGGGCTGCACAGCTGCCGCGGCCGAAATTAGAGCCAGTGTGATAAATGAGAAGTGATTGTTTAAGTTCATCGTTTATCAGAAGCACATCTGAGTATGTTTGAACTGCTTACTGCTTTGTTTAATTGACCATCTGGGGGACACTGCCTATATTCAGCTGACATGATTTAGACAGATTGATATGTACAAACTAAAGAAAGCAATGCATTGTAGCTGGTTTGGAAAATGACTTTAAAATCAAAAGATATCAAATTTTTGTTTGAATAATCTTCACTCACTTTTGTCTCATCAGGGTCGCTGATTGAAAATGGTATATTTCTTCAGGAATTAATAGTTAATTCTTTGCTCTCAAAATTCATCATTTTAACACTCCTTACTTACTGAAATGACAAAATGGGTCAAATAGGACAACAAATTAAGACTAGTGGGGAAAAAACAGGCCCCGACCAGCCGTTTTCTTTCACCAGAATACATAAAGTAACAGTATATTTATTTCAGACAAATACAGCATATTTAAGGACTGGGATACTATATGCACTTGCACTTAGATTATGTTTAATCCTGATTTCTAGCAAAAGTATATTTCATTGAATCAGAATTCATTGTTTTGACACAGGTTAGATATGATCCCCAAAAGATCTGGTTTAAAACAGAATGTAAAAACAGGTTTATGAAGGACAACTTAAAATAGAGCGTAAATAATTTCCAGTGGATTACATCAATTACCTTTAAAATGATAAAAAATCTGAATGCGAAGGAGCTTCGGGGGGGATGGCACAATAGAAAGAAAGGAGAATGCCTAGTGGACATGCCAACGGATCCTTAAATAATCCCTTTGAGGCTTTTTAGGGCTAAGGATGACCTCTTAACCCTAAAAACGGAGAGATCCCATATGTGGGTCAGCTGAATGACACACATAAGAGTCAAAAGCTAATGAAAATCAACATTGTTCTCTCCTCCTGTGGTCAGATCTGACCCAACTGCGAGGCTTGGGGCTTCCTGAGGCTGCTTGAGGGTCAGTACCTGAAGTGGAGCACGCCGGGAGAAAAGGTCACCCAAGGCCAATTAAAGAATTGACGTCAGCGCTACGGTTTTGGCCGTGGGGAACGTCATTCGTCTTGGATACGGACGCCTCGCCAGGGGAAAGTTTCATTGTGATTCTGTTGACACGAGACAGAAAGCCAGCGAGCGCAGGAAATGAGCTGAAGGGCCTTTGATTGCTCGCAAAGCCACGTGGATTCTTTATTAACGAACCCGACCAGGTGGCCGCCAAGAGAAAAGACGCAGGAATCAAAGGGACATGACATTCTTTATCCCAGCAACAGACTCTGCTCTGAGCTTTGTTGTTTCCTACATATTCAGCCGCTCACATAAAATACAGTGGTCACAAAATGCAATGAGTTCTATCTGATTTGACGTCTTATGAGTTTGGATTTGATAGCGCTGTCCCAGATCAAAATGAAAGAAAGTTCTAATATATGATGCCGTTCTGTCGCTGAATGACAGATGGTTTCATAGTGAGATTTATGAATTTGTTTCCTGATTTTGATTTAGAACGGTTAACACAGATATGATGCTGATTGCCTGAAGGGCAATCTTGTTCAAGATTAACAGCATAAGATTAAGCATCATAACAGATGCTGAGGAAATTCTATTTTGTCTCTAGGCAGTTGTTCCCACAGGCACGCCAAGATAAAAATAGAACTCTGATTGTAAAGCAAACTGTCACTTAAATGAACAAGCACGGGCGAAGGTAAACAGAGAAATAACTTGCTGACATGTGGCATCAACATCAGACTGCCCTGACATCCGTTTTCCACCAGCGTCCTATTGGAACACACACCGGGGCCCGTGCAAAGTTATGCTTGCCGCACCGTGCACGGAGTCAGATCGCATTAGGCTTTGGCAGACTGACAACACACACTGATCTTCAGCCCGATGCCGTGGCATAACGGCACCGGCAGTGAAGCCTCCAGCACGGAGCCGAGCACGCCGCAACTCGCGAGGGTAGGGCGCTTCTCGAAAGGCCAAGTACAATCACATCCACGTCCAGGACAGATCTTGGGAAAATCAAAACAATAATTCTAGACATCTGCATTGCACACGTCACCACATGGTCGAGGCCCGCGCCCGGCCACTAGTAGGATTATGTGAGGCATTTTTTTGTGCGTTTCATGCTGTCCCCCCCTTTCACTCACACACCCTCCTCAACTCTGGATTTCCATTAGAAAGAGTGTTCTACATATCAATCCCAGCTTTAATTAAAAAGCTGCTATATTCACACAGCCTTCATTTAGCTAGCTAAATGCGCAGGTTGTCCTGCTTCTCCCCTCTGAGTAGGCGCAATGCTACATTTGGAAACCAAATGAGCTTATTGTTGTCAGGTTCAGGCCTTTCATCTAATTTTATTGTCCTTATCGAGTGACTGTCACCCTCTGGTAAACACTTGATGTTGTCATCAGCATGCCCATTACTCATATGCTTGGAAAGGATGACTCAATGGGACTTTAAAGGCCTTTTTATATAAGATGTAGGTTCGCATTAATCGCTGTCAGCGCCATTTTGAAAGGAATTCTGTAAAATATGCGCGCATGAAATGAAATTGGAACAGCCGAAAGAATTGCCTCGTGGTGGACGTTCGCCTGAACGCGAGAATCGTAATTCATGAATTAAAAAGCTTGCAAACATATTTGTGATTATATGGAAAAAAAATTCTGTTCCAAATGGATGCATCCCTCTCGCTGTGAGAAGAGCTGAATGTTGAATAAACAAGCTTTGTGATGCTTTTCAATTATAGACATTTAAGAGAAGCAACCAAGCTCATTTCAGTAGTATATAGTTACTGTATGATCAATAAAATTCCTTCAACATATTTATTAACACGTCAAATGAAAAATGAAGTGAACTTATTAAATACGACTAACAAACAATATTTGAGAAACATGTACTTTTAATACAAAACAGAAAATATTATACAAAAATAGCGTTCATAAAATGGATCAAGTTTAATTCACAGAAATGTGTTTACATCATGATGTAAAGAAAAATCACTTATTTGTCATCATACGACAGCCACGTCTACAGAGTCTCCACAAGTGAACCACTGCCCGGTCATGGGGAGGACACCGTGTCCCCAGGGATACCGGGTCCAAGCCGCCCCCGCACGGCCCAGCACCACCCCTCGGTCTGGACGCGTGCTCCACGGGGACGCACGTCTGGAGCCTCACACGGAAAATCGTTTCCTCACCTCGTCAGCGAGACGGGGATCAGCGTCTGACAGCAACGTCCCCAGGTGCTCCAACTGCACAGGACACCAGATGGAAAACACTCTTGTTTACTTTCCATGGTGGTTGGCTTACGGTTCCACAGCCCCTGTTGAGGTCCTCGCAGGAACTATAGGGGGTCCCCAGCATTCTCTTTTGTTTTTAGTTACATATATACATAGATTTAAGATAACACACTCAAAAAATGTATATATTTATTTTTACAGATTTTCCAGCAAGGTTTACATTAAATGTTTAACCACAGCAGTTAACTTTTTTTTTGTGAAGGGGTACAATACTCTGATTTTAGTCTGCCATAGGGGTCTTGCCATAAAAAAAGGTTAGTAACCCCTGTTATAATGTAAGGATGGTGCAATGGCATGTGTTTCAATGTATAAACCAAACATTAAAATTACATATGCATCATTTTGCAAACCATCAGTAATTGAAAAGGCTCTAAGGCTCTCAATTAAACCCAATGAAGACATTGCAAAAAGAGAATTTGTTTGTTTCAGTTACCTTTTAAGGTAGGTGACAGGGGACTGCGCTCATATTAGGGAAGATTTAAATGATGCACGTTCAGTTGATTAAAATCTTTTAATCTTAAAACATTTTTCTATTTGCATGTCCGATAGTCAAAATTAAGCATTTAAATCTTCCGAACCACGATGTCCAATATGGTGGCAGAAGGGCCCGATATGTAGAGGCAGACAGCGGTATGACTTACCGTCAACTTGAACTGAGGTAGTAAACTGTCCACTGCTGACAGACAAGTCTTCTCTGTTAAATACTGTTTCCTCAACAGCTCCTCCACTTCCTCCTGCACAGAACAGGCACAGGAACTCTACTTTACAACGGCTTCCATCAGAGACAGTATACTGTAAATGAAACTATGGCGGTACAAGCAAAACATTCCTCCATTATTTGATGTTCATTTCGGTTGTATTTTCACCAAAGACATGCCGCTCTTAACGAGACTGCGTTGGATAAACAAGGAGGTGGACAAACTGTGACGGTACCTTCGTGATATGATTGAGAATCTCTGCGAGGAACTCGACTGTGGTCTCCACCAGGAACTGCAGTTGTTCATCTCTCGTGTCATCTCCTGCGGTTTTGTTCTGCTGATACTCGCTGTGGAGCTGCAGCACACGCAGCATGGAGCCGACCAGAGGAAGGCCTGGAGAAACACAAAACAACGCACACAAAAAGATACTTGGAATACCGCACAATATCTGATATGATCAGTTCCTGCTGCATTTGATCAGTTTAATCTTCATACATACTGGCTTTCACTTCCACAATAGCTCAGTTTACTAAGTCGTAATATGTAAACTAGTGACGTCAAAATAAATAAGTAAGCGTCTAATCTCAATTGTTTTAGCTGAGCACAATCATTTCATAAAATCATCAAATGCAACAGTCATGTTTGCGTCCAAATTTAAGGGGAATTTTAAGCCAATGTTGGAATTGTTATGTCCCAATTTTCAACGTCAATAGACAGATGTAGTAATGCTGTTACAAGGTTATTCTATTAAAGTGGCATAAAATTAAAAATAAAAGACGATTAAATTGTCAATTTCAATTGTTTGTATGACAATTATTAATCATCAACTTAAAATCCATAAACGTGACATAATGTGAATGAATTTGCAAGAACGATGACTGTAAAACAAGAACCTAAAATCAAAATAGATCAAAAACATCCGAAAGTACTTCCAGTCTTACAGGATTCCGTTGTGCTGGTCCACTGATCCTGGACTCCGTACAGAGCCGACAGGACGGCCAGCGCCGGCACCAGAAGAACCTTCTGCTCCTGGATGACCAGCGGAGGATCTTCTGGCTGGCAGAGGTCCTCACACACAACCACACTGAGGAAGTCCCACACCGCCCTCCCTGGCCCGTCTGGGGCAGCTAAAAAAATACATGGAATTACATCCTATTACACAAATAGTGTTGGAGCCAATATGGGGGCTTTGTGGTTTATTTTCTTTTGAAAGACTCGTTTATATTTTTTGTTTATTAGTATGACGACACAGGGGGGGGGAGTAACATGTTGATCAAGATTTGCTTCGTCACTACCAGTTAAACTGAAAATGCACTCCCATTATGGGCCTTACCAAGGGTCCGAATGCCCTCATCTGTGGTTGTGATGAGTTGCAGGATGTGCAGATACGCCTCCAAACCATCTGGACTCTCTGTTCTGCGAATACAAGTACATTATCTTGGATTCATGGAAATGAGGCACATAAATGACACCTCATAATTGTGTTGCAGTCTAACAATGAGTAATACCACTTTATTACTGCCGGCCGATTTTGGTTATTACTGCTTAAAGGGGACCTCTTATGAAAAATACACTTTTTCAGTGCTTATGCACATACTGTATATTTAGGTCTCTGATGGGCCTACTAACACAAACTGTAAAATAAGACAACCAAGTCAGTTTTTTGTGAGCCGTCTATTTCAGAAACATGTCATGAAACAAGCCGTTCAGATTTGAAGCCCATTTGTACGTCATTTAGGGCCTCAGTAGAATTAGAAACCACCTCCAACTGAGTAACTCCACCCATGGCTGGAGAATAACAAGACCCACTGGGAACAGCTCTGCTGGCTTACAGACCAGCACAAATCTTTTAAAAGAAAGAGGAATTAATACCAACTGTCCGTGAAGAAACAGCAGACGATGGAAATGTAAGTATTTATGCGGTAGATAGACAATAAGCTGTGGCGCAGGATCTGGTGTGTGTTTCTCCAAACAAAACCAATAAAAATGTCTTTTATTTACCCACGTTTACATGAAACAAAAAAATCACTGGTGGAATGATAAGGTAAAATCAATGAAGGTTTATGGACTATATACACAAAACAGCAAAACCAAGAAGTAAAGCTCAAACCCCATTGGCTGACAGAACTAGGGACCTCAGAAGTGTAGTGCCACCCAATTGAACAGAGCATCCTGGAACAGGATGGGTTAGAGGCATGTTAGAAAGGCTAGAATACATAATCAGTGATATTTTCAGCAAAAAACTTCAAAAACATGTTTTGGGGACTTCAGATACCGATATTAACTTGTTGAAAAGGAGCATAATAGGTCCCCTTTAAACATAGTTTAATCACAACTCATTTCCGCAGTTTGCAGATTGTTTGGAAAGCTTGGAATTGTCCCTTGACATACATAATCCATTAACCTCTTCCCAATAACATTTAAATAATAAAATAAGCATTCTCAGGTTTTACCAGCACCTAACTGATAAAAAAACAAAACAGTTGCAAACACATTCTCACCTCAGCTGCTTGGCAGCTTCAAGGAGCGAGGAGACGACATTGAGACGTCTTTCACCATCATCATCCTCTCTTGACTGCGCTGTGATCCAACTCTTCATCAGATCCTCATCAAGGTCAAACATCTTGTCCACCAGTTCCCCAACCTTCACCAGCAACTCCACTGGAGGAGCACATGGACACGTCCACACATAACTTAACATGCAAAAAGGCATTCATGCACTATTTTTTCATGTAAACTATATATGTATTTATATAAACTATATATTAACAAAGAAAAAAATGAAAATATTCTTGTGTTGCAAATGCCCTTCAATGGATTAACAAGGACCTATGTAAGATGTTCTCAACTTTTCTTGGCCCAATACCCTGCTTTTATGTCCCAAAATTATGTTTATTATTATTTTAGAGAGCGCACTACTAATTTTATGTGTTTTAATTCACATTTAGGCCTAACAGCATCACAAACAACCATAAATATAAACAATAGCTATAAATTACAGTCTATTACACTACTGTCAAAACTGATATTCCACATTGCATATGAGGAAACTGGTTCATATGAATTTTAAGTCCAATCGATTTAATAGAATCGAGCAACGAGGGCGCGCCACATGGATTATATAGAAATTATTATATATTTAAAAAAATTTAACTACATATTTTTTATTAAAAAAAAAAACCATCAATCAAATATTAGGATACAAGTCTTGTATCTGCCACAAATGTTCTGCCACCCTATGTGCATATCAAGTGACTCCATGTGGGGTAGCTTGATTTGCAGTCTCTGAACTATATTTTTGAATGCCATCGAGAAGTGACCAAGTGTAAATACATAAAGATGCAAATTCATTGCAAACATGGACACAGTTCAGTTTTATGTGTGTGTGTGTGTGTGTGTGTATATATATATATATATATATATATATATATATATATATATATATATATATATATATATATATATATATATATATATATATATATATATATATATATATATATATTTTTTTTTTTTTTCCAATTAAGATAAATAATCCGTTACTGTACAGTTAGTAGAGCTGCACATGATGAAACAGAGGCTGGTGCACACAGAAGTCAGCTGTCGGATCCGTTCAAGCCACACGGCACAAACATCTTTCTGAGACACGCACGTCAGCAGCAACCTGCAGGAACCATGACAGAACACAGTAAACACTCGGTGCACACACACACACACACACACACACACACACACACACACACACACACACACACACACACACACACACACACACACACACACACACACACACACACACACACACACACACACACACACACACACACACCAGATATCACCTGCTTGTCTCCAGAAGAGTGGGAGGGTCAGTGTCTCCGAGGAGAAGCAACAGCACCGCACTGTGGGCGAATCAGACAGTATCATTCAGAGCACACAGTTTAAACACTTCAGGGCTATCTTCTTCCTTTAATTCACCAAATTGAGGTGCGGAAAAATAATTTAAGAAGCTTCTTTATAAAGGATTAGAGAGATTAGATTAAGCACAGACAGGCATTTAAATATCCATTCAGAGTATGTTTATTGGGTCATGTAATAATAATAATAATAATAATAATAATAATAACTTTATTTACAATATTATGTGTGCTTTACATGTTGTAGCTTAGAGGATACAGTATACATTGGGAATGGGAAGATCAATTTGTTTTGTTTCTGTTGATGATATTAATCATGTTGAAAAACAGATAGTATCATGCAAACTCATTTTATCAATAATTCTGTGACGTAGGACAAGGTTGGACAGCCAACTTTGAGACTCTGACCTACCCTAAATCTTCATTTTTGCTCAGAGACTGACAGGTATCAGGAAAACAAGCAATGTTTCCAAGAATTCCCACACAGATCTCCTGCATAGGTAAAAACGCAAAACACACAGGTGTAAAAGGTTGTAATAATCTGATATACGATACATGAATAAAATATAATGATTTAATTCACAAAAAACATGCTTTTTTCCCAAAAGGTACATTTTGAAAAAAATAAAAATCACTCACTGTGAGACGAGGACAGCGTGATTTAGCAATCACCCCAAGAAGGATATCTGCAGCTTTGAACTCCTGCAGGAAACCAGCCACGTCCTGCAAACATAAGGCGCACATTCACACACTACACAAAATGTTATACAGGTAGAAGCCATTTAACATATATCATGCTGTCACCCTCTTTCATTTACACACATATTTAGATATCTCTATAACACATTCTCACGCCATTGAATGTGAAATAATGTTTTTGTTAGGGTTATACAGACCTTATCCATTGCCATATCCCAGACTCTACACAGGTCTTCCTCATCGTCATCAGAAAGCTGCACTTGATCATCAGAGTCCTCCTCCTCTAGCTTTGACACCATCTGAAGTGAAATTAAGACTGATATTTGTTAGATAGATAGACAGACAGACAGACAGACAGACAGACAGACAGGTTCAAGGTCTTGCCTGGATGAGTCGAGTCAGGGTACTGAAAAGCCAGTGCTTGCTGTACACAGTTTCTCCAATGGCATCCACCTTTTCACCCTGCGCCCCGTCGGCTGTGTCTGGGGGTGGTGAGGGGTTACGGTCCATCACTGGGGACAAGGACCTCTCATCTGCTTCATCTGCATGATCAGCATCATGATCTGATGGAAGACATATAATAGATGAACTGTCTATGAAATCCATTTTTAGAATTTAGACTTCATTGCGGGTGATATCACAATCTGCTATTTGGCCAAGTACATTTTTCATATACAAGGAATTTGTCTTGGAGTGGGGGGTACTTTTTTGACTTTTAAGGTTCCTTTATTTTCGGTAAGTCATGTTGCAACAGCAGAAACTTGATTATGAAGGAAGCAATAAACAACAAAAAATAGAGACAAACCACAGGAGAGAGAGAGAGAGAGAGAGAGAGAGAAATAAAATGTAATTCTCTCACTCTCTCTCTCTCTATTCATTAATATGCATATTAATGAATTCAAGGGCAGGGTGGCTGTGGGTATAAATATAGTTTTAGTTCGTATATATTTAAATGGTTTATGTTAACGTATATAAAATGCCACAAACCATTATTAGCAAATTTATGACAAATTTCTGTTTTGTTTTGTGGAATTTGTGTAAGCGGTTTGATTACATATGGTGAGTTAGTTTGTGTTGCTTTTAGCCGGTTAGCATTGGGCTAATGTTACGTTGTTCACCTTAAAAGCCAAACTAAGCCTTTTTGACAACGCATAACAGCCAACACGTGGCAGAATAACTCACCCATCACGACGGCTCTGAAATGAAGGCAAGCTGACCCTCAAATGACGGTTATCTGGCAGACATCGGCAGCTTCATCAGTCTCATACGGGTTGAACGCGGCTCCTACGCCTCCTCCGGTCAGGGAGTACGGCGCATGCGCACTGCTGCCTGATAGAAAACAATAATGGTCTTCTTCTTCTTCGTCTTCTTCTTCTTCTTCTTCGAGTTCTTTGGGGTTGGGCGGCAGCTTGCATCCTAAATGCTGCACCTACTGCCATCTGCTGGAGATAGTGAACACCTACAATGTCCAGGGGTGTCAGATTTTCCTCGTCACTCCTGTCCCCATTAGGAAGCAGAGCAAGCATATTCTGAGATACATAGAGAGACAGACAGACAGACAGGCAGGCAGGCAGACAGGCAGGCAGGCAGACAGACAGACAGACCGACAGATAGATAGATAGATTACTCCTCCTGTTTGTCATCCCACCGTGGCGCTGCTTTCCCCTTTACTTTGCCTTTACTTTTAGGAAAGGATTCCAATGAAGCTACTTTTATACCATAGCTCAATAACAAATCTTTCTATGTCTATATAATAATCAATCTGGCTCAGGTATCTCTCACATTCTTTCTGGAATTTCTCCCAATCAGCCTTTTGAAACATCCATTTCCCTCTCCTGTCTTCTGTGCTCAGTGGTGTAGAAAGGTTGACTTTACAGAAGACTGGGCAACGGTCACTCCCTACGGTTCCTTCGTGATGCACATTCGGAACCCACATCGGTGCCATGTTATTGGAAACCAGCGTGAGATCAAGCACAGACTCCTTTCCCGTGCTAACATCTATCCTTGTTTTATTCCCGTCGTTTAGGAACACTAGGTTTTTCCCATCCAACAACTCTTCTATGACTTGACCATTATTATCCATTCTCTCTCTCCCCCACAGGGTGTTAGGTGCATTAAAATCCCCACACCACACAGCATTAGTTCTATCCTGCACCTTGTTTGACTCCAGTCTTATACGCGGGTTGTAGTAACTTATGACCAATAAATTTTTTCTCTCACCCCACATTTTTAGCACCTCAAAATGTGTTGCAATGTCATTTCACTACATATATGTATTCATGTTTGTATATGTATGCAACAATTAAACATCTTGAATCTTGAATCTTGAATCTTGAATGAATGTCACTATTTTCTTCTTTTCTCCCCACACGTTTCTCTGCTCTCATTGTTCATCCTTAATATGTTTTATTTTTATTTTTTTTACCCTGTGCTGTCAGCATGCTGGGCATACAAAACAAAGTATTTGTATGCTATTACATCTAGGGCAGAGTTAGTCTGCAAGTGAAGCTCAACTTCTCAACCTGCAATGCAACTCTTTATGGATTCTTTAATCATCAAGAACTGCTGCAATAACTCTGTGTGTGAACGACCTGTAGGATGACAAGAGCACAGTTTTTTGTCACGCAGAGCCGTCACCAATCCCCCTCTTTGAAGAACTATTTTACCATGTTTGGGTCTATAAACTACTAATCACTACTCCAAGAGGGGGAGATTCATTACAGGTGAGACAACTAAACAGACGACCAAACAACACGTGCCAGAAAAACCTAAACACTGCGTTAATCAGGTCCAGGAAAACTGGAACTACAATTGTGCACGTGGCCTCTTCCTGTCAGAGTTATGGCAGTAAATGAGGGTGAAAAGGAGAGGAATGTAACCAGGAGGGTGTTGGGGTGCCTTCAAAGCAGGTGTTGGTTGTGTGTGCGTGTGTGTGTGCGTGTGCGTGTGCGTGTGCGTGTGCGTCTGCGTGTGCGTGTGTGTCTGTGTGTGTGTGTGTGTGTGTGTGTGTGTGTGTGTGTGAGGTGTCCACGGTGAGTGTACAGTGTTATTCCAATTGGTTCTGGTGTATAAGGTCGATATTATGTCGTGGCGCCTCCAAACAGTGGAAATTGCCCCGAAGCCAGCATCCCCCCCCCGAGCTAAGCAGCTGCATAGACACCCCACAGCTGCAGGAAAGCCCTGAGTACCCCACCCTGCAGCCACAGAAGACCCCCGGAGAAGCTGGAAGCCCGCGGAGCAATCCAAATGAGCACGAGGAGACCCTGCACCCCCGGGGCCCACACATACAACCCACCTCCAAGTGCAGGCACAAGACACAGCCACAGATGCAAAACCTGGGCCGTGGGTGCCAGGCACGGAGCCGGAGCCAGGCCCCGCGCCGACAGACGAGCCGGCGGGACCCCAAACCAAACCCACAACAGCAAGCAGCCCCTTCTGTTTTATTTCTGTCCAGCCCTCTTAAATGACTCCGCGTGAGAAACTTTACCCTTCCCCTCCACCTCCCACCCCTCGTCTCAACACTTCTCATCCCAGAAAGGCGACGCTGTGGTTCCCTCCACAGTGACAGCACTTTGGCCTTGCTCCCTCTCCACATGATCCCTGCCACATCGAGAACTTTCTTTCTCTTCAGACTAACTGCCGTCATGGCTCCCTCTCCCTACCTCCACCCACTCACTTTCCCTCCGCCCATCACTACAGTTTCCCACTTCCTCAATAAACTCCACGCTGTTATTCTTAACACCTGACTCCCTCCCTGCCATCATGCCAGGGTTTGGAACGAACAGTGTATGAATACTGCTCCGGACCTATACAGGCCGTCGGTCGTATCCCTACAAACTTTTCCCCACAGTACCCACTCCTGGAACTATTAAGTCCCGATGTCCGTAATCCAAAGTCGCTTAATCAGTCTGTAAGTCAAATACCGGTGTTGCAATATCCAGAAATTCACACCTTCCTCCTCAACCACAAGCGACCCATCACCCCATCACATGCCTGCAAACAAAAGCATAGCAGAGCAAACCATAGTCATCGACTCATGCTGCGTTCAAGTCCAATGGGAGAGGAGGGCTCTCGCACAGTACCGATGGAAACACCGTTCAAGTCAGGACCGGAGTTCTTTTTTGTCTTGGTTCTCTTTGTTTGTTTGTTTGTTGAAATTTTTTTTACCCCTGTTTCTCCCACTTGATGGCACCACCACTGGAACAGCCTACTGCTGCCCACTGCTCCTGGCTGTGCCCCCGGAGGAAGGACAAGCCAGGATTGGTCAAATGCAGAGGATCCATTTCACCTGGCTGGCCACCATCAAAGCATGTGTGTGTGTGTGCAAGCATGTGTTGTAGTGTGGTGTGTTCAAGACGAATAAAGACTGTTTCTTCTTCTACAGCAGAACCCAGGCATGGCTCTGAAAACAGATATTTCAATCAAGTTGCCGATAAATACAATGAATAGGCAGGGCTGACAGGCATAAGCCTCCAGCTGACACCCTACTCTCTTATACTGTTATAATGTTTTTTTATTGTAGCTTATTGTACACATTTTAGGATAAAGCGGATAATGTCAATATGAGTTACAATAGCAATGTCCCTGATCAAAACTAATTACACCTATTCAAGAAAATTTGTCTCGGCTACTATCCTCCCTGAACCAACAATTCACCTGCAGTTTACCAGGGTCAGGTACAGACTCTCCTGGACTTGCAGCTGTCTGGGAGTGGTAGATCCACATTTCAAATGACCTGAAAAGCTGTTTGTCCTTGGAGGGACAGCTATTCAGAGGAGTTGTCAGGCACCTAAAGGAGTTGAACATTTCCTCGGCCTCTCCAGGATACAGTACAACCCCAAATATGTGTTCAGTATAAACTGAGTACTTGTCAGATTAATGTTGAATAACTATAAAGAAAATATGAAAAATATAACTGTTACAGTTAAATTATTATTAGTCATATTCTTTGTGTTACACTTTAAAAATCACAAACACTCAATCTTTCCCATTCTAATAAACAGACAGAAATAGTCTGTTTACAACTGACAAGTCACACATTGGAATTAAATTGTGACTTTATTTTCATATTATGCCTTTTTCTGTTTTTTTTTTTTTTTTTTTAGTTTTTTTTTTTTTTTTTTTTCCCCAGATTATAATGCTTTCAATATATTAGGTGTATATAAGGGGTAACAATTGTTAACAAACCAAAATGGTGGTAGGACGGGAAGTTGTCAGCCTGATGTGTCTGGGAGGTTTGCAGCAGAACCAGCAGAATACATATTGCAGAGCCAATATAATACATTTGCAATGACGTTTTTCATTTTGCGGCATGATTTCCACACACTTCCATATCCATTTTGATTCAATCAATTAGAATGATATCAGGCAGTATCACCCCATAAAAACAATCATCCGGATGGAGAGCACATTACTTGACAGTTTTCTCTCATCATCACAAGGAGTTGAAGATAATTTCCTTCTCCTTATGAAAGTCATATTATATGATTTAATTTTCAAATTTTATGAAACTTACACCCTGACTAATTATCTAGTATCCAACCTTAATGCAGACTATTGCGTAACAGTACAAGAGGAATTCTGAACTATACCAATTTCCTTTTTGGTGTGAAAAGTTAAAATGTGCTTAAGGTAAAAAATATCTAAGGAACTGAGTAATTGTTGAAAGAAATGTAAACTTTCCGGAGTATATTTTCTCCCCGAACGAATCCACTTATTAGCAGTCTTCACGGCTGACAAAGCTTCAGAATTCTGCCCCAGTAAACCTTTTTTAGATGCAATACATGGTTAATTTTTCGAAATTCAATGTAACATGATCTGGGAAGGTCATGCTCAGTGCGACGATGAATCATCTGGGATGCTGTCAGATCGGACAAACTTTGATGTCATAGTTTTATAATCATTAATGATCTTCGTCAAGCAGATGGGAGATGCACGAAGCTGACGACATCATCCGGCCTTTGTTTTGGCACAGACATGCACTTCTTCACATCATTTACGCCTTATGCACACGGTATGCTCACACGTATCAACTGCAACACCACACCATCGTCAGCAAAATTTTATGTTAAAAATTTAATTTTAAGTTGAATGACTCAAATTAAGTTTGTATTCTTCTAGACACCGCAAGAACAAATAATATCTTATTAAATGGCTGGTTTTAAAGAAATTGAATTTGTTCTTAATGATGTGCTTGGGAAAATAAAGTAAAGTGTTTGGGCCTTGTAGGCTATTCTGACATCAAGAAAATAGGCAACTGACAATGCCTACCTCTAGTTTTAAATGTAGAGCATCTCAGTTAGAGACAAAAAAGTTCAGACACAGGCCATATCAGAGATTAAATAACATTACTTCAGGTGAAAAAATTTAAGTAAACAAGGAAAACTAAAACAAAAAGAGGGACTTGAAAGGGGTTGGATTCTCTTTCTGCGTGTGTTTACCATGTGAGTAATAAAATGCAGTTCCCACTTGAAAGGGGTGTGAAAGGGGTGGTGAAAATTGAGCAATCTGAATATAAGAGGCAGACAAGGAGCAGTCTGTATATTACCTGCCGTGTGGACACTCAGCCCACAGCGACATTATGGGGTGGACGTGTCTGTGGCTGTGTGTCCTGGTGTCAGCCGCCAGCGTCCGCCATGTCCAAGCCAGACAGGGTAAGAGGAGGCACCGTGGGGGTTCTGGAGGGATTTTAATCGAACCCAATTTACGTGATGTTGTTCTCATATGTATGGCTTTCTAATATAAAGAAGCACACACTTCTGTACTACTATAAATAATGCTTATATAATAGGTTGTTTTCATAATAGTATGTTTTGTCTGTGACACATCACATTGTTTGCTCTTTACAGTTCTGAACCACGTCAACAACATCTGCAGCACGTGGGGCAGTGACCACTTCAAGACCTTTGATGGCGACATCTTCAAGTTCCCCGGTATGTGTGAATACAACCTGGCGTCCGACTGCCACGAGTCTTACCAGGAGTTCTCCGTGCACCTGAAGAGGATGGAGGCCGGCGGCGGCGGCCTCCCGACCATCAGCCACGTGGCCGTCACCATCAACGACCTGGTCCTCCACCTGAGCAAGACCATCATCACTGTGAACTCCGCTCCGTAAGGATCCACCCCCTCCGCACTCGCAAAATGTGAAAAATGTGTAACATCAATGGTTGTTGTATGACGAATGTGACATTATCTCTCCTGCAGCATCGAACTGCCGTACCAGAATGCAGGGGTCCGTCTGGAGAGGAACACAGTTTACACCAAACTCCAGTCCAAAGCCGGAATCGTGGTCATGTGGAACGGAGATGATGCCATTATGGTAAGAGAGTACAGTCAGTACATTAGTTGTTTAGTAAGTAAGTAAGTATTAAATTCAATGTGGTCATTGCTCCATTTCTTCATCAGGTGGAATTGCATCCAAAATTTTCCAACCGGACTTGTGGACTTTGTGGGGATTTCAATGGCGTTGCTCTCGCCAATGAGTTCATTCATAATGGTTGGTTCATTTCTCCAACTTATCGAAATTGCAAGCAAACACTACATGCAGCAGCCTTGTTGTTGCTATAGTGATTTTTTTGTGTGTGTGTGTCTTTTGTGTTTGTGTCTTTGTCTGCAACTTAATGACTGTAACTTACTCTGTAACAATCTCATTCAGATCGCATAATCAGCCCCATAGAGTTTGGCAACACACAGAAAGTGCATCGACCCAACGATGACTGTGAGGATCCGTACGAGGAAGAGGAGGATGAAGCTCCGCGCAGGATGGCTCGGGCGGACTCATGCCAGGAATTTGTAAGTTGAGAAACGCCCCCCTCACAGGGCACCAGCGACCGTGACCTTGACCCTTGACTTTCCCTGTGAACCCCCGCCCCTCCCCCAGCGCTCCACGTGTGAGCAGCTGCTGCACTCCTCGTCCTGGAGGGCCTGCTCCTCGCTGTTGGACCCCGAGCCGTACGTCCAGGCTTGCATGCAGAACATCTGCGGCTGTGGAAACAGGACGCAGGACGCCTGTGTCTGCAGCACACTGTCCGAATACTCCCGCCAGTGTTCCCACGCTGGAGGACAGCCCCCCAACTGGAGGTCCCCTCAGTTCTGTGGTAGGGTGTAGTTCGTCAGTACCGGAAGAATAATGCAGATTACTTTCCCGCATAATTTCTTTCCTCTCGGTTTAAATTCAACGTATGCAAACTCAGTAGATTTTAATGACAATTGAGATTAATTTGCAGCTATTTTTACATTTGTATTCTATTATATTACAAATTTTCAATTTGTTTATTTTTTTAATTGTTTATTTTCATTGTTTATTATTCATTTCATTTAGTTAATTGCATTTAATTATTCATTTTATAATTTAATTTGTTTGTTGTATACATTTTCCAAGTTATTGTTAATTTTTTTGTTTATTCATTCATTCATTAATTTATCCATTTTTCTATTTTTATAATTTATTATATTCTAGTTCTTTTACTTTATGGTTATTGCCTATGCTTTCATATGTGATCTATCTATCTATTTATCCTTTAATTGAGGATTTTAATATTCCATGTTGTTTGGGAAGAATTGGGGGCCAACATGAGTCATAGGGGTAAGGTTCAATACTACCCTAAACTAGTTCACTTGAGCTGTTTGAAGTTTATTTTTAAATCCCCTTGGGCGTGCTACCGCACCATGTAGTACAGGCGTGGTCAAAGTGAGGCTGAATTAAAAGTGATGCTAGTATTTTCAGGGTTTCCTTATCCAAATATTGGGCCTTTCTGGTTCACCTCGGTCACATTGGTTTGTCCCATAATCGCTCCACTCTCGGATCTGTCCAACTCACAGCCCAAATATTTAACATGTTTTGGTCACAATCAGAGTGTCTCCGAGGACCTACTCAACGTTTAAGATCTTTCAATGGCTTTAAAGGCCAAAAGAGTCTGCCGCCGCTCCCAGTTGTGAATAGTATTGAAACATAGATTTTCCATCATACATTCCAAGATTGCCTGGCAGCCGATCTATCCGATCAGTGGAAATCTCACCGTTAAAGTTGAGACAAATATTATTTGCCCAGTCTTGAGCTTTTTGCTGCACCCAAAATGTTTCTGCCAAAGTTTGTTTGGGTTACTTTTATGTTCAGATATTGTATCAAGATAAAATGCAATTTTACTCTCCTTGATCATTTTTTGCACTATATTTCTCAGTTTGTGATCATCCATGTCAGCCTTATCTTTGGACTCCCAGAAAACTAAAAGAGCTTTGTTTCTAACTTATCATATCTTAAACAGCTAAGCAGTGTCCGTACAACATGGTGTATGAGGAGAGCGGCTCCCCCTGCATGGACACGTGCACGTACTCAGACACCAGCTCGTTGTGTGAGGATCACAGAATGGACGGCTGCTTTTGTCCTCCTGGTTAGTCGCACATCTACATGCGCCCATCGCAGCACCCATAAAGCCTTTTTCCCTTTCATTTTGGAATTGCCCATAAATATACACTCTGCCTTTCTCTCGTCCAGGTACGGTGTACGATGATATTTCACTGAGAGGCTGTGTCCTCCAGTCTGAGTGCCAGTGTAAGCACAAGAAAATCTACAACAGTGGAGACATTTACCAGCATGACAAGGAAGAATGGTACTGTGCCAATTGTTTAGCATCTCTTTATTATAATATAATAATTTAATCTTCTGTATTATATTATATTTTTATTATTGTTAATATTTTACATCAGTTATTTTTGATCTGTTCGTCATGGACAATAAGGTCATATATATAGATATATAATGTAATATAATATAATAATATAACATTAGATTTGATTCTTAAATTAGAAGTGTAATTATATGATATGATATGATTTGATATGATATGATATAATATGATATGATATAATATAATATAATATAATACAATACAATATAATATAATATAATATAACATAATATTATATTATATTATATTATATTATTTTATATCATATTATATTATATTATATTATATTATATTATATTATATTATATTATATTATAAATCAACAGGAATGAAAAGTGCATGGCACAAAGAAGTGAAAATGTCATTATTTTTCTATCTTTGAGTTAATCTTTATCTTTACTGTATATTGCCAATTTTTCAGGTTATCCTATTTCTGTTTTATTATTATTATTATTATTATTATTATTATTATTATTATTATTATTATTATTATTATTATTATTGCCTATTTTAATGCAAGCTGCTGTGACACTGCAATTTCCCTCCTGGGATCAATAAAGTATCTATCTATCTATCTATCTATCTATCTATCTATCTATCTATCTATCTATCTATCTATCTATCTATCTATCTATCTATCTATCTATCTATCTATCTATCTATCTATCTATCTATCTATCTATCTATCTATCTATCTATCTATCTATCTATCTATCTGTCTGTCTGTCTGTCTGTCTGTCTGTCTGCCTGTCTGCCTATCTACCTATCTGTCCAGTATGCTTGGAATATATGGAATTGAAAATATTGCTGGAAAGGCCCAGTTTGGATATAATATTATATGTTTTTTATAAATGATCCTCTCCAGTACGTGTTATGAGGGAAGATGGTCGTGCAAGAGTCTTCCAAGTCCCGCGACCTGTGCAGTGGAGGAGGGCTCTCATGTGACCACCTTCGATGGGAAGGCCTACGTTTTCCACGGCAACTGTTATTACACCCTGGCTAAAGTGGAAAACAAGGTAGATTCGTTAGCTCAGTTACAGTCTGTTCTTATCATGGAAGGTGAAAGTAAGACGCGTCCCTTCCGCCATTGTTCTCCAGGACGACAGAAGTCCGAGGTTCACCGTCCTGGCCCAGCTGGTTCCTTGTGTGAGCCATGACTTTGACAGCTGTCTCAAGACCCTGAAGGTTCTGCTGAACAGCGACAGGAACAATGTGAGCAGTGGTCCCTATCAATCTGCAAATATCATTTTGGTCACGTTTGTCAGACTTTATACGTTAGATGTTATGTTTCAATTGTGTAGCGTGTTCTGATGTTTTTGTGTGCAGGTCTTGGTGTTTACTGCTGATGGAAAAGTGAGCCACAACATGCAGACCATCAGCCTGCCCTACAGCACAGGCAAGTTCAAATGTATTAAGCGCTGAATCGAACAGAAGATGTGTGTTGAGCTCATTATTACACGGTTTTGAACTAGGATGCCCACCCAGCGTGCGGTGATGGAAGGTTCAGCTCTTTTTTTGAGATTCGGTTCTTTCTTGACGACTCAAAAGATTCGTTCACTTGTATGACTTGGTTCGTTTGGTTCAGCACTTTAAATTGCATTTGATTTGTTTGAAAGGTGCGATATAAATAAAGTTTGATTGATTAATTGATTGATTTAAACAGCTGTAAGATGTACTAATATGAAGTCCTACAGTCAGTCACGACAACAGCAAATCGGGGAGGTCAAGGAACATTTCTCTGGGTTCCAGTGCAGTTCCATGCGGGGGTGAGGGGGCATGAGAGGGCGGATGAGTCGACACAGGGACAGAGAGGAGGCAAGCAAGGCAACTGCATCAAAATCAAAAGGGTGCCAAAGTTAATAGGGTAGGCTCGTACCAGGGTTGAGGTCGGGGTTGTTGTGCAACGACATGGCAGGGAGGCGTCACACAAGCCTGTGTGAGGGTCGAGAAGGGTCAGTGCAGCATGGAGTTCTACAGCGTAGGTAGTATGGGACGCCACGGAGAGAGATGCGATGGATAACGTGAGGGGATTAGGGGCGCAGGAATCCACATTGAAAGGCTTACTGAGCAGGGGCGAGGGAGCACAGGTCAGGGTACTGCTATCTTTCTGAAGGGATACAGGGCTTTATTATGGGACATGATGGATAAGCAGGGATAGGGTGTTAGGGCGGATAGGGATTTTATAGTCGGACTAGGTCGTAAAGCGTGGAGGATAAATTGTAATTGTGGGTGTGTGTGTTTATTGAAGGGTTTAGATTGTAAGTTTAACATCTGATCGACACCTCAGAGCAGAGGGTTGCGGTAATGCACCAGTAAGCTGGATGCCAACCACCGTAAAAGAAAAAGAAGGAAAAGAAGAAGAAGAGGAAAAAGTCATTCGCGAAAGCTCCTCGCTCTCAGCTCCTCGCTCTCAGCTCCCGCTTCGAAAAACAGTCGACAACAACGAACCAACCTGTTCGCCCTACAGCAAGCAACCTAGTCTATGTACTGTTATTAATGTGAAAATGGGCACATCGGAATTAATCTCTTCAGCCCTTCCATTGTTAGTGCTAGCGTTTCAAGTCGTAATGTCGTAATGGCCCCACCGCTCGTTTTCATTGGAGACTCATTCATTTATGACTATTTGGGGTAGAGCACCACTTTGCCAATGACGGTGCAATTTTGACGGGACCCCACAATGCAGAAGTCCCAATGAAAACCAGCGGGGGACCGTTACGGGGCTATGTTAGTATTTGCATGTAGGCGGTGTGATACCAAACCAGGTGGGGAAGCGACGTGACAGCTGTCACTATTCAGAAATAACTGACTGTACAACTGATACTATTGACCAATCAATGTATTCTATGTTATTCCTTCCACCATCTTTCATTCAAACAATAGTTTATGGTCAAATTATTTTTGTTGTTGTTGAGTAAACAAGTACCTCTGCATTTGTCTTTATTTTTAGGTGACATCAACATTTTTCAGGCGTCGTCCTTCCACGTCATACTGCAGACTAGATTTGGGCTGCAGATCCAGATCCAACACGTACCAGTCATGCAGGTGTATGTAACCTTGGAACAAAGCTACAAGACAAAGACGAGAGGTGAGCATCACGTGTTCCCAAAACATTGCGTTTTTGAATGTAATTTTGCTAACAATCATTGCAACAGGGAGCCGGAAAATGTTGTTTTTGTGGCCCATTGTTTGTGTTTCGTCTTTTCTCGTTTAGGTTTGTGTGGAAACTATAACCTGGTGTTGTCCGACGACATGAAGACCCCCCAGGGCATGGTGGAAGGCACCGCCTCTTCCTTCGGTAACTCCTGGAAGTCCAGCCCCGCCTGCCTGGACAGAGAGAAACAGCTTGATGACCCCTGTTCCCTCAGCGTGGAAAACGGTAGGAGGTTCGACAAGCAGAGCATCACTGATCTTGAAGTGTATTGACGAGCAGCCATCTTTGGTTTTGCATTATTTGCTTAAAACTGTCGTTCAACTTCAAGCTGTGTTTATCTGTCCACAGAGAGATACGCTGAGCATTGGTGCTCCTTGTTAAGAAGTCCGACAAGCACCTTTGCAACTTGCCACGCAATGGTTGATCCTGAGGCGTACTACAAGGTAGTGTGCACCTCCACGGCAGCTACAATATCTGAATGCAGTCTTTTGGGGTCTCAGTAGGCTGTCAGGGTGGTGCAGCGGGTGGTGCTGCTGCCTTGCAGCTCCACAGACCGGGCTTTGAAGTTTGAGTTTTCATGTTCTCCTTGCATTTGGGGGTTTCCTCTGGGTGCTCCAGTTTCCTTTGGTGTTTTATTTGACGTCCCATTCTGGGTGTCTCGGCCTCCCTGCTTTACGCCAAAGGTCAACTGGGATAGATTCCAGCACCCCCATGACTCTTAGGAGGAAGTGGGTACAGAAATGGATGGATGGTTTGCAATGTTCATACTAACTGTGTTACACCCTGCAGCGATGCACATACGCCAGCTGTAACTGTGAGAAGACTGAGGCCTGCCTGTGCGCTGTTTTCTCCTCCTATGCACGAGCTTGTGCATCCAGAGGAGTTTTTCTGACGGGCTGGAGGGACAATGTGTGTGGTAAGAACTTAAGGCTTTTCAGTCGTTTTACTGAAAAACTGAACGTTGATTCGCGTTCAACGCCGTGTCTTCACTGGGTCACACTGGATATTGAGTAAACCTCACTGCATTTAAAAAAAAAAACAGATTCATATGCGAGGAGCTGCCCGGCGTCACAGATCTTCTTCTACAAGCTGCAGAGATGCCAGCGGACGTGCAAAGCCCTGAGCTCCAAGCAGCACAGCTGCTCCTCCGACTTCCTACCCGTGGATGGCTGCTCCTGCCCCGATGGGCTGTTCCTCGATGGCGATGGCATCTGTGTCCCAATGGAGAAATGCCCTTGCTTTCATAATGGAGTGCATATTAAGCCCGGAAAGTCAATCAGCGTCAAGGAAGAACACTGGTTAGTTATGACAATGTCAGATACCCCATTTAACATTTTGAAAGTTATTTGGACGAATGACTGAAAAAGAAAAGTTAAACAGTTGCAATAATTTTATATACCTTGGTGTTAATATCGTTGGTGTTATTTCATTGTAGTGTGTGCACCAATGGCCGGCTTCATTGCCGCTCTTGGAGGACCCGCTCATTCAGTATGATTATCTATTCTTATTTTTTATATTCATGGTTTTTTTCTTTGTGTGTATATTTATTTAACTTATTCATTTTTTCAGCCTGTCCCGGCCCTCAAGAGTTTTTCAACTGCTCCAGTGCGACCACAGGAGAGCTCGGAGTACAGTGCGCTCGAACGTGTCAAAGTCTTCACAGTGATGATTGTGTAAGTTGATCTGCCCACAAAGTAGTTCCTGTTTAAAGGATTTTATTTGACATTAGTGTCTGTTCAAGCTAGATAGTGTGCATAATGTTTGTTTTTGTCAAACATTCTTTGATCCAGAGCTAATGTTTTACTCATATTCCAGTCCTCACAGTCTTTTTTTCCGTCTTCTGTCCGTCATCCCAGTACTCAACAGAGTGTGAATCAGGCTGTCAGTGCCCCGGCAACCTACTCGACGATGGAAACGGGCACTGTGTCAAGGAACAGGACTGTCCATGCCGGCACGACGGGTCACTCTATGCTCCAAGTAGTCAAATCCCAAATCAGTGCAATACCTGGTACAGTCACCTAATTTATAAACTTTATGTTGTGGGATATGAAAAGCAACTTCTCAATATATGAGTTCTTTGTTCTCAATTGTGAAGTTTAAATTTTTATCTGAACTATTGAAATATTTGAAATATTCTAAATACTTCTAGAACTCTGTATCTGTTTATCAATTGTCTTACGTAGTACTTGCAAGAGGGGAAGTTGGGAGTGCACAGAGAAAAAATGCCCAGGAACTTGCGTCATTTATGGCAGTGGCCATTACAACACTTTTGATCAGCGCACGTATGGATTCACTGGAGATTGTGCCTATATGGCAGTTCAGGTAAATAATGCATCTGAAATTATACAAATAACTACAATGCTTACTTTTTTGTTGCAGTTCACTCTTGGTCTCAAATTATTACTCTGTACCAATAATCAGAAATTTCCAGAACAATTTTGCGTGAATAGATCTACTGAGTGTGGATTGAATCAGGCTGCATTCAGTATTTTATTTTGCATGAATACAGAATGGGGGCTCGGTTTAATCCAGGCACATCATTGCAGAATGATGAACATTGCATCAAAATCAAATCATATTATTTTCTGTCTTAGTATACTTAGAATTTTCCCAAATATACAATCTATTTAGAAATCACATTTTCTTATGCTTTCACATGTCAAAGTCACTTTGCCTAACATTTCAAATTCCTTTTCTTGTGTGTTTAAGAACAAATGTGGCAACAACACAGTACAGGACATCTTCCGGGTTATCACAGAAAATATACCTTGTGGCAGCACAGGCACCACTTGCTCCAAATCTGTCAGAATTCAGCTGGGGGTGAGACCTGATCATGAATCTATGAGTACAATCTTTTAAAAATGTTTAGTAACTCAATTTCTGACCATACACTGCATTTTGTACTGAAGTAGCCGACTGCTCCCTGACGTTACAGAGAACGGAGCTGAAACTAATTGATGGAACATATGAGGTCGTAGACCTGGGAATAGGCAACCAGATCAAGTACAAAATACGGAATATCGGCATGTATCTGTCAGTAGAAGCAGCCATCGGTTTGGCCGTTCTGTGGGATCGCAAAACAACCGTTCGCATCATCCTGGAACCGGACCACAGTGTGAGTAATCTCCGGTCCCAGTTAACATTTAGAGACGAAGCTGAAGAGTAGAAATCTTGTAGAATTCCTTGTTGTAGTAGTAGTGTATTTTATCATTGTTCAATTTTATTGGTGGTAGAGGCTATAGTACTTACATTTAAAGATATCTAGGATGTGACAATATTATCTGAACGCTTCTCATTTCCTCTTTATAATATAAGTGCTTTGAATGGCATATTGTATGGACGTTCTTAAAATACACATACACACTGATTAACACTGATAGAAGTGCCATGTTATTTGATTGTGAAGGCAGCGGTATGTGGTCTGTGTGGAGACTTTAACGGAGATGGGCAGAATGACTTCACCACCCAGTCTCAGATTCTGGTGAGCAGTGCAGTAGAGTTTGCAAACAGCTGGAAGGCTTCGAGTGGCTGCCGAGATGCGGAAGCAAATTCTGACTCCTGCATCTTGAGACCCCATCGACAAATTTGGGCCAAAATGCAATGCAGCATTATAAAAGGACCGACTTTCCAGGACTGCCACAAAAAGGTAAAACAAGGCATATTTTCTGATTCACTGAATGACTATGGGTGTCAGCTTGTTCGTACAAATACTTTTTCCATACCTCATTGTGCATGGCTCTACAGGTTGATCCTGTTCCCTATTTTGAAAACTGTGTAAAAGACTCCTGTGCATGTGACACTGGGGGAGACTGTGAATGTCTGTGCACGGCGGTCGCAGTTTATGCTCAGGCCTGCAATGAGGCTGGTGTGTGTGTTGCATGGAGAACCCCAGAAATATGTCGTAAGTAAATAAGGATTTTGGTCAGAGCTATCAACTGTAAAATGTCTCTTCACTAACTACAAAATGGTAAATATGTTAAATGGACATTTTTTTACATTGTTGACACAGTTTTGTATTTGTATCGCAAATATTTATGCTTATTTGTGTGTTTTATACACACAATTAATGCTTATTTATAGACCTTCTCATGCACTGACTGTGCATTTCTGAATGTAAGTTCATTTTAAAAGGAAGGTTTTACATTACATTATTATTTATTTTTTTAATCCAAAATAATTTAAAATGTTTAAAGTTAAAATGGTGCTTTCACCCTTCCATCTGACCCCCATGTGAGACTTAGACCCCTTGTCTGCCTATGCCTGGATCCTGGGCTGTGGATAACATATTGTGTTTTCACAATCCTAGCTGTATTTTGTGATTACTACAATGAACCTGGTGAATGCCAATGGCACTACAGACCCTGTCACCAGCCTTGTTACAAAACCTGTTTGAATCCACAAGGAGTGTGCACAAGCTATTTGCCAATCCTGGAAGGTAAGAAGCCGGTTTGAAGCATGTTCTTTTGATTTGTCTTAAGTTTGGTGCAGAGCAAAGACAAAGCTTTTCATCTGGGAAAATCTACATTTCAACCTTAAAATCTAAATTTAGAGACTTTAGAGATAGATAAAATTAATGTATTCGTGTTAAGTATGCATACATCAATCATCGGTCTCCAGGATCTTTGATGAGTATGTTAGGCACAGTATTCATTCATTGAATGTACAGGTTGGTGTTTTATTTTATATTTAATATATTATGAACACTATGCTATATAATTAAATTGCCCCTTTTTTTCAGGCTGTTACCCAGTGTGCCCAGAGGATAAGCCCATATTTGATGAAAAAAATCAGATATGTGTTGAGAAATGTGAAGGATACTGTTCTTACAATGGAACTCAATATGAGGAATATGAAGTTATTTACAACGTGACTGACAATTTGGGGATGTGCTATTATGCAATTTGCATCAATTCAACAGTGGTACATACAAATGAAACTTGTTCTGTTGTAACATCAACTGCTACACCAGGTACCACTACACCTACATTTACAACTAAACTAACTACACCTCTGTCTACAACTGAAGAAACAAAAGTTACTCTTGTAACATCAACTACCTCACCACCGGATACCACAGTAGGTAGCAGTACACCTAAAACCAAACCAACTACACCTCTGTCAACAACCGGAGAAACAAAAGTTACTGTTGTAACATCAACAACTTCACCACCTGGCACTACAAGAGTGAGCACTACCGCTAAATCAACAACCAAACTTACTACACCTCTGTCTACAACTGGAGAAACATCCACAATCACTGTGACAACTGCAGCCACGGTCAAACCTACATCACCTACGGCTACGACTGGACAGGCCACATCTACACCCATAGTAAGCTCATCAACTACTCCCTGTATTGAAATTTGTGAGTGGTCAGAGTGGTTTGATGTGCATGACCCTATAGATGATAATGACTGGGAAACATATGAGAACATCACAAACAGTGGCAAAGTTATCTGTGAAAAGCCAAGGGACATTGATTGTAGATCAACAACTTATCCTGAAATGGATTTTGAGGCCTTTCGTAACAGTACAGGACAAAATGTCAGCTGTGATGTCAATATTGGTCTGATATGTAGAAAAGTGGATCAGACTGAACCTCCATTCAAGTGCTTCGACTACATGATCAGAGTCGAATGTTGTGTGGAATGCTTCCCCAGTTCTACATCGACTCCAAACACAACACCAATAATAACAACTGATAGGACCACAACCAAGCATCCAATCTCAACAACTACACCCCCTGCTTCTACAGAACAAACATCAACCACTATTGTTTCAACAACAGTGGGCAGCACAACCGTTAAACCTACATCCCAGACTACACCAGGTGGCACAACTGTTAAATCTACAACCAAACTACCTACACCTCTGTCTACAACTGAAGAAACAAAAGTTACTCTTGTAACATCAACTACCTCACCACCGGATACCACAGTAGGTAGCAGTACACCTAAAACCAAACCAACTACACCTCTGTCAACAACCGGAGAAACAAAAGTTACTGTTGTAACATCAACTACTTCACCACCTGGCACTACAAGAGTGAGCACTACCGCTAAATCAACAACCAAACTAACTACACCTCTGTCTACAACTGGAGAAACATCCACAATCACTGTGACAACTGCAGCCACGGTCAAACCTACATCACCTACGGCTACGACTGGACAGGCCACATCTACACCCATAGTAAGCTCATCAACTACTCCCTGTATTGAAATTTGTGAGTGGTCAGAGTGGTTTGATGTGCATGACCCTATAGATGATAATGACTGGGAAACATATGAGAACATCACAAACAGTGGCAAAGTTATCTGTGAAAAGCCAAGGGACATTGATTGTAGATCAACAACTTATCCTGAAATGGATTTTGAGGCCTTTCGTAACAATACAGGACAAAATGTCAGCTGTGATGTCAATATTGGTCTGATATGTAGAAAAGTGGATCAGACTGAACCTCCATTCAAGTGCTTCGACTACATGATCAGAGTCGAATGTTGTGTGGAATGCTTCCCCAGTTCTACATCGACTCCCAACACAACACCAATAATAACAACTGGCAGAACCACAACCAAGCATCCAATCTCAACAACTACACCCCCTGCTTCTACTGAACAAACATCAACCACTATTGTTTCAACAACAGTGGGCAGCACAACCGTTAAACCTACATCCCAGACTACACCAGGTGGCACAACTGTTAAATCTACAACCAAACTAACAACACCTCTGTCTACAACTGAAGAAACTAAGGTTACTCTTGTAACATCAACTACTTCACCACCGGGTACCACAGTAGGTAGCAGTACACCTACAACCAAACCAACTACACCTCTGTCTACAACTGAAGAAACTAAAGTCACTGTTGTAACATCAACTACTTCACCACCGGGCACTACACCAGGTAGTACTACACCAACACCAACAACCAAAGTTACTACACCTCTGTCTACAACTGAAGAAACTAAAGTCACTGTTGTAACATCAACTACTTCACCACCGGGCACTACACCAGGTAGAACTACACCTACACCTACAACCAAAGTAACTACACCTCTGTCTACAACTGAAGAAACTAAAGTCACTGTTGTAACATCAACTACTTCACCACCGGGCACTACACCAGGTAGTACTACACCTCCACCTACAACCAAAGTAACTACACCTCTGTCTACAACTGAAGAAACTAAAGTCACTGTTGTAACATCAACTACTTCACCACCGGGCACTACACCAGGTAGTACTACACCTCCAGCTACAACCAAAGTAACTACACTTCTGTCTACAACTGAAGAAACTAAAGTCACTGTTGTAACATCAACTACTTCACCACCGGGCACTACTACAGGTAGTACTACACCTACACCTACAACCAAATTAACTACACCTCTGTCTACAACTGAAGAAACTAAAGTCACTGTTGTAACATCAACTACTTCACCACTGGGCACTACACCAGGTAGTACTACACCTACACCTACAACCAAATTAACTACACCTCTGTCTACAACTGAAGAAACTAAAGTCACTGTTGTAACATCAACTACTTCACCACCGGGCACTACACCAGGTAGTACTACACCTCCAGCTACAACCAAAGTAACTACACTTCTGTCTACAACTGAAGAAACTAAAGTCACTGTTGTAACATCAACTACTTCACCACCGGGCACTACTACAGGTAGTACTACACCTACACCTACAACCAAATTCACTACACCTCGGTCTACAACTGAAGAAACTAAAGTCACTGTTGTAACATCAACTACTTCACCACCGGGCACTACACCAGGTAGTACTACACCTACACCTACAACCAAAGTAACTACACCTCTGTCTACAACGGAAGAAACTAAAGTCACTGTTGTAACATCAACTACTTCACCACCGGGCACTACACCAGGTAGAACTGCACCCACACCGACAACCAAATTTACTACACCTCTGTCTACAACTGAAGAAACTAAAGTCACTGTTGTAACATCAACTACTTCACCACCGGGCACTACACCAGGTAGTACTACACCTCCACCTACAACCAAAGTAACTACACCTCTGTCTACAACTGAAGAAACTAAAGTCACTGTTGTAACATCAACTACTTCACCACCGGGCACTACACCAGGTAGTACTACATCTACACCGACAACCAAAGTAACTACACCTCTGTCTACAACTGAAGAAACTAAAGTCACTGTTGTAACATCAACTACTTCACCACCGGGCACTACACCAGGTAGTACTACACCTCCACCTACAACCAAAGTAACTACACCTCTGTCTACAACTGAAGAAACTAAAGTCACTGTTGTAACATCAAGTACTTCACCACCGGGCCCTACACCAGGTAGTACTACACCTCCACCTACAACCAAAGTAACTACACCTCTGTCTACAACTGAAGAAACTAAAGTCACTGTTGTAACATCAATTACTTCACCACCGGGCACTACACCAGGTAACACTACACCCACACCTACAACCAAATTTACTACACCTCTGTCTACAACTGAAGAAACTAAAGTCACTGTTGTAACATCAACTACTTCACCGGGCACTACACCAGGTAGTACTACACCTACACCTACAACCAAAGTAACTACACCTCTGTCTACAACTGAAGAAACTAAAGTCACTGTTGTAACATCAACTACTTCACCACCAGGCACTACACCAGGGAGAACTACACATACACCTACAACCAAATTTACTACACCTCTGTCTACAACTGAAGAAACTAAAGTCACTGTTGTAACATCAACTACTTCACCATCGGGCACTACACCAGGTAGTACTACACCTCCACCTACAACCAAAGTAACTACACCTCTGTCTACAACTGAAGAAACTAAAGTCACTGTTGTAACATCAACTACTTCACCACCGGGCCCTACACCAGGTAGTACTACACCTCCACCTACAACCAAAGTAACTACACCTCTGTCTACAACTGAAGAAACTAAAGTCACTGTTGTAACATCAACTACTTCACCGGGCACTACACCAGGTAGTACTACACCTCCACCTACAACCAAATTTACTACACCTCTGTCTACAACTGAAGAAACTAAAGTCACTGTTGTAACATCAACTACTTCACCACCGGGCACTACACCAGGTAGTACTACAACTCCACCTACAACCAAAGTAACTACACCTCTGTCTACAACGGAAGAAACTAAAGTCACTGTTGTAACATCAATTACTTCACCACCGGGCACTACACCAGGTAACACTACACCCACACCTACAACCAAATTTACTACACCTCTGTCTACAACTGAAGAAACTAAAGTCACTGTTGTAACATCAACTACTTCACCGGGCACTACACCAGGTAGTACTACACCTACACCTACAACCAAAGTAACTACACCTCTGTCTACAACTGAAGAAACTAAAGTCACTGTTGTAACATCAACTACTTCACCACCAGGCACTACACCAGGGAGAACTACACATACACCTACAACCAAATTTACTACACCTCTGTCTACAACTGAAGAAACTAAAGTCACTGTTGTAACATCAACTACTTCACCACCGCGCACTACACCAGGTAGTACTACACCTCCACCTACAACCAAAGTAACTACACCTCTGTCTACAACTGAAGAAACTAAAGTCACTGTTGTAACATCAACTACTTCACCACCGGGCCCTACACCAGGTAGTACTACACCTCCACCTACAACCAAAGTAACTACACCTCTGTCTACAACTGAAGAAACTAAAGTCACTGTTGTAACATCAATTACTTCACCACCGGGCACTACACCAGGTAACACTACACCCACACCTACAACCAAATTTACTACACCTCTGTCTACAACTGAAGAAACTAAAGTCACTGTTGTAACATCAACTACTTCACCGGGCACTACACCAGGTAGTACTACACCTCCACCTACAACCAAATTTACTACACCTCTGTCTACAACTGAAGAAACTAAAGTCACTGTTGTAACATCAACTACTTCACCACCGGGCACTACACCAGGTAGTACTACACCTACACCTACAACCAAAGTAACTACACCTCTGTCTACAACTGAAGAAACTAAAGTCACTGTTGTAACATCAATTACTTCACCACCGGGCACTACACCAGGTAACACTACACCCACACCTACAACCAAATATACTACACCTCTGTCTACAACTGAAGAAACTAAAGTCACTGTTGTAACATCAACTACTTCACCGGGCACTACACCAGGTAGTACTACACCTCCACCTACAACCAAAGTAACTACACCTCTGTCTACAACTGAAGAAACTAAAGTCACTGTTGTAACATCAACTACTTCACCACCGGGCACTACACCAGGTAGTACTACACCTCCACCTACAACCAAAGTAACTACACCTCTGTCTACAACTGAAGAAACTAAAGTCACTGTTGTAACATCAATTACTTCACCACCGGGCACTACACCAGGTAGTACTACACCTCCACCTACAACCAAAGTAACTACACCTCTGTCTACAACTGGAGAAACTAAAGTCACTGTTGTAACATCAACTACTTCACCACCGGGCACTACACCAGGTAGTACTACACCTCCACCTACAACCAAAGTAACTACACCTCTGTCTACAACTGAAGAAACTAAAGTCACTGTTGTAACATCAATTACTTCACCACCGGGCACTACACCAGGTAACACTACACCCACACCTACAACCAAATATACTACACCTCTGTCTACAACTGAAGAAACTAAAGTCACTGTTGTAACATCAACTACTTCACCGGGCACTACACCAGGTAGTACTACACCTCCACCTACAACCAAAGTAACTACACCTCTGTCTACAACTGAAGAAACTAAAGTCACTGTTGTAACATCAACTACTTCACCACCGGGCACTACACCAGGTAGTACTACACCTCCACCTACAACCAAAGTAACTACACCTCTGTCTACAACTGAAGAAACTAAAGTCACTGTTGTAACATCAATTACTTCACCACCGGGCACTACACCAGGTAACACTACACCCACACCTACAACCAAATTTACTACACCTCTGTCTACAACTGGAGAAACTAAAGTCACTGTTGTAACATCAACTACTTCACCGGGCACTACACCAGGTAGTACTACACCTCCACCTACAACCAAAGTAACTACACCTCTGTCTACAACTGAAGAAACTAAAGTCACTGTTGTAACATCAACTACTTCACCACCGGGCACTACACCAGGTAGTACTACACCTACACCTACAACCAAAGTAACTACACCTCTGTCTACAACTGAAGAAACTAAAGTCACTGTTGTAACATCAACTACTTCACCACCGGGCACTACACCAGGTAGTACTACACCTACACCTACAACCAAAGTAACTACACCTCTGTCTACAACTGAAGAAACTAAAGTCACTGTTGTAACATCAACTACTTCACCGGGCACTACATCAGGTAGTACTACACCAACACCGACAACCAAAGTAACTACACCTCTGTCTACAACTGGAGAAACTAAAATCACTGTTGTAACATCAACTACTTCACCACCGGGCACTACACCAGGTAGTACTACACCTCCACTTACAACCAAAGTAACTACACCTCTGTCTACAACTGAAGAAACTAAAGTCACTGTTGTAACATCAACTACTTCACCACCGGGCACTACACCAGGTAGTACTACACCAACACCGACAACCAAAGTAACTACACCTCTGTCTACAACTGAAGAAACTGAAGTCACTGTTGTAACATCAACTACTTCACCACCGGGCACTACACCAGGTAGTACTACACCAACACCGACAACCAAAGTCACTACACCTCTGTCTACAACTGAAGAAACTAAAGTCACTGTTATAACATCAACTACTTCACCACCAGGCACTACACACAGTAGTACTACACCTACACCTACAACCAAAGTAACTACACCTCTTTCTACAACTGAAGAAACTAAAGTCACTGTTGTAACATCAACTACTTCACCACTGGACACTACACCAGGTAGTACTACACATACAACCAAAGTAACTTCACCTCTGTCTACAACTGAAGAAACAAAAGTTACTATTGTAACAACTACTGCACCACCCAATCCTCCAGTAACAAACAGCACAACAGCTACATCTACGACGACGCCAGCTCCCACTGTTATCCAGACAACAGCCACAACACCAACAGTGCGAACCACAGCAACAACTGTTCCAACGTCTGTCTACACAACGCCAGAAACCATTACCCCAATTACTTATACAACAGCGTCTACAAGACCACCACTCCCTGTTGAAAGCAACACCACCACCTCACCCCCTGAAACATCACCAACAACCGGCACCGCCACAACGCCTATTATATCAACGACTGCATGCTTCTGTATTGTTGATGGCAACCATTATAAACCAGGTAAGAAAACATTTCTGTTTTAATAATGTTTTTTTTAATTCCTGGTAGAATTACTTAACCTGAAGTCATTCAGTCATTTACCCTGTGTCTATCAGACGGTCTTTTCCTTCAAGACCATGACTACAGAATTTGAGAGCTGAATGGATGTTATACAGTATATTTATATTTACCACGATTAATTACATTTTCACCATTTTTTTCTATCCTAAGGGGAGACCATTTTCGACATGAAACATATTGGGTCAGGTATTTGTCTCACAATGATCTGTTCTGACATCTGTGAGATTTTGAACAAAACTGACCCTTGTCCACCTCCACCCTCACCCTCACCCTCACCACCACCTTTACCCACGTGCCCCGAATGGGATAAAGTGGTAAGATCCTCCACATATCCAGTTCATTAACAAAAGGTTTATTTTTCTGTGTCAATATGTGACTCATGACTCACTTAACTCTGATTTATTTTCCATGCCAGCAAAATGAGACATTCTGGGTGTGTGCGTGCACATTGGCCAGGTGCATTGAGAACAACACAATAGAAATAATACCATATGAATGCCCACCACTTCAAGAAATTGCCTGCCCCAATGGAAATAAACCAGTTATTGTGTTTGATGAGGACAGCTGTTGCGAACATTATGCCTGCGACTGTGAGTTTTAATTGCTGTAAAAACAGGAAAACTCACATTCTCCTTTTCAATTGTTTGCCCTACAAACGCAAGAAAACAGCCAGTTTCTCTTTTCACAGGTGTATGCAAAGGCTGGGGCGACCCCCATTATATAACATTTGATGGACACTTCTACAGTTATCAAGGGAACTGTACTTATGTTTTAATGTCAGAGATTATACCAAAGCACAATTTAAAGATTTATATCGACAATGTGTTCTGCGATCCCACCGAAGAGGTATCATGTCCTCGATCCATTGTTGTCTCCTATGGGTCACAAGCTGTCACCATCAAGAACCATAACCTAATTGGAGCAGTAGAGTTGGAGGTTAGATATATTTGTTAAATCTTTCATAAATATATTTTCCTGTAATAGCTGTTTCATTATTTGATCCTTGTTTCTTCCCTTCTTTTCAGGCTCTCATTGATGGAGTGAGTCTGCCACTGCCCTTCTCAAATCAGCAGATTAAAGTCCTAAATTCTGGCATCAAAATTGTCTTGGAGATCCCTCAACTACAAGTGGTTGTTACATTTGGAGTGACCGGATTTAGTGTTACCCTGCCATTCAAACACTTTGGCCGAAACACACAGGGGCATTGTGGTAAGAGTTTCACACAATCAATCTCTCACCTTGGAAAGTTTTGAAGCTGAAGCGAAGCATTCATAACTGTTTGTCCTGCCAGGAACATGCAACAACATCGAGTCTGATGACTGTATGTTGCCTGGAGGCCAGGTCATACAAAATTGTGCTATAATGGCTGATTACTGGCCTGCAAACCATATTGAGCAGCCAGACTGCCGCGCACCAACTTTACTGCCCTCCAATGCTCCCGCACCTCCGCAAACACTGATACCATGCAAACCAGACTCCATATGCGAACTGCTTCTGAGCAGGTACACGTTTCCTGTTCCAAAGTACTTGTTTGCACACATCTGCCTCCCTCATTGACAAATAATAGCATTCACATCATTATAAACGAAATTATGTCGTTTGTAGGTGTTTAATGTAATTGGCTAACTTAACAGCTTCATTGTTTTTGGGGGTATTTTTTTCCACAGTGTATTTGAGGGATGCCATCCTTTTGTCTCACCTGACAAATTCTACCAGGGTTGTCTGTTTGATAGCTGCCATGTAACTAACCCAGCAGTGCAGTGCACCAGCTTGCAGGCCTACGCTGGCGCTTGCGTCCAGGCAGGGGTTTGCCTGCACTGGAGAAACCACACCACATTGTGTGGTAAGCTAAACCATGTTTCATTTTATTTTTATTATTATTATTTTTTTTTTATGTTTCCATGTTTCATGTTAATGTATGCAGAAACATAAAGAGGAGATCAATGAAACACTAGGGATGCACCAAATCTAATAATGGTATTGCTCAGATACCACGCTGGAGTTGGTTAAAGAGTAAGACTATTGAGGAATTCCCCCAGTACAAAAATGTGATGCCAAAATCCATTCAACTCATTGCTTTTACTGATCAGTAAAAGCAATGTATTGAATCGTTTCGCTAAGCATGACATGGCATGAGTTCCGCTGTTGTGTATAGATTTACAAATACTTTGGACAATGTATTTTCCACAAACTACAAAGAACAATTTGACTGACACCATATGGATTCTTCACTTGCAGCCAGCAACTGCCCATCAGGCAAAGTTTACAAGCCATGTGGACCCGCAGACCCGCCAACCTGTGAAGAGAAGTATGTTTCAATTCAAGTGGTTCAGCGTATTTGACAGTCAGCTCCGATTGTCACAACAGCAGTGACGCCTGACCGTCAACCATTGGTCAATCATGTAAAAACTGCATGGAATAGTGAATACAGCTGAAAAATTATTGTTCTCACTAAACTGTTGAATGTTACAGACCATATGAAAACGCGATCAGCGTCACCACTGAGGGCTGCTTCTGTCCAGACGGGACTACACTCTTCAAGAAAGGGTCGGAAATATGTGTTGATAAATGCGGTAAGTCTAACTTGTTTCGCAACTCACAGTGAGAATCAGAGGATCCTGCCATGGTTTTTCTCCATCCATGCACTGATCAGCTGATTTCACTCGTTACCTGTTCCTCTGGGTTGGGATTATTGGCTAATCCAGTGATTTAAATCAAAAAATAGGAAGGGCTTTTGCTTTCTGAGCCTGCTAGTCCCACCACTGAATGATATCATGTCAACCATGCTCTATGTCAACCGAGCTCAAATGCCTTGTTTGTGTTCATACAGGATGTCTTGATTCAGCTGGCATCCCCCGTGAGGTGAGATGGAGGTTCTGTTATTTTTGTGACCTGAAAACATTTTTTTTTTTTTATCAAGAATGGGATTCACCATCTCAAATTTTTGTTGGGGTGGGTGGGGGGTAGTTTGATGAGAGGTTTGAGCACAACTGCCAAAACTGCATCTGCGAGAAGTCGACCAGGACTGTGACTTGCAAGCCCAAGGTTTGCCCCGTGCCCCCGGTGAAGAGCTGCACCATACCGGGGTTCCTCCTTGTCAACCAAACCAATCCATCGGACCGATGCTGTTCTGTCTTCAATTGTCGTAAGACGTGTGATTTATTTGTATTTGTTTATTTGTTATTTACTTCTACAACAGTAATTCATGAAGTTATTTCATCCCGGCAGAATGCGACAGCAGCACTTGCCCAGTAGTCAACATGAGGTGTTCGGTTGGATATCTGCCTGTTGTATCTGTCCCTGAAGGAAAATGCTGCCCAGAGCGCACCTGTGGTACGCCATGGAATGGACATCCAGATTACATGTCAATTTCGTTGGACTATCTGTTGACCTTAATTTGTGTCCCCCCCTCTTTCACACAGTGCCTAAAAGAGTTTGTGTCCACAAAGACGTGGAATACCAGGTAAAGCAAAGTGCAGGTTCATGTCTGGGTTTATTTTGATCTACATTTCTGATATTCGCCACCCCTTTGCACATTTGCGAGGGTCAGTATACAGATATTTGTGTTTTCCACTCCCTAGCCTGGAGCCTCAGTGCCGTTTGCAAAGTGTCTGGATTGTATTTGTACCAGAGAGATGGACCCCAAATCGGGTCTGTTCCAGATCAACTGTCAAGATCAGCAATGTGACAAGATCTGCGACCAGGTAAGTGAACGCTGGCATCGAACATTCTCATATTTTTGGAGACAGGGATGATGCTTTGTTTGATGTGAGGCCAAATTGCCAAAGGCTGTAAAGTGAGGTCCTTCTGGAGCCTCGAGTGAGTGACCGCTTCCATTTTTCTTAGGGATATGAGTATGTTGAGACAGATTCAGATGAATGCTGTGGAAAGTGTATCCAGACGCACTGTTTCATCAGCCTCAATGAAACTGAGACGCAGCTGCTGCTCGTAAGTGTGTCGACACCACGTCGCTGTCACGCAATGCGGACGCAGAGCACCTAGAAAGTCTCACTTCTAACTCTGTCCATCCAGCCAGGAGATAGCTGGTCCCCGCCTGAGAGTAAGTGCAGACATTACACCTGCAGCAAGATTGGTGAGAAACTGACAACAAGCAGCTCCCACATCCTCTGCCCGCTGTTACAGCAGAGCAACTGCCAACCTGTGAGTACAGCTCAGAGCCTCGGAGACGGAAGTCGGATTATCTGTCACGCAGTGTTTTAGGCGCCGATCCCACCTGGAATAGGAACAGAATACGAACAGAATATACTGTGTGGTATTCCTTTGCCTGTCTTGGCAAACACTTTGGGTTCACCCTAACCCAAAGTGGGTGCCGCCCGCTTTGCAAAGACAGGACACGTGGAAACATAACTCCACCTCTGACTTCCTTCCCCCTCACGGATGAAAACCACAGTGTGTTCACTTAGTGTAACTCTTTATTTTCTGGCAGCGCGGGATTATAAAAAAAATATGATGATTTGACACAGCTAGAATGATGAGTTTGCCTTATTTCGACTGCACCATTTTGTCCGATTTGGTGCAGGTTAAACTCCGCCTGAAACTTCTCAATGATTTACATCGCGATCAGATGTGAACGTGCCAAACGCGCCAATTACATAGAGATTAATTAAATTTGGTGCAAAATTTCACCGTCACAAATGCTGGACGGATCAGTACCTTAGATTGTAATTTATAACTAACAGGTTTGTCAATATTTTGACTCATTTTCACTGTCACAAATCAAGAGAGCAATCAAAACCTTGAATATGGTTTTAAATTATGACCTCTTTTCTGTAGGATACAATTCAGACAGCTGCGAACGGCTGTTGTACAATTTGTGAGTATGGAGTTTTTTTTATTTGTTATTTGTTTTAACATATATATTATTGGGATGAATCCAGGGTGAACACAACGTAACGGTAAGCGTTTTTTCTAAAAGGTGTGGAGCGGGAGAAGGGCTGTCAATTACGATCCACGAGGAAGAAAATCATCCACAACAACTGCCAGACGGTGGAGGAGGTGGAGGTCCCGTACTGCGAGGGCTCATGCAACACCTTCTCCAAGTAAGACGGAGGTTGTCATTAACCGGGAAAACACCAAGAGTTTGCCCCCCTGCCAGTTTCTACCTGGCACCCATGTCTTTTTTGGGGTATACCCTGCAAATCACGGTATTCCTACTTAAGTTCAATTCCTGCCTTCAAGGTACTCTGAGGTGCCCTTCATCATGCAGCAATCCTGCTCCTTCTGCCGGGAGTCGCTCTCCAGCAACCGGACAGTGGAGCTGCGGTGTTTGAACGGCGAGGTGGTGCCCTACACCTACACCCACATGGAGCAGTGCGGCTGTCGACAGAGCGACTGCGGCAAGACCGAAGGGCGGCTGGCCCGCAAGAGACGCAGCTTTGTGCTGGTCTGAAGGTCCCTGGGTGCATGTGTGATGGGCCTAGCCTTCCTCTGTGTGTGCTATTTAATGAAAATAAATGTAATGTCAGATGATAAAATACAATTGTGTGGTGTCTCTTTTATTCCAGATCTTTTTTTTTTTATTGTAACAATCAAAACAGTAAAAAAACATTATAATTTTCATAAATTATGCATAAGTATGAAAATAAGTGAGCACAATATAAAAAATTGATTAAAAGCAGTCAATAGACTTTAAGTCTTTCAGCAGTTACAGGAAAAATTACATTAATAAATAAAAATGTGTAGCTTTCCACATTTACTACACATTTGTTTCAGGGCATTTTTACATTATTTTTTTTTTTTACATTTGGAAAAAATAAGTTTTAGATCATTTTTAAAAAGCAATGAAGTTTGGAATTGTTTTTGTAAAAAAAAATCTTTGGTTTAATTTAGTTTTTCATTAGCGATCAGGTTGTCCAGAGGTCACTAGTTTTCTTAATGTTTGTCTGTCTTGCAGAGAGGAGCGGCGCACGGGCTTATCAGTAGCCCAGCAGCGGAACGCCATTCCTCCTGTGCCCGAGAGGATCATTATCATCAGCATTATTATTATAATAATAATCATCATTTGTGAAATATAATTGGGGCCAGGGTACCTTATTGTGAAGTTGACAATATAAACACTCGCCATGTTGGCGCACCACGGCCAGAAAGACTCCATCTCCCTCCCTAGACCCTAACCTGTGGGCAGGAACTCCCACATTTTCATGTATATGTCGAAAAATAAATTAAAATAAAATAAAATAAATACATCCACAACGAAAACACACTGTTTTTATTGGTTTGGATCTTGGTTTTGTTTGGAGGAACGCACAGCGGATGAGATGGAGCAGATGACCATATAAAGAAATCCGTGACGAGCAGACATCAGCTCGTGCAGAGTAGTAAAAAACTTAAAAAACAGAGCGTTCAGAGCGGTCAGAAACCCAAGTGTTTTGTTCACAACGTTTACTTTGTCGTTAGTTTACCTCATTATAGTGACAGTTTGGCCTTGTCCAATATGAACATCCCACACTGTAACATCATGTATGACAGAAAATAAGGAAAAGCATAATAGTTCCCCTTTAATACTCTAAGGAGTCAAAGTATAATCCAATGAGAAATGACAGGGGGAAAACCTTAATAAGTCATGTCATGTCAGTGCGGTGCGGTGTTGTTTTTGCTGTGCAAACATCTGCACTCTTCTTTCTGTGATGAAAAAACACGAGCAGGAAAACAAACAGCAGCGGAGCCTAACCCTTTCACTATTCAAAGACACTACATCAAACTCTATTGATACCACGTAAAATCTTTATCACGATATCGTATACGATTCAATGGATTCATTCGTCGCTATCAAGATTTAACACAATATCAAATTTAATTCAGTATTGTACGTTCATCAGGTTTTTTTTTTTAACAGAACTTCCTGGTACTTATGCAGTCCTAATCCCAATAACTACAAAAGTAGATCCGTATTCATTGCTGTAATCCTAAATATTTAATGTGAAGAATGATTGAAACCATATAACTTTCTCTCAGGATTAGGATTTTCAGTGATTCAGCCTGTGGACTTCTACTTGTCTCTCAAAGGGCCTATATATATATTTAAAAATGATAAATGAAATTCATTATTAAATAAAAAAAAAAAAACCAGAAAAGTAATTTCACTGCAATTCCTTTGAGGAGCTCAGTTTGGGAACCGCTGAGGTAAAGTAAAACTCCATTGTTTTTTAACCTAAACCGTGTTTTTGCTGATCGCTTGGGTTGACTCCTGATGATCGACAAATAAGGTTAAAGTTTACCGGAGGTTTCTGTTCACAGGCCAAGTCACAATCGACAGGTGAGTTTCATCGATTTGTTTCCACTGATAATCTGAAGTATAGTTTCACACCCTGAGCAAATTTCAAACAGTTAGTCATTCACAAACAATATGATGGCAGAGACAGATAATTTGTGTGAAAACATTTCCTCGGCTGCGAAGGGACGACCCGGATCTCAACACAAGGAAGGTTTCAGTCCAGTGAGCGAGGTAGATGGCTGCTAAGACAACATGTCCACCCAACACCCATCCTCCTCCACTCACAAGGAGCAGGTGGATGAGGATGCTTGGTGAAACATTCTGTAATAATAAAGTTTATCTGCAAACACATCCGACGGTGGTGTGAGAGTGGACCATCCCAAATATACAAATAAAACGGGGCACCGCCCGTCCCACCGCCACCACGCCTTAATTATCAACACGCCACGCACTACAATAAGTGGGAGATAAGGATCTGATGGCAGATGGCACGAGCATCCCTGTCGCAGCGGGGAGTGTTGCAATGATGAGTGGGATCAGGATGCCTCTGGGGTGGCTCGCGGCGTGGCTTGTCCTCAGCGTTGGACCGAGAGCAGACTCCGGTTGGTACTTTGACGCACAGGCTCCGCTTTCCGCTAAGACCTTTAAATCTTACTGAGGTACCGCCTCTGGATGCGGTGCTTCAGAGTGTGCCTTGATGACAGGATGAAGTCAGGATTACAACATCAGAGTTCAATGGGGTTTCCTCCTACGGGGAGTGAGCCACTTTAGGCCCGGAAAGATGATACTCTGAAAATGTCAGTGACAATGTGAAGGCATAATCGTAAATGTGTTATTTATTCTCTTTCTTTAAGTGGTGATGGAGCCCGGATCGAAAATGTCAGTGTTAACAGGTATGTCATGACATTCTTTAAAGTTGCATAACGGAGCAATAGTTTCACTAGAATTCGATTTCATCGTAAAAAAAAAAATAAATATCTTCATCATTCACATTGACCAGAGGTGAGACCTGCTCACAACGGGCAGTTCTGCAGCACGTGGGGGAACAACCACGTCAAGACCTTCGACGGCGATTTCTTCCAGCTCCCCTCCGCCTGCAGCCACATCCTGACGTCAGACTGCAAGAGCACCTACGAGTCCTTCTACATCCAAATTCAGTGGCAGGAGACGGGCGGCGCCTCCTCAATCCGGAGGGTCACCCTGAAGCTGAACGGAGCCGTGGTGGAGCTGCACAACGCTTCCATCAGCGTCAACGACCTGCCGTGAGTGCACGCGGATCTAGTTTCCCGTTTGCGTGTGTTATCGGCGGACGGAGAAGCGTGTGACCCAACATTTTTCTTTCCCCGCAGCGTCGTGATACCGTTCAGCCACTTTGGCGTCTCCATCGAGAGGACGAAGTCCTACGTCAAAATCGTAGCAAAGTTAGGTTTAGTCGTGATGTGGAACGAAGACGACTCACTGTGGGTATGTCATTTTATCGTTATTATTTTTTATGCTGGCATGAAAAAAAACATTTCAGAAAATAACCATTCAAATAAAGGGCATTTTATTTATGAAAGACAGTGACAGATGGAGGCCGCGGTTTTATCTCCATGTTGAATATTAGGACAGAATTCTACTGATTGATCAAATCTCTCCAAAATAATTGCTTTATCCTGGTTTGATCAGCTGCATTTTATCATTGGAGGTACTGTATGAACGGGAATTACTGGGATCAGAATTATAAAAGTACAGATATTAAATAAAGTTTGAGAGTCTTTGTAAAAACAGATTGTTTTTAGTTTGAACGATGAACACTGGCCAAAGAATAAACAGAGGACTTTGTATGAAACTAATTACACAAACACCAATGCCCTTCTTGTATTTATGCTTCGCGTCGACTTCTTTTAAAAGGTTGAGATGGATGAAAAATTCAAAAATCTGACGTGCGGCCTGTGCGGAGACTACAACGGAGTGCAGGTGTTCGACGAGTTCATCAAAAACGGTAAAAGCTCAGCAAGGACGCAGCACCAACCTCCGCCTGAGGTGATGCCCCGCCGTCGCTTAAAGAGAGTTTTCCCTGCCCTAACAAACAGAATCTCCACTGAGCATCGCGGAGTACGGGGAGCTGTGGAAGGTGAATGGGCCGACGGAATCCTGCGAGGAGGGAGCTGCTCCGAGCGCCGGCGTCTGTAAAGATCAGGTGGGAGATGAAGCACCGGGGAAAATATCACTGTTCCCTGGTGTATTTTTTTTTCCCATGACTGGGAAAGCGCATTTGACTGGGAAAGCAACATTCCAGGTTTGTGCGAGGAACCCTGAATATTCCTTATACAAAAGTAGTTCCTCTTGAAAACGGCAACTCTGTTTGAGCGTGAGTAAAAATAAAAGTTCTCCCAGCATGAGTAGGATTAGTAAAAAATAAGCGATCCAAATAGTCAGTCGTAGTAGTAAGATTGAGTCCCACAGTTCAAGCAAGTGGTTTGGAGCTATTTAGTGTGTTTGTAGTTTGTGGCATTGTAACTACCACTAATAAAATTAAATCATTCTGCAAATTTTTAACAACAAGAAACTTGGAAATGTCTGAAGGAACAGCAGCGAGTAAGAGGTGTGAGAGGTGTGACCAAATGAATCATGTTTTTTAGTCCGACAAAATGTGCCTGAGTAAATAATGCATACTGTGCATTACCCCCTTTGAGATCTAAAAGTAAAAGGAAAAAAGTAATATTTTCCAAAATCGACTCCAAAAGGTGCAATTTCTTTAAAAGAAATTGCGCACGCAACCGAGGACTTGCGATGATAACAGCAACAACGCTCGGAACGTAGATTCCCATTGTAAATGGTCAATATTTGCAGACGGGCCTGTGCACCAAGCTCCTATCCGGTCCGGCGTTCTCCAGCTGCAAGGACCTGGTCAACACCGACGCCTTCATCAGCGCCTGCGTGCAGGACCTGTGCCGTTGCCAAGGAAACAGCAGAAGCTGCCTGTGTTCCACCGTCTCCGAGTATTCCAGACAGTGTGCGCACGCCGGAGGAAACCCACAGCCGTGGAAGACCGCCCAGCTCTGCGGTGAGGACTGGGGGGACAACACTATTATCTGAATAGTCCAACGTGATAGTCAACTCAGCATAAACTGGCTATAAGTTGATTTACCACTGAGTCGATGTTCCTACTAACTGACAGTTTCATAACTGAGTCAATGTTAATCAGACTCCCTGAATATTGATCATTGGCATAAGGTTGATGTAAGGTGGTTTCGAAGTTTAGGTATAAGGTTAGAGATGGCTAAGTTACACCTAAACTTAAGCATTTCTAACCTAAAAACTATTACCGTATTAGCTTAAAGATGGTTAAGTTCCGCTCTGGGTTTTCTGCTGTTAAGGTCATTATAGGCAGATGGAAGCAAGGTGAAGTCAAATGCATCCAAATGCATACTGAGTTGAGTATTAGCACCGAACTATCCAAGTAAAGAAATGTAAATAGGAAACCTCATGGTTTAACAGGACGTCCACAAACTATGCACAGACACATTTCCGAGACCTTCGTCAGGCATATAGACATAACCTTTGAGTGGTTTTTGCAAAGGTAAGAGGAGCCGTCGATTTTAGCTTTTCCATTTGATTTGGCCTCACAGCGAAGACGTGTCCCTTCAACATGGAGTACAAGGAGTGCGGAAGTCCGTGCACCGACACCTGCAGCAACCCCAAGAGCAGCCAGATGTGTGAAGAGCACTGCACGGATGGATGCTTCTGTCCCGCAGGTAGCTTCTCAGTCCAGAAAAACTGATGCCGAGAGGCCGCTTTGGCTAAAATAAAATACTTCACCCATTCTCGGCGTAAGCTGCGGTTCCCAGACTAACGCACTCTCCACGCGCTCCCAAAGGGACCGTGTTCGACGACGTGATGCAGAGCGGGTGCGTTCCTCTGCACCAGTGCTCCTGCACGCACAACAGGAAGTCCTACCAGCCCGGAGAGTCCTTCTCCAGGGTCTTCCAGAAATGGTAGCCATCCACCTCCACATCTGTTGTCCTGTGAATTCTGCACGAACGTGGCATTCGGCCGGATTAACCGATAAAACCCCGTTTTACAGTATCTGCGTCCAGGGCAAGTGGAATTGTGAGGACACCGACAGCCCGGCGACGTGCTCCATGTTCGGAGGTTCCCACATCATCACCTACGATGAGAAAACATTTACCTTCCACGGAGAATGCTCATATGTCATTTCCAAGGTCAGGGGGCTTGAATGAAGATGTCAAGATTGCGATGACTCAAATGTTTTCTTTTCGATTAACAGCAATAAATAGCTGCATTAACTGAGATGTTCGGTGTGAAACATAACGACATGCTCGGCTGAGAGAAGTTCCATGTGAGATGCCTTCTGAAGTCAGGTGGTTTGATCGATATCCCTTCATTTCTAAAACATGTCGGCAGAGGTATTCCACCTCGCCCCATGATCCAGGGCCCCGCTCCCTGATGGTTTAGACACAGCGAGATCATGAATTTTGAAGTACCTTGGCCCAGATCTACAAGGTCGTACTGGAGAGGACATTTGAATTCCTTTTGAACACGTGAAAAACATGTAGTTATGTATGCACCTGTTTTGGACAACAGGTTATTTGCCACCTCCAGATAATCTCACGTCCTGCTTTTGCGCCACATTTTTTTTCCGAGTTAAAAAGGCGTCATGGCCAATAATTGGTGCGCTACAACCATGGCAGCCGCTGATATTTACACTCATTCACGAGCAAAAGTGAATGTGGTGACCAGTCAAATTGAAATTTATTTTGTAAGATAACATAAGACAACAAATGTATAAAATGAATAATGCACGGCAGTGACTGTCACTCCATGTATCGCAGCGGGAACCAAAAGATAGAAAAACAGAAAATGGATGGAATTCGGCGTTAACCTCGTCTTTGCTGGTTCACAGGCAACGAATGGCAATTTCACCGTTCTGGGTGACCTGGGCAAATGTGGAAAAAGAGACAAAGAAAGCTGTCTGAGCGCCGTTACTCTGGTGTATCAAGGACACAAGGTACAGTGGACAGTGTGACGCCCCCCATTCTGATTGGAGCAGAAGGTCTCGATGGATTCACTCACTGTCATAATGTCACCCTTCCAAATTGCAGATGATTGTGGTCAGAGCAAGTGGAAAGGTTTTATACAATAAACTGATGTCGCCGTTGCCGCTATTCATAGGTGAGTGGCCTCCTTTTCACATTAATTATCCTCTTTTAGAATGCAGCAAACCATCAGTGAAACAAATGCAATGTCTCTTTGCCTTCCTCAGATGATATAACGATCTTCAAGCCATCAACGTTCTTCATCGTCGTCCACACCAACTATGGGCTTCAGCTGGCAATCCAGCTGACTCCCATAATGCAGCTCTACATCACTGTTAGTGCTTCCCATAAAGGAAAAGTCAACGGTAGGTTTCCTTATTCAATATCAATTGATTAAAAGATCTGGCATCGTAGTTCACTGAAATAAATGTCTCATTGGCTCAATTGAAAGTGATAATCCATACGATTATAAGAATCCCATATTGTATACTTAATTTAGCCGGAACTATATAAGAAATTTCTCCTCTATATGCTGTTTCCAATCCGTTAGTGGGGGGTCCACCTTTCCCACCAAGAGTGCAATGATCGGGTACGTGCAAGAGAGTTCACCCTTTTTGTGAACATTCACAAACAAGAACAGCACGGTCAGACGAAAAAATATCCCCACCGCCTGAAATGACAAAAAAAAAAAAAAATCTATCAGTTAGGAGGCAAAATCTACAGAAAGGAACGTGAGTGAGGGTAAACGCAGCAGTGAAAAAAATTCTAATGTAATTTCTGGGACGCAATTACAAAAAAACGTATGGATTACCACTTTAAAATGCTTGCTCCAATTTTTTGGGGGTGGTTTCTCAAAGTAATAATATATACCTCTGTTTTGTAATTGAGGTGTACATTGTTTATGTACATTGGGTGTATGTATTTTCTTAGGTAAGTTGATAAAAGAAAAATAAGGGTGATGCTGCGGTTTCTCCCGTCCCATGCAGGCCTCTGTGGGGACTTCAACAATGTGGCCGCTGACGACTTCAGGGCCCTCAACGGTTTGGTTGAAGGCACAGCTGTATCGTTCGCTAACACCTGGAAGAAACAGTCCAGCTGCCCTGATGTGAAACGCAAATTTGAGAACCTGTGCAGTTTTACTCTCGACAGAGGTGATTAACTGTTGTATATTACACCATATTATATTTCATCACATTATTTAGACACAAAGTGACGTACATTAAGAACATTTCTCACGAGTAGTCAGACTGATGTTACATAACAGTCTTCCTCACCAAAGCCATCAATAGGAACAAGTCAATGTTACGGAATTTATTCATCATACCTTTACATAATTGACCATTATAAACACTTATCCTTGTCTTTTTTTTTTTTGGATCTTTACAGAAAAATACGCCAAGCATTGGTGCTCAATGTTGTCCGACCCCAAAGGAATTTTCTCCAAATGCCATTCTGAGATTTGCCCCGAGGTCTATGAAGCTGTAAGATTTGATTCTATATTTTTATATATCGCCATTTATATAATCATAGTGATGAATACAATATCAATGCGGTTTATCATTTGTTTGTGACGTACATTTGAGGCTCTTTTTTTCTTCTTTATTTTTTTTTATTATGCTGTGACTCCCAGGCTTGCATGCAGGACAGCTGTGCATGTGAGAGGAGCGACGACTGCATGTGTGCCTCTGTGTCCTCGTACGTCCACGCATGTGAGGCTGCAGGCATCTCACTGCAGGGATGGAGGAACGTCACTTGCAGTAAGATCTCCAAAAACAAACCAAAAAATATATAATTATAATATATATATATATATATATATATATATATATATATATATATAAATGTATATATTAATGGGACATGCATTTTGTTGTTGTTATGTACGTTATTATTGTTATTGTTAATGTTAATATTGTTGTTCATGTCAATAATGTTAATGCAAAATTTGATTAAAAATCGTCACTTTTCTTTTCTAATTTCAACAGAGAAATATTCCACCAACTGCCCTGGGAACATGGTGTACGGCTACCGGATGACCAGCTGCGGGAGGACGTGCCTCTCGCTGAGCAAGGCCGACGCCGTGTGCCAGGTGGACTTCGCTCCGGTGGACGGCTGCGGCTGCGCTGAGGGAACCTTCCTGAACGAGGCGGGGAAGTGCGTCCCGGCCTCGAAGTGCTCCTGCTACGAGGGCGACCATGAGATCCTCCCCGGCCAGCCCACCTGGAGACACGGGACTAAATGGTGACCATAGCAACTCTGGATAACGGATTGTTGGGCTGATATCAGGATACATAGGATTCCGTTGGTGTCGACTTCCGTCTGGTCGACATCAACAAACAAAGTCAAAAAACCAGTCTCATGTGGATGTCACCAAAATGTGAGCCTTAATAATTTCCACACATGGATTTTTTTTACATCGATGTAATGACGATCACTGAGGGAAGTGACGGTTGACCTCACAGACAAACATCCAATCCCTAAACTGGAAAACCAAAGATTTACTCTAAAAAGAAGATATGTCGGTTATTCCTCCAGAAGAGAGTTCACTCTACCTCCCTAAATATTTTGATGAAAACATATGACATGATTTTTTAATTGGTCGATTTAAAGATGCAAGTCGAAGTCGATTCATGACTTTGCTAGAGGCTATGGTAATTTAACAAAATTAATCCTAAAAAAAAATGCTATAAAATAATCCCCCTCCAGGTTGATTTTTATTTTTAATTTAAGAGTATTCCATGAAGGAACCTCATGAGCGTTGTTGTCCTGTCTGTCTTTTTGCTTTCCGTGTCCAAACCGCAGCTACTGTAAGGATGGAAAGTTGAACTGTGTCGGAAAGTCGGTTGAGACACGTGAGTCCAGAACATTGACACGGTTTTATCGTTTCCTTGGCATCGTATCGACGTAGAAACCCCGCCCCCATGGCGCACTAACGTCTTCTCCGACTTTCCATTGAATCCCCTCCAGCGTGCGTGGCTCCCATGGTTTTCTTCAACTGCTCAAGCGCTCCAGCGGGCGCCAAGGGCTCGGAATGCCAAGGAACCTGCGGCAGTCTGGACGCCGAATGTGTAATTTGACATTTCGCCCCGCCTGGTAGCACCACGCCAGTGAGACCTGTTCTGAGTCGGTGCAGAAACCTTGCGTTGCGTCGTGTTTTGCAGATGAGCATGCAGTGCGTCTCAGGCTGCGTCTGTCCCGCCGGCCTGCTGTCGGACGGAAAAGGAGGCTGCATCACGGAAGATCTGTGTCCGTGTTCCCACAACGGAGTCTCTTACAGGCCTGGACAGAGCGTCAAGGTGGACTGTAACACCTGGTGAGTGAGCTCTCTGGCCAGTAACATATCTGTATAGTGGATGGCTATTATAACCCAGAGTAGAGTTCAACTCAGGCTTTGTCCTCTTTCCTGGAGTAATGTCGAATAAATCTGGGGTCACGCCAATGGCAGTTTGAGGAGTTCTCAGCTTCAATGTTGTCCAAAGCCCGACTAGACATAATAACCAAAAATGATAAAACTTTATTATCTCATCGTCATAGCACTTGCAAAGCTAGGAAATGGAAATGCACCAAACTTCAATGTGACGGAACTTGCACCATATACGGAGAAGGACATTACATCACCTTCGATGCCAAAAGGTTTTCCTTCCACGGGGACTGTGGATATATCTTTGCACAGGTACCATGGAAGTTTTGGTCATTTTACCACGAGTGTGTGGTTTGTCCACATTTACTTTCAAAATAAAAGATGATTTATTATCTCTCAGGATTATTGCGGCAATGGGACACAAGGCACCTTCAGGGTTATCACCGAGAACGTCCCATGTGGAAACAGTGAAAGCTCCTGCGCCACCGCCATCAAGCTCTTCTTAGGGGTACAGGATCCCCATGGACACAACGCTAAAACGCTCAAACACCAGCTTTGGCTTTTGTCTGCAAATTAATGTTATTTGTTCCTTTTAGAACACTGAGATGGTGCTGTCGGAGGAAAATGTCAAGGTTATAAAGCCAAAGAGCGCGGTGGCCGTGCCCTATAAGGTCCACTCCATTGGCATATATCTCGTCATTGAGGCTCAGAACGGCCTGATCCTCATCTGGGACAAGGAGACCACGCTGTTGATAAAACTCAGCTCCTCGTTCAATGTGAGGGTAACAGGGACCTTAGAGGCTTGTCCCATCCTGTCTAAAATTTTGAGGATTGGAAAAAAATCTAGTTTCATTTACATTTCTGTCATTACATTTCAATGTTCCCTTTCTTCATGTAGACCCAGCAGAAGTAGTCTGGCTGTTAGGATGGTTATTTTGGTTATTTCTGACTGAAGGACTGATTCGGTGATTTCATATAGGACTGATTCAGTGCGTTCAGCGCTTAATTCAGTGCAAATTAGGAATCTTAATTGACGATGTTCTTCAATTAGGATGCTCCTATTATGATCAATGCCTAATCTAAAGATATTTTAGGGTTTCAGACCATTTCCGTAATATCCAAACTGTTCTCATTTCAAAACCAAACAAACAAGATTTAACAAGCCTACGCTTTTACCAATTTCACAATCTAACAATCCATTTCCAGGGAAAAATCTGCGGACTTTGTGGGAACTACGACGGAAACGTGAAGAACGATTTCACCACCGCGAGCAACGAAGTCGTGGTTGACGCACTTGAGTTTGGAAACAGCTGGAAACTTTCACCCACGTGCCCCAACACCGAAGCTCAGAAGAACCCGTGCGCTCTGTACTCCCAACGGCAGGTGTGGGCCTTGAAACAATGCAGCATCATCAACAGCGAGGTGTTCGCAGCTTGCCGCTCGCAGGTAAAGACGGAAATAGTGTCCAAAATTTGAATGTGAAATGTTTAGTTAAACAACATGTCTTGCGGTGTAATCCACTGGTGAGATGACATGCAAATCCTACAACGTACCGACTGACATTATTTTGGCTCCTCTGCGAAGGTGGATCCCCAGAACTATTACGAAGCCTGTGTGAAGGACTCGTGCGCTTGCAACTCCGGAGGAGACTGCAAGTGTTTCTGCTCCGCGGTGGCGGCGTACGCAGCCGCCTGCAGTCGCGCTGGAAGCTGCGTGAGGTGGAGGACGCCCACAATCTGCCGTGAGTCTCCGATGTCTGTCGGGTGGATGAAGTCATTACGTTAGAGTATTACCCTGGGTTTTTTTTCTTTTGTGAAGGCTGGTTCTACAAACCGGATCCAAGAGCCCCAATACATTCTGGGAAAAGCTTGATTGTGAAATCAGTTTGACACAATTTGCTCCTTTAACCAGTCTTTAATCAGTGAGCATTCCTTCTTCATATAGCACTTTTCTGTGATTTCTACAACGCCGCTGGAGAATGCGAATGGCACTACGAGGCGTGTGGAAAACCGTGCATGAGGACGTGCAAGAACCCATCTGCAAAGTGCTCCGAGCAGATTCCAGCTCTAGAAGGTACAACAAGCACCTTTACATCCTCTCTAGTGTGTGCACGTGTGTGACTCCTCTCCAGTGTGCATACATGCTCTCGACGAAGATATATCTGATTGTTTTCAGGCTGCTATCCCAGATGCCCGCCTGAACGCCCTTATTTGGAGGAAAGCACCATGAAGTGTGTGGCGGGACAGGAGTGTGGTTGCTATGGTGATGGAGGGAAACATTACAACGAAGGCGAAATAATGCCCACGGCGGAGAATTGTAATACATGGTATGGTACTAATCTAACTGTGGAAGAGAACTGCTTGTTCAACCTTGTATTAATATTACATTTTACCAAATATGTTGTACATATGCAAGAATTAAATATATATATATATATATATATATATTAAATTAAATAATATAGAAGTAATATAAAAAATATATTACCAAATAACAGAAAATGCCAACTTCACAAAAATCAGAACTTAAAACAAAAAGCATGTTTGAGTAAATGATTTAAGGGCACTTGCTCAGCCAGCCCAGGGGTCCTGATACCAAGGGCTGTGTCATACCTGGTGGATTAATACTATGCATGATGAAGGGGAATAAAATATGAATAAAAGCATATATCATATTTCATATAAAATCACTGAATATTTTTTTCTTTTTAAATAACAGCATTATATAACTGAATACATAATTATGATGGCGAACATTTTATAAAAATAATAAACTAATAGCAATGTTTGTTAAAATAGTATTTTTAAAGAAAATAATAAAAACAACTATTGCTTTGCAGTCATTGCTCATCATCACAAGCCAAATGCACCTATGATGTCAAAGGTGAGTACCATACCACTAAACCATTTATTTATTAAGATTCTGCTGGATCGTGTAATTATAAAATACTGTGAATAAATACAATACGATCAATACATAAACTAATGAAAATATTAAAGAAATTCACTAATCTTTCACTTTTTTTCCCTTTTCAGCTTGCATCTGTATTTATGGTGACAATACTTACAAGTATGGTGACATAATCTACAACACACATGATGGGGACCAAACCTGCTTCATTGCTGTGTGCGGAGAACATGGACACGTCAACAAAACCCTTATACATTGTGTTACGACCCAGGCACCCACAACAACCATTTTCAATTTTACAACTTCTGGTGAGAATTACATTCAAGAGCAGGCATTTGGACAAACAATATTTATTTCAGTTCATAAATATAGCCTCTCCTTTGGGTGGTCATATTACAAAAATAAAATCTTTCACTGTTTCTAAATGAGGACAATAGGATTACAGTGATTTGAAATGTTGCTCACTCTCGATAAAAAGGGAGAGCATTGCATTATTATACATTGTGAATTGAAATGTCCAAATATTGTTTATTTTACAGGAATTTCAACCACTATCAGCACTACTGTGAGTCTTACTTCAACCACAGCATTGCCCACCACCACCACAACCACACAGCAGCCCACCACCACCACCACCACCACCACCACAACTACAGAGCAGCCAACCACAACCACAGAGCAGCCTACTACTTCACCCATCACAGAGCAGCCTACCACCACAAAAACAGAGAGCCCCACCACCACCACAGAGCAGCCCACCACCACAACCACACAGCAGCCCACCACCACAACCACACAGCAGCCCACCACCACAACCACACAGCAGCCCATCATCACCACAACCACAACAGAGCAGCCTACAACCACTGAAGTTATTACAACTACTTCAACCACAAAAGCACCAACAACTACTGGATGCATTGTTTGTAAATGGACAGACTGGATCAACAATGATTATCCTGACACAAATGGCGGAGATTCTGAACTAATACAATCAATTAAAAACCCTGACCTGAGAATTTGCAGCAAGCCTTTGGAAATAGAGTGCAGAGCAAAACAGTACAAAGATTTGACTTTGGCTCAAGTAGGTCAGAAGGTTAAATGTGACCCAAAGGTCGGGCTGATTTGTCGCAACCAAGACCAGAGCTTGCCGCCTATGTGTTTAGATTATGAGATACGTGTCAAATGCTGTGTTGACCAATGCCAAACCACGGCCAGCACAACTACAGCTCCAGCAACAACCACACAACAGCCAACTACCACAGTAACAACCACACAGCAGTACACCAGCACAACAACTCAAGAAAGCTTGAGCACTGCAGGACCAACCACATCAAGCTCCACCACCACGGCAACAACCACAAAACTACCGACAACTACGACAACCACAGAACAACCCACCTCAACAGCAACCACAGAGCAGCCAACCACTACCAAATCAACCACAGAGAAACCAACAAGTAAATTAACGACCAAGAAAACGTCTGGGACTACAGTTACTGAACAGCCATCCACCACAGCAACTACAGCATCGACCACAACGACTTCAACCACGACAATAGCAACTACAGTAGCAACCACTGAGCAGCCCACCACCACCACAACTACAAAGCAGCCCACCACCACAACCACAGAGCAGCCCACCACCACAACCACACAGCAGCCCATCATCACCACAACCACAACAGAGCAGCCTACAACCACTGAAGTTATTACAACTACTTCAACCACAAAAGCACCAACGACTACTGGATGCATTGTTTGTAAATGGACAGACTGGATCAACAATGATTATCCTGACACAAATGGCGGAGATTCTGAACTAATACAATCAATTAAAAACCCTGACCTGAGAATTTGCAGCAAGCCTTTGGAAATAGAGTGCAGAGCAAAACAGTACAAAGATTTGACTTTGGCTCAAGTAGGTCAGAAGGTTAAATGTGACCCAAAGGTCGGGCTGATTTGTCACAACCAAGACCAGAGCTTGCCGCCTATGTGTTTAGATTATGAGATACGTGTCAAATGCTGTGTTGACCAATGCCAAACCACGGCCAGCACAACTACAGCTCCAGCAACAACCACACAACAGCCAACTACCACATTAACAACCACACAGCAGTTCACCAGCACAACAACTCAAGAAAGCGTGAGCACTGCAGGACCAACCACATCAAGCTCCACCACCACGGCAACAACCACAAAACTACCGACAACTACAACAACCACAGAACAACCCACCACAACAGCAACCACAGAGCAGCCAACCACTACCAAAACAACCACAGAGAAACCAACAAGTACATTAACGACCAAGAAAACGTCTGGGACTACAGTTACTGAACAGCCATCCACCACAGCAACTACAGCATCGACCACAACGACTTCAACCACGACAATAGCAACTACAGTAGCAACCACTAAGCAGCCCACCACCACCACAACGACAAAGCAGCCCACCACCACAACCACAGAGCAGCCTACCACCACTCCAACCACCACAGAGCAGCCTACAACCACTACAGAGCAGCCTACTAGTTCACCAGCCACAGAACAAACAACCACCACAACAGAGCAGGTCTTCACTGGTGGCCCAAAGTCATCCACAGCCCCTACCACAGAGAAGCTCATCGATGCAACCACACAGCAGTCCACCACCACCACTACAACCACCCAACAGCCAACTACCATAGTATCAACCACTGAGAAGCCCACCACCACCACCACCACCACCACCACAACTACAGAGCAGCCAACCACAACCACAGAGCAGCCTACTACTTCACCCACCACAGAGCAGCCTACCACCACAATAACAGAGAGCCCCACCACCACCACAGAGCAGCCCACCACCACAACCACACAGCAGCCCATCATCACCACAACCACAACAGAGCAGCCTACAACCACTGAAGTTATTACAACTACTTCAACCACAAAAGCACCAACAACTACTGGATGCATTGTTTGTAAATGGACAGACTGGATCAACAGTGATTATCCTGACACAAATGGCGGAGATTCTGAACTAATACAATCAATTAAAAACCCTGACCTGAGAATTTGCAGCAAGCCTTTGGAAATAGAGTGCAGAGCAAAACAGTACAAAGATTTGACTTTGGCTCAAGTAGGTCAGAAGGTTAAATGTGACCCAAAGGTCGGGCTGATTTGTCGCAACCAAGACCAGAGCTTGCCGCCTATGTGTTTAGATTATGAGATACGTGTCAAATGCTGTGTTGACCAATGCCAAACCACGGCCAGCACAACTACAGCTCCAGCAACAACCACACAACAGCCAACTACCACAGTAACAACCACACAGCAGTACACCAGCACAACAACTCAAGAAAGCTTGAGCACTGCAGGACCAACCACATCAAGCTCCACCGCCACGGCAACAACCACAAAACTACCGGCAACTACGACAACCACAGAACAACCCACCACAACAGCAACCACAGAGCAGCCAACCACTACCAAAACAACCACAGAGAGACCAACAAGTACATTAACGACCAAGAAAACATCTGGCACTACAGTTACTGAACAGCCATCCACCACAGCAACTACAGCATCGACCACAACGACTTCAACCACGACAATAGCAACTACAGTAGCAACCACTGAGCAGCCCACCACCACCACAACTACAAAGCAGCCCACCACCACAACCACAGAGCAGCCCACCACCACAACCACACAGCAGCCCATCATCACCACAACCACAACAGAGCAGCCTACAACCACTGAAGTTATTACAACTACTTCAACCACAAAAGCACCAACAACTACTGGATGCATTGTTTGTAAATGGACAGACTGGATCAACAATGATTATCCTGACACAAATGGCGGAGATTCTGAACTAATACAATCAATTAAAAACCCTGACCTGAGAATTTGCAGCAAGCCTTTGGAAATAGAGTGCAGAGCAAAACAGTACAAAGATTTGACTTTGGCTCAAGTAGGTCAGAGGGTTAAATGTGACCCAAAGGTCGGGCTGATTTGTCGCAACCAAGACCAGAGCTTGCCGCCTATGTGTTTAGATTATGAGATACGTGTCAAATGCTGTGTTGACCAATGCCAAACCACAGCCAGCACAACTACAGCTCCAGCAACAACCACACAACAGCCAACTACCACAGTAACAACCACACAGCAGTACACCAGCACAACAACTCAAGAAAGCTTGAGCACTGCAGGACCAACCACATCAAGCTCCACCGCCACGGCAACAACCACAAAACTACCGGCAACTACGACAACCACAGAACAACCCACCACAACAGCAACCACAGAGCAGCCAACCACTACCAAAACAACCACAGAGAAACCAACAAGTACATTAACGACCAAGAAAACGTCTGGCACTACAGTTACTGAACAGCCATCCACCACAGCAACTACAGCATCGACCACAACGACTTCAACCACGACAATAGCAACTACAGTAGCAACCACTGAGCAGCCCACCACCACCACAACTACAAAGCAGCCCACCACCACAACCACAGAGCAGCCCACCACCACAACCACACAGCAGCCCATCATCACCACAACCACAACAGAGCAGCCTACAACCACTGAAGTTATTACAACTACTTCAACCACAAAAGCACCAACAACTACTGGATGCATTGTTTGTAAATGGACAGACTGGATCAACAATGATTATCCTGACACAAATGGCGGAGATTCTGAACTAATACAATCAATTAAAAACCCTGACCTGAGAATTTGCAGCAAGCCTTTGGAAATAGAGTGCAGAGCAAAACAGTACAAAGATTTGACTTTGGCTCAAGTAGGTCAGAAGGTTAAATGTGACCCAAAGGTCGGGCTGATTTGTCGCAACCAAGACCAGAGCTTGCCGCCTATGTGTTTAGATTATGAGATACGTGTCAAATGCTGTGTTGACCAATGCCAAACCACGGCCAGCACAACTACAGCTCCAGCAACAACCACACAACAGCCAACTACCACAGTAACAACCACACAGCAGTACACCAGCACAACAACTCAAGAAAGCTTGAGCACTGCAGGACCAACCACATCAAGCTCCACCGCCACGGCAACAACCACAAAACTACCGGCAACTATGACAACTACAGAACAACCCACCACAACAGCAACCACAGAGCAGCCAACCACTACCAAAACAACCACAGAGAAACCAACAAGTGCATTAACGACCAAGAAAACGTCTGGGACTACAGTTACTGAACAGCCATCCACCACAGCAACTACAGCATCGACCACAACGACTTCAACCACGACAATAGTAACTACAGTAGCAACCACTGAGCAGCCCACCACCACCACAACTACAAAGCAGCCCACCACCACAACCACAGAGCAGCCCACCACCACAACCACACAGCAGCCCATCATCACCACAACCACAACAGAGCAGCCTACAACCACTGAAGTTGTTACAACTACTTCAACCACAAAAGCACCAACAACTACTGGATGCATTGTTTGTAAATGGACAGACTGGATCAACAATGATTATCCTGACACAAATGGCGGAGATTCTGAACTAATACAATCAATTAAAAACCCTGACCTGAGAATTTGCAGCAAGCCTTTGGAAATAGAGTGCAGAGCAAAACAGTACAAAGATTTGACTTTGGCTCAAGTAGGTCAGAAGGTTAAATGTGACCCAAAGGTCGGGCTGATTTGTCGCAACCAAGACCAGAGCTTGCCGCCTATGTGTTTAGATTATGAGATACGTGTCAAATGCTGTGTTGACCAATGCCAAACCACGGCCAGCACAACTACAGCTCCAGCAACAACCACACAACAGCCAACTACCACAGTAACAACCACACAGCAGTACACCAGCACAACAACTCAAGAAAGCTTGAGCACTGCAGGACCAACCACATCAAGCTCCACCGCCACGGCAACAACCACAAAACTACCGGCAACTACGACAACTACAGAACAACCCACCACAACAGCAACCACAGAGCAGCCAACCACTACCAAAACAACCACAGAGAAACCAACAAGTGCATTAACGACCAAGAAAACGTCTGGGACTACAGTTACTGAACAGCCATCCACCACAGCAACTACAGCATCGACCACAACGACTTCAACCACGACAATAGTAACTACAGTAGCAACCACTGAGCAGCCCACCACCACCACAACTACAAAGCAGCCCACCACCACAACCACAGAGCAGCCCACCACCACAACCACACAGCAGCCCATCATCACCACAACCACAACAGAGCAGCCTACAACCACTGAAGTTGTTACAACTACTTCAACCACAAAAGCACCAACAACTACTGGATGCATTGTTTGTAAATGGACAGACTGGATCAACAATGATTATCCTGACACAAATGGCGGAGATTCTGAACTAATACAATCAATTAAAAACCCTGACCTGAGAATTTGCAGCAAGCCTTTGGAAATAGAGTGCAGAGCAAAACAGTACAAAGATTTGACTTTGGCTCAAGTAGGTCAGAAGGTTAAATGTGACCCAAAGGTCGGGCTGATTTGTCGCAACCAAGACCAGAGCTTGCCGCCTATGTGTTTAGATTATGAGATACGTGTCAAATGCTGTGTTGACCAATGCCAAACCACGGCCAGCACAACTACAGCTCCAGCAACAACCACACAACAGCCAACTACCACAGTAACAACCACACAGCAGTTCACCAGCACAACAACTCAAGAAAGCTTGAGCACTGCAGGACCAACCACATCAAGCTCCACCACCACGGCAACAACCACAAAACTACCGACAACTACGACAACCACAGAACAACCCACCACAACAGCAACCACAGAGCAGCCAACCACTACCAAAACAACCACAGAGAAACCAACAAGTACATTAACGACCAAGAAAACGTCTGGGACTACAGTTACTGAACAGCCATCCACCACAGCAACTACAGCATCGACCACAACGACTTCAACCACGACAATAGCAACTACAGTAGCAACCACTGAGCAGCCCACCACCACCACAACGACAAAGCAGCCCACCACCACAACCACAGAGCAGCCCACCACCACAACCACACAGCAGCCCATCATCACCACAACCACAACAGAGCAGCCTACAACCACTGAAGTTATTACAACTACTTCAACCACAAAAGCACCAACAACTACTGGATGCATTGTTTGTAAATGGACAGACTGGATCAACAATGATTATCCTGACACAAATGGCGGAGATTCTGAACTAATACAATCAATTATAAACCCTGACCTGAGAATTTGCAGCAAGCCTTTGGAAATAGAGTGCAGAGCAAAACAGTACAAAGATTTGACTTTGGCTCAAGTAGGTCAGAAAGTTAAATGTGACCCAAAGGTCGGGCTGATTTGTCGCAACCAAGACCAGAGCTTGCCGCCTATGTGTTTAGATTATGAGATACGTGTCAAATGCTGTGTTGACCAATGCCAAACCACGGCCAGCACAACTACAGCTCCAGCAACAACCACACAACAGCCAACTACCACAGTAACAACCACACAGCAGTCCACCACCACCATTACAACCACCCAACAGCCAACTACCGTAGTACCAACCACTGAGAAGCCCACCACCAGCATAACCACAGAGCAGCCAACCACAACTACAGAGCAGCCTACTACTTCACCAACCACAGAGCAGCCTACCACCACAATAACAGAGAACCCCACCACCACCACTAAGCAGCCCACCACCACAACCACACAGCAGCCCATCATCACCACAACCACAACAGAGCAGCCTACAACCACTGCAGTTATTACAACTACTTCAACCACAAAAGCACCAACAACTACTGGATGCATTGTTTGTAAATGGACAGACTGGATCAACAGTGATTATCCTGACACAAATGGCGGAGATTCTGAACTAATACAATCAATTATAAACCCTGACCTGAGAATTTGCAGCAAGCCTTTGGAAATAGAGTGCAGAGCAAAACAGTACAAAGATTTGACTTTGGCTCAAGTAGGTCAGAAGGTTAAATGTGACCCAAAGGTCGGGCTGATTTGTCGCAACCAAGACCAGAGCTTGCCGCCTATGTGTTTAGATTATGAGATACGTGTCAAATGCTGTGTTGACCAATGCCAAACCACGGCCAGCACAACTACAGCTCCAGCAACAACCACACAACAGCCAACTACCACAGTAACAACCACACAGCAGTTCACCAGCACAACAACCCAAGAAGGCTTGAGCACTGCAGGACCAACCACATCAAGTTCCACCACCACGGCAACAACCACAAAACTACCGACAACTACGACAACCACAGAACAACCCACCTCAACAGCAACCACAGTGCAGCCAACCACTACCAAAACAACCACAGAGAAACCAACAAGTACATCAACGACCAAGAACACGTCTGGGACTACAGTTACTGAACAGCCATCCACCACAGCAACTACAGCATCGACCACAACGACTTCAACCACGACAATAGCAACTACAGTAGCAACCACTGAGCAGCCCACCACCACCACAACTACAAAGCAGCCCACCACCACAACCACAGAGCAGCCCACCACCACTTCAACCACAACAGAGCGGCCTACAACCACTACAGAGCAGCCTACTAGTTCACCAACCACAGAACAAACAACCACCACAACAGAGCCGGTCTTCACTGGTGGCCCAAAGTCATCCACAGCCCTTATCACAAAGGAGCACATCCCTGCAACCACACAGCAGTCCACCACCACCACTACAACCACCCGACAGCCAACTACCATAGTACCAACCACTGAGAAGCCCACCACCACCACCACCACCACAACTACAGAGCAGCCAACCACAACCACAGAGCAGCCTACTACTTCACCCACCACAGAGCAGCCTACCACCACAATAACAGAAAACCCCACCACCACAGAGCAGCCAACCACAACCACAGAGCAGCCTACTACTTCACCAACCACAGAGAAGCCCACCACCACAACCACACAGCAGCCCATCATCACCACAACCACAACAGAGCAGCCTACAACCACTGAAGGGATTACAACTACTTCAACCACAAAAGCACCAACAACTACTGGATGCATTGTTTGTAAATGGACAGACTGGATCAACAATGATTATCCTGACACAAATGGCGGAGATTCTGAACTAATACAATCAATTAAAAACCCTGACCTGAGAATTTGCAGCAAGCCTTTGGAAATAGAGTGCAGAGCAAAACAGTACAAAGATTTGACTTTGGCTCAAGTAGGTCAGAAGGTTAAATGTGACCCAAAGGTCGGGCTGATTTGTCGCAACCAAGACCAGAGCTTGCCGCCTATGTGTTTAGATTATGAGATACGTGTCAAATGCTGTGTTGACCAATGCCAAACCACAGCCAGCACAACTACAGCTCCAGCAACAACCACACAACAGCCAACTACCACAGTAACAACCACACAGCAGTTCACCAGCACAACAACCCAAGAAAGCTTGAGCACTGCAGGACCAACCACATCAAGTTCCACCACCACGGCAACAACCACAAAACTACCGACAACTACGACAACCACAGAACAACCCACCTCAACAGCAACCACAGAGCAGCCAACCACTACCAAAACAACCACAGAGAAACCAACAAGTACATCAACGACCAAGAACACGTCTGGGACTACAGTTACTGAACAGCCATCCACCACAGCAACTACAGCATCGACCACAACGACTTCAACCACGACAATAGCAACTACAGTAGCAACCACTGAGCAGCCCACCACCACCACCACAACTACAGAGCAGCCAACCACAACCACAGAGCAGCCTACTACTTCACCCACCACAGAGCAGCCTACCACCACAATAACAGAGAACCCCACCACCACCACAGAGCAGCCCACCACCACCACAACCACACAGCAGCCCACCACCACCACCACCGAGCAGCCCACCTTAATGACCTCTACAAGTTCCTCAACAGCCTCTACTTCACTACCTACACCGTCATCAGCACAACCAGGCAGTACAACTTTGTGTGTCTGCAAGTACAGGGATCGTCAATTCTCTCCTGGTGAGTTCGACCTGTTAGGATATGCGGCATGACAGTTTGTTTTTCTTTTTCAAATGTTAGCTTGTTGCATAAAAAAAGCTAAAAAAATATTGGTCATTCAAATCCAATAATGTTCAAATCTGGTGTTCACAGGGGTTCATTTTGGTGGGGGAAATGGGTGGACTCTAATTCTCAATTCTAGCCAACCTATTGAAGTTATTTTTTTATGAAAGGTCAAACATCTGGATAAATGTGGACAGCATCCACGCTCGTCTGCTCCCAATATAATTCCAGATCGTTTGGTACTTTCATCTCACACTGTTAAAATATGTTGTTAGGTTCCTTCATCTATAATGAGACGGATGGGGCAGGCTGGTGCTTCACATCCTATTGCAATTCAACATGTAACGTTGAGAAGCGTGCCACACCATGTCATACGACCACACCAAGTGCACCGACAACAACTCCTACCCCAGAAACTCCTTCCGGAGACTGTGAGCAGCTTACACCATCTAGGAAGGTATGGGAACATGAGAGCAATGCATTCACATTATGAGAAACTATTATGAGTCATACTTCAAATTGGACAAAATTATTCAAATAAGGGGAGCAATTTTTAATGAGGTTGTTTTGAAAAATGTGACTGTATAATGTAATCTATCAGTTGATCCTTATCAAAGGCATCCATTCGTGTTTACTGAGTAATTAACTAATGCTGTAGTCAATGCCATAATTGTGTTTTCCACATGATGAAAGCGTCTTATTTCTGAACTTTGTACTATATTAAGAAATCATTAACAAACATCTTTGGAACTATTCTTGTGTAAAATAAGCCATTAATTAACAGTTGTACATATTTCAGTCTGAGGCTATTCAAAAACCTCTTTTCGTTAATACTGTCACTTCGCCCACGGCAGAATGGTGAATCGTGGACGTCGAGCAACTGTTCCACTGAAACATGCGATAACGGCCGAGTAATCACCACATATGTGAAATGTCTGCACGTGACCAAACCCGTGTGTGAGAACAGCCACCAGCCAGTTCGGGTGTACGACGAGGCGGGATGCTGCTTCCACTACGAATGCAAATGTGAGTCTAAATCCATTCAAAGCAAACGCTTCAAATTAAACACTTTTTATGGAGACATCGCCTGGTTTCACTGAGGCCGATATTCAATGTTGACGTCACACTCACTTCACCATTTTGTGTTGTCAGGTGTATGCACCGGATGGGGAGATCCTCATTTTGTGACATTTGATGGGAAATATTACAGTTTTCAGGAAAACTGCACATACGTCTTGGTGAAGGAGGTTGTTTCCCGACACAATTTCAGTATCCTCATCGACAACGAACACTGTGATTCTTCTGGAAAAGTGTCGTGTGCTCACTCCCTGATTGTGTCTTACAAAAACTATGAAATCGTCCTCACACAGGAGAGGGTACCGAAGACTGTGAACCTGGTAAAACTCACAGCAATCACCATCTGTTTCATATAAATTGTGATTTTTTTTTCCCCATTTTGTTAATATTTTATATGTACACCAACAAATGATTTGCTAATGAAGCTTGATAACCGATATGCATGATTTAAAATATCTGTGATTATAGGGGTTATGCATACCTTTGGTTTACACAAATTCAAGTACCGAAGCAACCCATAACATGCAATCTTGATAAGAACTAATCAGAAAGAAATCTGAACTGATTTTAATTGACTTTATGTTTTTCTTTTAGATATATGTAAATGGAAAGCAGGTAATCCCGATATATTCCAATAAGGACTTCATCATCACAAGCACTGTGATCGAAATGGTCGTAAAAATCCCAGAAATCGGTGCAACCATCATGTTCAAAGGACTCTCTTTTACCATCGACCTGCCATATTCCATCTTCCACAACAACACAGAGGGACAGTGTGGTGAGCTGACAACTAACCTAACCGAATGCTATTATTTCAAAAACAGCAGCAAATACAATGTAAAACAAAACAAGGGTTCCCAAACCGGGGTCCGTTGCCCCTAGGAGTCTTTGAACAGACTGCAAGGGGTCTGCAGCAGAATCATACTGTATTCCCATTTTATTTTTATGATTATTTTTTAATACTTTTTACATATATTACAATTTTAATTTTGACATTGGTTTCCACAAGGTACCTGTGATAACGACAAAACGAATGACTGCAGATTGTCAAACGGCCAGATCCATCCCTCATGTGTTGAGATGGCTCATGATTGGTATGTCAAGGATAAGAAGAAGCCATACTGTGACAACCTGCCCACCCCTTCACCAACAGCTGTGTTCACAACACAACCGCCAGCTAACTGCAGCACAGACATTTGTGAAATCATTCACAGCAAGTAAGAAAAAACAAACACCAACACACTTGTGCAATAGTCTGGGTGCCACGCCATTGTTCCAACGGCCCATTATTCCAAAGCCCCAATAGTCCAAAAAATGTCCCATTGGACTTGGACGACACCCTAACCCTAACTCTAACCCTGACCATCTGCTATTTTGCTTGTTTGAAATGTGCAAATTTCTTTTTGAAGAGTTTTCAAGGAATGCCACAAAGTTTTGCCACCCCAGCCCTACTACGAGGCGTGCAAATATGATGTTTGCCACATGTCACAAGAGGCAGTGGGCTGCTCCAGTTTGAAGATGTACGCGGCGATGTGCGCTTCCAACTCCATCTGCGTGGACTGGAGGGACTCTACCAATGGAACATGTGGTATGAGGATTTTACCATCATTTGATCACTTGCCGCTGAAATTCTTAACAAGCGGTTTGGTCAGTTCTTAACTCTTTGGATCCACTCTGTTTTTGCAGAATATCCTTGTCCAGAACATAAGGTCTACAAGCCGTGCAGCTCGACTCTCGTACCAACATGTAATGCAAGGTAACAACAGTAAAAAACTCAACATTAGTTTCTCTTTCACACTTCAGTAAATGACATTAGTTGTTGTCGTTGTTCTGTACCGTGCTGTAATGCACAGTTTTCTCAGTATTAATAAAACATACAGTAAAAGTAACCGATATATTGTCCTAGTCCTTGATGCCTTCCTTTCACCATAGGTACAATGAGAGGTACGTGGAGCCCTGTAAGTTGAGGAACAGTATGCAGATGTCCGTGTGTCAGAGCTCCACGGAGGGATGTTTCTGTCCCGAGGGGACGATCTTGTTCGGGTCAAACTCTGACAGCTGTGTCTCCTCCTGTAAGACCACCTTGATGTTACTTTTAAAAATCCATCGCATAAACTGTGTAATCATGTAAAATCAAAGTACCTAACCGAAGACTGGACATCTCCTTTTGTTTTTAAGGTTGTACTGGACCTAACGGAAAACCAACAAAGGTATAAATGTGCTTAATATTCATAAGTTTAGGATTTATTTGTCTTGTGTTTGTCGTGAGTTCTCATGTGTGCGCTCTTCGTTTTCCTTTCCTTCAGATTGGTGAGAAGTGGGTTACGGACTGCCAGACGTGTGTGTGCGATGAGGAGACGCTCAGCGTCCAGTGTGAGCCGGTGAAGTGTCCGCCCCTGGGGCCGCTGCCCTGCAACCAGGAAGGCGAGGTGTTGGTCAACCACACGGTGGGCTGCTGCCCGAGCCAGAAATGTGGTGAGCGATCAGCTGATTTGACATTCTGATCGTCAAGATCATTACGTAATAGTCATGTGTCAACACGTCCGATCCTGAGGAAGACGATTATATTACATTATATTGTATTATATTATTACATGGTTGTGTGGAATACTTGATTCTGACTGGTCGATAGCAGCAATCAGTGGTCAATTATCTGATTACAATGACCGTTGCCAGTGACAACCACTCCTACATCGCTGTGGAACGATATTTATCAGCGGAAGCTCTTAAACTAGTCATAAAATGATTTCAAATCAATATTCGGTCTCAGTGGTTTAATAAGGGATAATATGCATATTATATTATATCATACGAAATTATTAATTTGTTGAACTGTACAGTTGCTTATCCTGGTTTGTGTTCAAACCAATATGAACAGAAAACAGTAAGAGACTTTAACCCAGAAAACCAATCTGTGGACCAGGTTCTATATTTCAGAAAGTTATTTTCACCATAACACACTTAATGCTCGTGATATTTACCCTCCAACAACAGAATGCGAAAGAAAACTGTGTTCAGAGCCAAAGAAGTGTCCGCTGGGATTCGAGCTGAAGATGAACATGTCAGAGGATGCTTGCTGCCCCAAGTATACGTGTGGTGAGCTCCTCAGTAGAGTCATTCTGCAAATATTTACACATCAGATGTGATGGAAAAGTAAAGAAATCTGCTTTTGCCACTGTTAAAACTTTTCATACTTTTTTTTATTCAGTACCTGCTGGAGTCTGTGTATTCAATGATACTGAGTACAAGGTAAGTACCGTATGATGTCATATGATGGGATGTCATTTTTACACAGTTTTAAAGAAAAAGCATTTGCCTTTTACATATATTTTGGTGTGTTTTATCTGCAAATATTTCAGTGGTCTCCATAAACATTAAAAGTCTGAGACGCTGATATTTTGCCAGGATATCTGAAATACTTAATAGATCATTTGTACAGTAGATGTATTCTCTATCATATCAAATTTTGAGTTATATAAACTAAAATGCTAAATAACTTAATGATGCTCCAAATTTAGGGTGAAAAGTTTGAACAGATAACTGTAATAATTAGAGACACTTGGAACAAGAGAACGTGTCCCTTGCTTCATCCCGTCCCAAATTTCCTCCCAGAGGTACAATAAAAAGCGACCGAATGTCACAGTTCACGGTCGTTCCTGTGTTTCTCCAGCCTGGGGTGAAGTTTCCCAAATCCCCCTGTGAAACGTGCACCTGCACCCAAACCTTGGATCCTCACAGCAGGTTGAACACCATTATATGTGACGTGCAGATCTGCTCCAACCGCCAGTGTCAACCGGTAATTATATCAACCTTCTGGGGCCTTTTTCACCGAGATGGAAACATTTGCATTTAAATTGAATAATATAGAATACATTATATTTTAAATAGGGTACATTAGTATATGTATTGTAACATATAACTGTCTATCCTCCTCTCCAAAAAGGGCTCAGAGTATAAGATCCAGCCTGGACAATGTTGTGGAACCTGTATAAAGAAGAGATGCGTTGTGGAGCTGGCCGACAATTCCTCTCATGACATCGAGGTGGGTTGGGTGTGTGATAGGAAACAACTTCATTTTAGACGCATTCAGCGCTTAATCAAAGCCGCGCTGCCTCTGGTCCGCAGCCTTCACAGTCCTGGTCGCCTCCGAATGACAACTGCACCAAGTACGAATGCGTCAAGATGAAGGAGGATTTGAAGCTGGTGATGTCTAAGATTCAGTGCGCTGAATTCAACCCACACAACTGTGTCCCTGTGAGTGATTCAAGAATCATAACCTACGATCAACTGTTTATTTTTATTTTTATGGAATAACAAATAAAGTACTCGTTCTGAGACTTTCATTTAATCGGGTATAAACGTGGGAGAGGATCTCCTTATTCATTTCAAAAGACATCATTTGAGTGGATGCCACCCGTTTCGTTTTTGGTTCGTTTTCCCGGGTCCACATGGATGACATGACGGGTTGAATGGGCATAAATGAACGAAAAACGAAAACAATGAATTTGCCAAAACAGTCGACTGTGACGAGCAAAGAAAGCGGCTCGTCAATGTCATGTGGCTTTGGTCAACAGCCTTTTCATAACATTTTAACTTTGAAAACAATTTGACGTTAAAATGTAAGTGTAATTGAAATTTCACTTCAATTTGTTATTAATTACACTAAACTTAATTATTAAGTTTGTCTTTTTTACAGGGAACTGAGAAACAGGATGAGAATGGCTGTTGCAGAACATGTAAGTGACTCTGAAAAACCTTTGTCTTCACGTTCCCTTTCTATGAAACTCAGTTATTCTCACAGCCCTTTTATGTAAATCTGTTTTTTTCTTTTGGTTTATTTTAAATGAAATGGTTTAAAAAAAAAAACATTTTCTACACTTCAATCTGTTCAATAGTCACTGGACGTTTTTGGCATCTGCATCTGGAACCATTAAAACCTCACCCCAAAAGCTAAGAATGAAACGTTAATAACTGAAGCTTGAAGGAACCTCAAAGTACAACATGTAACAAACAGTGTATTAACAAAATAAGAATACAATGACAATAATACAAAACACGATAATAAAAATACAATAATGCAAATGATAACACAAACAACCAGTAATACAAACAATGATACAAATACAATACAATAACGCAAAATAATAATAATACAACAAAATAATAATACAATTTCCCAAAAAATCCCCAAAACTAACGCATGTATTATTTCCAGGTACTCCCCGTTACAGCTGCCAGATCAAGAAGAGCCCCACGTATCTTCAGGTGAAGGACTGCAAGTCAGCGGTGCCAGTGAACATCACAGCGTGTCAGGGGTCCTGTGGAACGTCCTCAATGTGAGATTTAACCCATTCTAAACCACCCTCCTATCCATCTATCTATCTATCCATCTATCTATCCATCTATCTATCTATCTATCCATCTATCCATCTATCTATCCATCTATCCATCTATTCATCTATCCATCTATCCATCTATCTATCTATCTATCTATCTATCTATCTATCCATCCATCTATCCATCTATCTATCCATCCATCTGTCCATCCATCCATCCGTCCATCCAGTTAGATAAACGCCGTCTTCCCCTGTTTTTGTTTCAAGATATTCCGCAGAGATGAACAGCTTGATGCACTCGTGCTCCTGCTGCCAGGAAGCATCCACCAGTAAGAAGGAGGTGGAGATGATCTGCGCGGACGGAAAGAAGATGACGCAGTCCTACATATCGATTGATAAGTGCGGTTGCCATGTCACTGATTGTGAGAAAAAGACAAATCAGTGATTTCTTTCTTTTAAAGAAATTTGAGAAATGACGGAATACGTACTGCAGGGTAACACAGTCAGCATTTGAGAACTTCATAATTACCTCCAAAGTTGTCAACAAGGCCCCAACTCATTCATGTCGACCAATAATCTGAGATAAATCCACACGGTGTAAAGGTTCATTTACAAGGGACCATAAATTGGCATTAACATAAGCTCATTCCATTAAAACATAATTTGAGAATATTAGAATGAATTTTGGTAGTCACTCCCGAGCCATTCTTTTTTTTACAATATTCCAGAAAAATATTAATTAGTTATATATTTCAATTATATCAAATATATATTTTGTATTCTTGAAGAAAAATGAAAATATTTTAGCATTTACTGCAAATACTGCGGAGTCCTTCCATAAAGTCAAGTGTATTTTTAAATATCTTACATTATATTTTTCAGCATATATCAGTATATATGTTTGTTCGATGGAGCAGATCCTATGCTTATTGGGCAGGACACTTTGGAGGAAACGTCTATGCTGTTCTTAAATGTAGACTAATCTTATTTACACCGTATACACTCTTTTTTCTTTTGATGGAAGTAAGAACAGAAAAAATGGAAGAAAATGTGTTTTCATGTTTTTATGTCCTTACCCAAAGGGCATCCTGGTCAACTATTTGAAAACATGGAGTGATCTTCTTATGGTGTATTAAATAAACTCATATCATTTTAATAGATAAAAAAAAAATACATGTATTATATCAAGGGGTGTCTAGTTGTTTAGGTTGTCTGTGATTTCAGAAAGCTGCATCAATAAAAACGATCAAAAACAATAGTTGCTGCTGTTTTTTCGTTTGATGGCTTTTGTGCATTCAAACGTTAATCATTCAAGCATTATACATTATACACGTGACATAATACATTCAGAAAAAAAAAATCGTTTTGTTTGTAAGTGACTTATATTATGTTTCCTATGGTCGTATCAGTACAAACTCTCAATCAGCTGAACTTTGAGCGACAGGTACAAACTTGCTCACGAGCGCCCGCTCCAGGTGGGCACCGGGGAGTTTCATCAGCTCAGTGTGCGGTTCCTAAATGGCTGTGACTGGGTCTGAACGGCGGCCCGCAACTGAGCGTACCCGACGACGTGAGACTCAGAAAAACTGATCGACTCGGCTCAAATGAACTTGAGAAGGTGGAAATGCCAATTTCTACCTTTTCTTTTCGACGTCACTTCTTTATTCAACAAGGGACAGAGCACAATGCGCGATGAGTAAAGTTGTAACTGATACTGATTAAAAAAAAAAATTGTCATAATCATAATAAAATCAAATGTAAAACATATATACAAATAGCCAAAAATACAAAACAGTCAGATATGCACAAGATAACTTATTGTTATCTTACAGGTACAAAAATAAATAAATTATAATATGAATTATTACGATGTGCGGCTCCTCGGGGGGTGGGGGGGGCACAACAGCGGAACGCACTAACGCCGTGTCTGTTTCCCACCGGAGCTTTTTACTGTAGCACAACGTGGCAGCGATGGAGTCGAGGTGTCCACTGGTTAAGTTGTCATCGTTTGTTTTTAATTCTAAATAACTCTGTCGGATATCTTTAAGTATTAAATTGGTCAATATTCCGCGTTGAATTTAAGGTAAATGCAGCTTTTTTTTTTCCTGACTTTCTCTCTCAAGTATTGTGTCTGTCTGGGCGCCAATGTGCCGCTGGTTAGTCAGTAGATTGACTCATATCAAATAATGAGGTATCTGTTTATGTCAATTGAATGACTGTAGGTTCCTCATGATTACAGCTGCGCAGGAAGTAAACGTTATTTCCCTCGTGACAGAGTAATCTGAAACCATTCAAGGGTTTGCTTGGTGATATAATGTTGTAATCATTTCATAACGTCGGAGTAATTTAGACCTACTCATCTATTGTTACCCATGCTCCTATTATTGTATTCATATTGATCCCTCCTGTACAGAAATATCGCAACATCTTTCTAGGCACAGCCAATACTAGCAACCATACTTCCAATTAGCCCCTGCCATAGCTTTGTAAATAAAAATATCCTGTGCTTAAATTTACATTTTGTGTATTCAATTTTTGTCGATTATTATGCTTTTTATGCTCTTTTATCCAACAATGCACCAATCCTTACCAAGACAAATGTCTTGAATATTAAAATGGATTACGTCTGCATGTTGCTGTTGTTGCTGATCTTCTAGATTCTTTCAGTATTGGGTGCTGAGTTGTGCTAAGGCGTTGTCCTTAAATGGCAATTAATAATTGTTTCATATCCAATATCCAGTCATGAATTGATTGCTGACATTCATGCATATAGATGTGAGTGTTATTTCATGAATGAATGAATGAACGGTTGCTGTCCGTTTCCTCCCCTGCTAGCTCCAATCCATCCGCCATGGCCTCGCTGTCAGAGGAGGTGCTTCTGGTGTTGAAGAAGGTCCGCCAGAGGAAGCAGGATGGCACATTGTACCTGATGGCTGAACGCATTGCATGGAGCCCAGAGGGCAAGGACCGCTTCACTGTCAGCCATTTGTATTCAGATATTCGCTGTGAGTACTTGATGCAGTCTGTCTCCATCTATTTTCCTTACCAGTTTATATGAAGGGAGGGCAGCTGGAGCATATATAGTACCTGGTCACTACAAGTGTAGACACACTAAGATGTTATGTTGAGTCTACTATTTATTGTGTATGCCAGCAATGTATACAAAGTTAAGTTAGAGACTGCTGTTGCTACTGCTCGGACTTGTTGATTACACCCACGAGGGGACAAGCAGGAGGCAGGTATTCTGTACAAAAATTACATTTTTCAGTAGGCGCCTCTATGCTTGAATGTTGGCGTATTGTCCAAATTCTGTAGGTTTTCACATGAAAATCACCAGCTGGTAGGATACATTTATCGATCATCCATTAAAAACTGCTTCAACCACTAATCTAAGCTTCTTCTCTCATTCCGTAATGAATCGGTACAGCGCATACAATGGAGAAAAATACCTATAATGTCTTGAGTGGAAAGCTGTACATGTGAGATGTCTGAAGTTTCTCCACACAGATGTACTGCACTTTTTCAACACACACTCCTATGTGTTCATATTTTCATCTGAAACAATATTTTATGTTTATTTTATAATTATTTAGTCAACAGTTATTTACACCTGTCTTCTCTGTATCTGTTGCATCACATATTCAAAAAGTCCCCTCTGGTTGGCTGTTTTGGGGGGTTTGGGGAGACACAGCGATTTATGTCATTGATGCTGACATTTGCTCTTTGTATATTATATATTTTAATTTTGTGATGACTTAAAATGGTCATGCAGCCCTGCTCGTGTTGAATAACACTGTCTTATTTTTTCCTGTATTGTTGTGGCGTGCAGGTCAGAAGATCAGCCCAGATGGTAAAGCTAAGATCCAGCTCCAGCTGGTGCTCCACACGGGTGAAAGCACCACGTTCCACTTTGCCAATGACAGCAGCGCCCTGAAGGATCGTGACACTGCCAAGGACCTTTTACAACAGCTACTGCCCAAATTCAAGAAGAAGACCAACAAGGAATTGGAGGAGAAAAATAGGTGAGAAAAAGTAATTTCACCATGTTCCCCTGAAACTGCTGGGTGTACTGAAGAATGTTTGTGTCGAGAACAATATTTTTGTTGTTATTTATTGTTCAAAATTGACATGATTTTTATGAAAACAGCATAAGTCAGAATTCCATTCTCTTGTAGAATGCTGCAAGAAGACCCGGTGCTGTTTCAGTTGTACAAAGACCTGGTGGTGAGCCAAGTGATCAGCCCTGAGGAATTCTGGGCCAACCGACTCAGCGTGAGCAACGCAGAGCACTCGTTGACCAACAATAAACAGGAAGTGGGAATATCTGCCGCCTTCCTAGTGAGTAAAACAAGAAACATCATGTTGAAGGGAATGTTGAAAATGTTAATGTTGAAAAACTACTCAGGTAAAAGTTAAATCTTTGAGATTTCAGACCAGCTCCAAATTTTGAAACGTATTTGTCAGCTTGGCTACTGCAATGCAAATTAATGCTTAATCATGGTAAATTATGGAGCGGAATCACAGTATCTGTAGAATGCAGATATCAGAGTATCAGCATTCAGCGAAAATAATCTCTTCAATTGGAGTGAAAATAATGAATCTTCTGTCTAATTTTTTTTTTATTAATGTATTATTTCAGAAAAAGGTTATGAAGGTGGTTGCCTGTTCTTCTGGATCATTCTGATATTTTAATACAATATCAGTATTAAATCATTTTTTACCAGAATGTCTTAAAACTTAAAAAGTCTTAAACAGAATTTGTCGATACCTGCAGCCTGTAGATACATGTGCTCAAATCCTACCTCAGCAGACTGAGCACAGCATATATTTGTGTTTTGCAGGCAGACATTCGGCCTCAGACAGACGGCTGCAACGGCTTGAGGTACAACCTGACGGCTGACATTATCGAGTCCATCTTCAGAACATACCCTGCAGGTAAACTACCAAACCCGCACCTCCTTTGTTACAGCGGTGGCCAACGTAGCTCACTCGCATGTGGCTCTTCTGTGAACTTCATTTTTTACCTTAAAACACTGACTTAAACATAGTACGGTCAGGGAAGTATAAATATCTGCAAATATAAAGATGTTTATTGTATAGTATAATGTATTTTCAACAGAGTGAGAGGAATTATAAGATAAGGAAAGACATCACTGTATGAATCCCTGTGACATTGTGGAGTTACAGCTGCTCACATCAGAACAAATAGTCAACAACAATAAAGATACATGCTGGCCTGAATGTTTTTACACCTGTGTTGTGCTTGCAGTGAAACAGAAGTACGATGAAAATGTGCCTCATAACCTCACGGAGAAGGAGTTCTGGACGCGTTTCTTCCAATCGCACTATTTTCACAGAGACCGCCTCAACACAGGAGTGCAGGACATCTTCTCAGAGTGTGCCAAGCAGGACGAAAAGGGTAAATAATCAGTAATTACAGTGTTTTTACCGGTAACACCAGTGTTGCCATTAACCGGTGGGAAAAATTCCTCACCGTGACATCTCTACTTAAGACCTATTGCTGTACAGGCACATAATATTATATAAATAATATATAGAGAGCTATAGACAGAAAATAAAAAAAGTCAAAAAATAAGAGAACAAACAACATTTTTATATTTCCGCTCACTTTGTATCAGCCGCTGTTATTTGTAAAGATTCCCTGTTTGTGTCACGCAGGCTTAAAGTCCATGGTGGTGCAAGGGGTGAAGAATCCTTTGGTCGACCTGCTTTCGTTGGAGGACAAGTCGTTGGACGAGGTGAAGTTTCATGGGGACACGTCAGTAGCAGCCACATAAACGTGTTTGTTTGTAAATATGTGGAGTTCCTTTTCACGGCTAATTGGCCCGGTCTGTGGTTCAGGGCTACGGAGCGTCTGTGGCGCCGTCCACTTCCAATTCTAATAAGACGGTGAAGGAGAACAGCAACTCAGCCATTATAAAGCGTTTCAACCACCACAGCGCCATGGTGCTGGCGGCGGGCGCACGGAAAGGGTAAATCAACGGCTTTTTACAAAGAGAAATAAACTAGAACACTCGGTGCCTTGTCTCTGGGTTGAAACTGTGTTATTTCCAGGGACGCGCCGAACGACCAAGCGAGCGAGACGAGTAGCACGGACGGAAACTCAAGGGATTCTGACTTCTTCCAGCCTCCAATTAAGAAGGTGAGGGGGCTGAGCAGTTAGAGGGCTCGCTGGTAAGGCCTTAAATTTGGGTTCCTGTTAAGGTTGAGTTTCACTCTGTAACGGAACATATCGTGGGATAGCATTTGTAGTTTACTTTTGCATAACTTCAATATAACTCACTTTAGAAGGAGTACAGGACTCTGGACTAATAACTATTTATTGATTGTAGTTGACCATCAGGTTATTATTAATTAACTATTAGTTTGCTGCTCTCTTGTTCGTTGTGGCGGATCTGCCTGCCACATGCCAGCCGAGTGGTGTTTTCAAGGCCCACAGACAGAGACACAGACGATGGGGTAGCAGGCACACAAGTTTATTGTAGACCGTGAGCTAGGTGGAATAAGCCCAGAGCAGATGGACAGCATATCATGACTAGGGCTCCTCTTCTGAGTGTGTGTGTGGGGATGGGGGTTTTACCTGTTGCTCGTTAGACCAACCAACGAGCAACAGGTGTACGGCCACTCTGATCCTGGGCCCCAATTACCTAGACCGGGGACAGGTGTGGCTGCTCAAACCACACCATCCGCACACCACATCTTTATGGTGTTTTGTTATAAAGATAGATTTCACATTATACTGTAGACTATTTCAAGATCAGTCCTATTTTGCAGAACCGTAAACTGAAATGAATACACAAAACGTCTGAATGTCGTTCATGAAAACAGTTAAAGGAAAATCTTCTCAAATGAAATACTTGCCTATTATCCTTCCACCGTCTCCATCCTCTCCACCGTTGGGGACTGTGCAGCGATGTCCGTGTTGTGGTTTGAATATATGCAGGTCAATTTTCACTCACATTTTGCCCTGATTTAATGTAGGTGAAATTACAAGAAGCCATTGAATTTGAGGATCTTCGCAGGGAAAATGGACCGAAAACCGTTGCTTTGAACCTCAAGAAGTCCGACAGGTAGGAGCCCAAACCTCTCTGATTGATTTAATGTGTGTCTGTGTCTGTCTTGTACCGGGTCAAGTTTTGGGTAACGGCCATGTTGTTCCTCTCAGGTACGCTCACGGTCCAGTTCCTTTGCAGTCCCAGCAGTACGCCACCAGCCAGGACATCATCAACTCTGTCAACTGCATTCGGCATGAAATGTCCAACTACAAACCCAACCTCACTCAGGTTTGATCCTCCACTTTTATTAACATTTATACCGCTTTGTGTTTTTATGTACCAGCACTCATTGTAAAGGTGTCCAAAGACCCCATGAAGCAATATTCAAAGCGCCCAACATGTTCACGATTGATTATCTTTCCGAATCAAACTGATTTATTGGGGGAAGGAATTTGAGTGTCGAGACCGATATGTCATTGCCTAATTTTATTACGTTGTCCAACACTTTGCACTACACTAGTAGTTGTAAATTTGCCATATGAATACAATTGACTTGATTTAATTTTATTTTTCAATCTCCCATTTAGTGTAATGTCTCCCTTTTTTTTCTTTTTTTTTTTTTAATGATCAGGAAAAGTAAAAAAAACAAAACACATTTTTTGGGGATTTCTAAAAAAATACCGTTGGTTGGTTTGCCAAACGGAACAAAAAGTACAGTTTTCATTTGATGGGCCCTAACTTCCTCTAATCTCTGCTGCAGGTGCTGTCTAGCAGTGCAGCCAGTTCTGCTATCGCTGCTCTGTCTCCAGGCGGGATCCTCATGCAGAACAGCACGCAGCAAGCCATAAACCGTAAGCCACTTTATACCACTGCTCATTTAAGAGCACTAGTGATGATAATTGACCTTTTGAGCAGGTTGCTTTCTAACTTCTTGGCTGTAGGTCAACATTGTTAAGTCACTGGAAAACACGTCACTCTAGAGATGTGGAGAAAAACAGGAAACAGGGATCACTGTTCTCCGCATTGATCCCCATTTCCTGTTTTCATTTCCCGTTTCGCTTTGGCTCAGTGTTCTATTCTCTTCTAGACCATTGACCTACATCTTCAATGTAGAAATTGATGCTTATTAAATCCAGTTCATTTTTTTTCCCCATCATATTAAAGCATCACGTTAACTTAAATTGAATTGGTTTGTGTTGCAATCTTTTTTCTCGGCTTTAATTTCCTTAACTACTCAGAAATGGTGCCCAGTGAGGTCCAAGGAGAGCTGAAGCATCTGTATACTGCTGCTGGAGAACTGCTGAGACATTTCTGGTCCTGTTTCCCTGTGAACACACCCTTCCTTGAGGACAAGGTGATCAATATCGTCTAATAGTTTAACATTTTTTTGACTAACTTGTTTTGTAACAATCCTGATTTGAGGAGAATCTGTACATTTAAGTCTCAGGGGGCTGTTGAAAAGGGTTTTTTTTTTTTTTTTTTTTTTTTTTTTTTTTTTTCCTGGATAATTTCATGCAATTACAGTTTTGTGCTGGATCCGTTACGCAGGTGGTGAAAATGCGCTCGAACCTCGAGAGATTTCAGATGACCAAACTACGTCCGTTTCAAGATAAGATTCAGCGTCAGTATTTAACCACCAACGTAAGTCCAGAGTTTGACCAATCTCATTTTCTGTTAACTATCGATGAGCACAACGCACTTAAGGCTTTTAAATCTAAAACCCACCCCACAGCTTACAGGCCACTTGGAAGAGATGCTGCAGTCAGCATACAACAAGTTCCACGCCTGGCAAACTCGTCGGATGATGCGGAAAACCTGAGGAGTGATGGCGTATCCAACAGAGGATACGGGAGAATTAGAAAGCAGACGGAAGAAAAGTGTTGGCCTGCTGGACTAATCTGACTGAGAAGGAAAAGCCTGGAGGTTGAAGGGACCTTGATGAGGACATAGATAGGAGATGCTGCGTCGCTGAACATGCAACAGACTAAATGCGTCTTGGTCACAACTACCTGTTACGTGCTCCTTTCTGTTTTGTTTGCATTTTCTGACGGACGAGGAGACACCATTATTTTCGTAATGATTGAAAAGGGACTTTTAAGTTGGTGTTCAATGACCAAACTACAGATGGGATTTGGAGAGAGCTCTCAGGAACTGTTCTGCAAGCAGAGGACTGCCAACATGAGACACTTTAATCAGTGCACAGAGCACGACGTGTTAAAGAGAAATTGCAAACGCAATTAAGCCTTTCCCAGTTAATCTGGGCACGGAGGGGAGTGAATATAGCAATAAGACCTTTAGTTAACATTTCAGTGTGTAAGTGTGGGCCCCATCATGCTGCACTTGTATGTAATGTCTGCACCTTTTATCTGCACTGAAGACAATGACCCTACTCCGAATTAAAGTCAAGAAAAATGTTTTTGTTCTTTCTCTATTAAAAATAAAATCACATTTCCTTGGATTTAACAAATCGGCTGTTGTTCCATCACTTATGAGCTGTTATTCCTTACTGTTGATGGACTACTTTCAGCACAATGAGGTCATGTGCCATCTCAGGTTTCAATCAATAGGAATTAGAATGAGCCATGCCACTCCCTGCATTCACAATCTCTCTGTTTTCTTTTTTTCTCTTGAGATTCGTGTTTTGCTAAAGTCGTGTCATTCTGAATAATAAGTTAACGCAACACTGATTTGATGCACACGTTTTTTATTGCAGTAGGTGACAATGGAGAAACGTTATGAGGAAGTGCCTGCTTCTGCATTATGCATCCTCTGCTGCATTCAAGTCCTGTGGGAGAGGTGGCAACTACTAGTGTCCAATTTGAAAATGCAGTTCACATCAGCGGGTTCGGAGCTTTGCTTTGTTTCCCGATTCCCCCCAAAGGTGTGGCGAATGCAGTCAACGAACCTGGATACAACCAAATCGAGTCTGAATGTACTGACTGAATTCACACGCTGCGATTTAAACGAGTACAGACTAATGTTTAGCACCAACTTGGTGGATACTTAACCCGCCGTTTTATGTTTCTTTTTTTTTTTTTATATACAGTGCACAAGGTTTTAATGGATAGAAATCTCATGATTGTGAATAACGGAATAATTGACAGTGAAAGTGTCCGGGCGAGGTCAACTAGTTAACGCCGTGATTTCCCACGTGCTTCGAACGCGGCGTCAAGTGCGTGAAACTACGTGAGGTCCGATCGGCGCAAGTTTCACCACAGACACAGACGCAGCGCTGCTGCGGCTGGTGTCGATAAAACATTGACGTTCGTTAATTCCTCAATAATAGAACAAGAGAATGTGAGGCGTCGTCCTGGTTCTTCATCTCCCGATATGTGGCAGTGAGGTGATGCGGACTGTCAGCCGGGAAAGCGGTGAGTAAAGCACCCGGCTGTAAGGGAATGTGACCCTAGTACTAGTTAGCAAGGGCGCTAACGCGCTGGTGCGGATAGTTCGGTTTAAAGAACACTGTGGACTCTTTGGACACGTAAACGCCGTGGAAACACTTTGTGCGGGCACCGTATTCCACGCTTTGTTTCGTTTCCGACCCCCCCCACCCACACCCCCGTACGGGTTGTGTGTTGTCGCCAGTCGGTCAGCAGATCGTCCCGTGACGCAACACTCGCGAACGATCGGGTCGCAGCGAACGCGACATTCAAATGACTCGGGCGTCGGGACTCACTCCGGCAAAGGGGTCAATCTCCTGACTCACAAACTTAAAATAATAACTGGGGACTAAATTGTCAAAAAAAAAAAAGGTCCGAAGGACCCTAGCGTCAAGGTAAATAAAGGCAAAAGCATTTGGCGTAATTCCCATTGAATTGTGTTGATTTGAAGTTGTTTTCGGGGTTTTTTTGCGTGATTCGCATTTTGTAATTCCCTGCAAAAATAAATATTCGGGCCAAAGGTTTTTCAGGGATGCGCACGTTTCGGTTTTCCGATTAAAGGTTTCCTGTGAGTATTCGGTTCATAGCTTGGAGCCGAACCGACTGTGCGGGCTCTTCAGTCCTCGCTGACCCTATGCAACGAGTCGTTTTACCGAGTTACTCGCCGGGACCGAGTCTCCACCTTTCGTTACTCTGCAGCGATTGCGCTGCAGTGGGAATGGACCCTGAGCTGCTCTGCAAACAGTGGACGAACAGTAAAACCATTTGATTGTATTGCCTTCACATCATCGAATACTCTTAATTTTCGGGGAACATGTTTTTAAAGCATTATCCACAAGCGGGATGCAAAGTTTTTGATTTGGTTCATGTTTTTACATTCATTTTATTTCCCTAAAGTAGTGTTCTTTCTTTATTCCCATTCTTTCTATTTATATTTCTTTCAATGCAGATCTTTAGTTTTATGTATGTATGTATGTATGTATGTATGTATGTATGTATGTGTGTATATATATATATATATATATATATATATAAATTGTATAAAACTAAATCAAAACAGAGTTAAGTTTTTATCATTTATCTTGTCTACTTCTAGTTGACGCACAACCAGCATGCTATTTGGTTCCAAAAGTATATATATTTGATACTATGAGTTAAGGTGGTATCCATTTTTTTGTTCTTCAGTTATTTGCAAATATTTGACGGGGCTTAGCAGAGTGTTTTTTATTTGAACAGCCAACCCTTGGAAGTTATGTAAAGTGGAATCACGTCAATCCAATTTGAGAGTAGATAGGTAACGCTGAGTCATATGATGTCAGTGCTGGGGCCTGGCATGAAGAAATAGCCAGCAAGTTATCACACCGACTTCATTTTTAAAGCTTTATTTTATTTTGACCCTTTTTTTTTTTTTCTTGTTTTTACTTGGCTCCCTTTCTGTCAGCTGTGGAGGGAGGTTCACCAGTCAAGAAAGATGCCTCAGTTACCCGTTGTGCCTGAGAACCACAGTCATGTTTTGGCCGAATTTGATTGCCTTGATCCATTGCTCTCTGCCCTTCGCTTGGACTCCGGCAGGCTCAAGGTAAGTTTTATTATCATATGATTAAATCAGCCTTTAACATGGGGTCTTTAAAGTACTTTGAATTTAGTTTTTAATGTAAGTACTGAAAAATGTGAACTTGAAAATTGGCTTCTTATTTGTGAAATAACTTAAAGGAAAAAAATAATGATAATAAAAATATATGATCACCCCGTTGTTCAGAACTGTTGTCACTACTTTAGATTTAGCCAAATTTGTATTTTAGAATTCATTTTGGGTTCCTTTTTTATGTGGCATGCATAACCACTCTCACAGCACAGACTTTTCTATTCAATAAAACCCTTCACCTTTGTTGTCGTGTATGTTTCAAAGGTTGGTAATACTGCAAATATTTGGTGTACGGCTTTTGACAGGATGTTTACATAGTAAAGTTAAAATATTTGCAGTGTTAAACTGATAGCTAGTTTAAAAGAAATTAGATCTCTTTTTCAAATAGGAGACATTGGCCCTCACATTAATGAAATTTAATGAAACGCTCTTCCATGTACTAAAATGTTTTGAACAAATTATCTCAGTCCTTGTGCACACATAAATGGTGCTGGAGAAAGTCATTGAAATTGAATTTGAAATTGTCTGTATGAACCCTGTTTATAATTAAAAGATTAGATTATTTTTTTCTTTTTTTAAATCTATTTTTCCATGAATGGCTGTATTTCTTTGCCACAGAGGTTTGTTTTCATAGAAGAGATTGGAACGGTATTTGCTTCCATTGCAGTGCACGTGCTTGGCAGTGTCGAAGAAGTGGCTCGCATTGGGAACGTCCGCTGGAGGGCTGCACCTCATCCAGAAGGAGGGCTGGAAGCAGCGTCTCATTTTAACGCACAAGGTACTGCCAAACTTGGAACCTCTTGAACAGAACCAGATACTGTTGTTCTAGTTGTGAAAACTGATCTGTCCAAACTGTGGTTCTCTGAAATTGGTCAAACTTTGCTGTTGCACCGTCTTTCAGGAAGGATCCATCACTCAAGTGGCTTGTTGCCCACATGATGAAGATTTTATTGCTGTTGCAACAAGGTTAGAGGCTTGTCATGAAGTATAGATATATTTTAATTTTTTTTACACAACATTTTTTATTCTCTTTGTCTTGTAATTACCGCTGGTCCTTGGGTCTGTTGCTCATCCTGTTTATGTCCCTGTGCTTCCCTGTGGTGCAGCCAGGGCCTGGTGGTGGTGTGGGAGCTGCAGCTGGAGAGACGAGGCCGCCCGGAGAAGGTCAGCGTGTCGTGGGAGCACCGCGGTCAGGCCATCACATCGCTCTGCTGGGACTCGAGCAGCCTCAGGGTGTTCGTGGGAGACATAGCAGGCAAGGTGTCCTACCTGCGAGCCGGATCGTCCAAACTGGGGAAGGTATTTTACTCCTGTGCGAGGAACCTGCCTTCTGAACTGATTTGTTATATTTAGCATAAAATGTGAGCCTAATAATTTAATGTTTTTGATGATATACTTAAGGAATACTCAATACTGATACTCAAGGAAGTATCACTGCCAAATAACTGATTTAAAAGTTTGTCCAGAATATGTATTGTCATATTAATTCTTTGTCCCATCTGAAACTTATTTCTTATTTAAAAATGTTTTCTTAGGGCTCGGCATTCGTCATTTTCCCTGTTCAGACTGTCACTACTGTGGACTCTCGGGTGGTTCAGCTCGGGTTCCAAGATGGCCGCCTGCTGGTGTCAACACTGCGCCGCTGCTACCTGTGTGACACGGAGAGGTGAGTGAGTTGGCGAAGGGGTCATTTCCTTATTGAGTATAAATAATAAACTTGATTTTTAATGGTCAGGGAATGAATCAAATGTTTATGACAATTTTGAGCTTTCGATGAAATCAAAGAATCCAATCTAACCAATACAAACTTGGCAATTGAATGGTTTATAATATGATGCAAATCGTCAGTTTTTACTCAGCATCTCTAAGCATTTCTCTCTGTCTGTCCCTAGGGAGAAGTTTTGGCGTGTTGGGAACAAAGAGCGGGACGGGGAGTACGGTGCTTGCTTCTTCCCTCAGAGTCGCGGTGCGGCGGTGGGTCAGCCTCCGCTGCTGTACTGCGCCCGGCCTGGGTCACGCATCTGGGAGGTCAGTTTCAGCGGAGAAGTCCTGAGCACCCACCAGTTCAAACAGCTGCTGGCCTGCCCGCCGCTGCCGCTCATCAATTACAAGTAAAGCCCTGATTTTATCGATCTATTTGAATTTTCTGGTGGTGTTGTTTTTAACTGCAGTCCTCTGGATCCCAAGTACTACTGGTTCTCAATCTAGCTGTGGGGTTATTCAGACATCATTCAGATCTGAAACCAGGAAAAAAACAATTCACAACCTGGTAGGAAAGAAAACCAGTAATATTCTCTGTCCGGGAGACTGGAGTTGGAAACCTTTTTGTTGATGATGAATATACTAAATTATGTTTTTTTCCCTCTGAATTATACAGATGGGAGGAGCTACATTACAACCCAGCGCAGAAGAGCTCCCAGTCCATCGCCTTTCCAAAACTACTTTATTTGGGGTAAATCAGATTTTCTTTTAAGTAGTTAGTCCTCAGCATTTTCAACTTGTCCAATTTAAAAACGGTGTATATTAATCTGTTGTTTCAGGGACCAACACTTGCTGACCTGGACAGATTCGGCAATATATATCTTCAGACCCCAGAGTGGACAAGTCCTGCTGTGGACTGAGATTAAAGGTGTTTTCCCCCACATAACCCACAAAACAATGTTTTAAACTTAGTTTGTGACTTTAAACTGAACTTCACCTCTAAACCCCTCCTCACAGATGTGGTCGACATCGCGGTGTACCGCAGTGAGCTGTTCTGTCTCCATGCAAACGGACATCTGTCTCACCTATCCCTGCTATCTGTAGAGCGTTGTGTAGAGCGCCTCCTGTGGCGGGAGGCATGGCCGCTAGCCGCTGTCGTCTGCTGCATGTTCCCGCACGCCGTTATCCCCAGCAGGGTAAGAAGAACAGATGATGTCACTAATGTAAAATTGTAGTTTTTTTTGTGCAATTGTACGTTCCCTCAATTTCCCCTCTTTTTCCTGAATTTCCCCCGGGGATTAATAAAGTGTTATCTTGTCTTAGATAATAATTGTGACAGCACAGATGAACAGCTTTCAACCCCAGTTGAGCTGGTATAAAGAATGTTCTCCAAAACCAATCCTGGCATGATCTTTCCATGTCAAATTCAGAGCAGGAAATCTACCCCTATTGACCGCATCGACCACTTGAGATCTCAACTCAGCACCCCCACACACTCGGAGCTGATTGGCCAGTTGGAGGAGGTCATTGCCAAGATGGAGCCTCTAGACTCCGCCTCCAGCAGCCGCAGAAGCAGCATTTCTTCCCACGTAAATCCCAAGGAACTTTACCTGATCAGCTTTCCCTAAACAACTGTCCAGACCGGGGTTGGTGTTAACTCCTTATTTTATTTTTAATCTTTGTCCAGGAGAGCTTCAATGTTTTGGACTGCGGGATCTATCGCGTCATCAGCCGCAGGGGCAGCCAATCGGAAGAGGAGACGAGCTCCCTCATTAACCAGTCCATGTCGGAGGAGGAGCGGCTGAAGGAATTCGCTTTTGGGCAGGAGGAGGATCAGGTGGAGCACGGTAAAGCTGCTGTTTAACACCAGCTGCTCAGAGACTGGAAACCCATATCTGTACCGTGCATACCAAAACATATTCTATATCCACTAATAAAAGTCATCCAAATAATACTCCATACAACTATAAGAGACTTAACTAAGTTAACTGCCTTGGTCGTGTTTAATTACACCTTTTTGGTAAAGAGGACTCTTGTACCAAGGCATTGTTTTCAGATTTTTGGCTAACTTGGTCAGGAGGAAGGAACAGTAAAGCTTTCAAGTGAAATTCAGTTCTAAAACGCATTTCAAACACCGATAACAGCAAGTGGACATGAGTCCCCTTGAAAAAAGTCATTCCACCACAATAAAAACCTTATATCGTCTGTGTGCTCCAGTGATTTTTTTTATTTTATTTTATTTTTTTCCCTGTCACACTGTGGAATCCCTGCTATCAAATTTTGATGTTAAGAGGGGGTTTACTGTTTCAAACATTTTAATATATTCTGACAATTTCACATTTAAAACACTATCCTTTCCACCAGATTTTGTTTCCCAACCAGCTTGCTATGGCATGACTGAAATGTTGTCCTTCACATTGCATTAACATCATCATCCTCTCTTCTGTTCCATTGTATTCTGCACTGCAGTTTTATTTCTGGTTTCTTTTTTTGTGTAATATTACATTTATGGTCCAACATGTCAAAGTGGCACTTTGTTACCATCTGCTTGCATTTCCTGACACTCTCCCTTTAGTTCTCCATCCGTTGTCTCTGTTTTGGTTCTTGCCTCCATCTTCATTCAGATGCCCACAGCAGTGAGCGGGTGGAGGGCGAGCGCTCTGAGTCGGGCCTGCAGTTCCACCTCCCCCTCTCATTCCGCCCCAAACCCCCCCGCATCGCACTGCAGGCTGTCAAAGACAGGTGAACCATGGGTACAGTCACCGTGCTGGCTGGTAAAACTGTCAGAGTTAGTAGTGTAGAGTCATGAAAGCAGCCAGCTGCTGGCGTTTCAATTCCATTGAAACTATAATGGGCTCTGTTCTCTTTTTTTTTTTTTTTTTTTTTTTTTTTTTTGGGGGGGGGGGGTGAAAGTACACAATTGTGTCCTTTTCTTTCTTTTTTTTATGTAAAAAAAAAAAATAAAGGCAGCTGTGTTTTTCAATTATCTACTTCCCCTTTCTCAAAAGCACTCCGAAATGTAAATAGAAATAGCTTGGGTTGCCATATTAGTCACTGTAAGTGCATTCAGCATGTCTCATTCAAAAGCATTCCCCTGCTGGCATTATCCTGTTGAGAGGTAGGGCAACCTTCGAGATTTGCGTGATCAAAACATTCTGTCTGCACAGCAACCTATGAAATTGCTGTTTTATTATTTTAAAATTGTATTCATTTATTTCCAGTGTCTCCAGTTTTGTGAAGAAGACAACAGAAAAGATCAATACCCTCCAGATGAACACGGAGCGTTGGCCGCGGCCTGAAGCCAGAGACGGCGCAACGGCTGAAGGATTCGCAAGTGCATCTCCATCTTCAGAAGATACGGAAAATGAGTGAGTACACACCTATTGAGTTGTATTAACACTGTTTTGGACCAGCTGACTGATTATTTCGAGTCGTCATTGCAGAAACGAACCAAAATGGTGAATAAAAAGTTTGCGTTACTAAAACATTACAACTGTTTTCATCGAGACATATATATGATGTTGTCTCTGGATAATATGTTAGTTCTAAGATGAACTATGAACGGCACATTAAATAAAAAGAGAGAGGAAAAAAAGTGAAGTTAAGGGAAAGAGGAAACGGTAATTGTGTCTCGAACTTTATTGTAGTGTCACAATATTAACAAAAATACGAGACAATCTTGTCACATGTAACAATATGAATCATATTAGTTAATGCAGTTACCATGTCATTGTGTCTTGTCGTAGAATTGAATTCTATATTTCAGAGAGCTGAGCTGACTTATGTGTTTATGTGTCTACTGTACAGGGCAGATATTGAAATTCCCAACACAGAAACCGACCTGCAGGAACTCAGAACAGCAACAGAGCGAGCTGCGTAAGTAGAGCGTGCGTGTTTGTGTGCGTGTGCGTGTGCGTGTGCGTGTGTGTGCTGACTTCTACATTATGCCTATATCAGCTTAAAGATCCAGGATCCCTTCGTCCTCATGGACCCCGCCTCCCTGAGGGCAGTTCTGCTGGAATGGCTGCATGTGTTGGAGAGAGTCCTCGGCCCGGAATATCTGGGTTCAGCCAGCGGGGGGCGCTGTAACGTGGCAAAGCCCAGAGACGACGGGAACAGAGCCGGTCTCCGCGCCAGCCTGGAGCAGCAGGAACCACCAGGCTCCTCCGTAGAACCAGCAGAGAGAGCTGGAGATGAAGTTCTAGAAGAGGACCAGAATGAGAGTACCCATACCTCCAATCAGGATGTGCCGGAGGTGACCACGAGGCCCCCGGAGCCTGTACGAGTGCGGCCCCCCAAGCTGGTCCCTGTAGACCTCCAGGTGGAGCTCGTCCAGCTGGCCACCTTGCACCTGGAGCTTAGCTGCTTCGGTGGCGAGGCGGAGCAGGAAGCCGCTGTGTTCCTCCGTCGCTACTTCTTCCTCCTCGACAAGGAGCGTCTGAGGAGGCTGTGTCTGCTGCGCTTCACAGCGCAGGCAGCGCTGCAGGGGGCCTTCATGGAGGCCATGCAGGGTGAGAAAACTTGTTGTACAATCAAATTGTATCCAAAGTGGAAAAATCGGGACAATTAAAAATCGCCCTCTATTAGTTCATTTTCAATAAGTTACAGCTAGAATAGTCTATGAATTTCAGGACTGCAAAAATAACTTAAAGACAACATTTAACTATTTCACCCAACCAAAATCCCAGATGATCTAGTTTGATATCACAACATCTTTATTATAATGATATTTTGCCCAGCCCTACCCATACTAAATCTATTGACTTCACACAACTTCTACACAACTCTTCTGTGCTCATTTTAAATTTTACAAGGCAACAATTCACACATTAGGTTTCAACTGAATAAGAAAAGGATATTAGATTTCTGTTAAAGGTTCTTAGATTTCTTTTTAAGTGTCACAGACTCGTTCCTCTCCCAGGTAAAAAGCCCTTAATGCTGTTTCTATTGCAAATTAGAGCTGACCCGGTCCAGTAAGGTGGTGGAGGTGATCCAGAAAGGGGATTTACTGAAATCACTACGCAGCTTGAGGGAGTTGCAGCCCTGGAGCCCCCCCGAGCTGCTGGCTCACCTGCACAGGTCAGTGGCCTCGCTCACATCACCCACATCCTGTTGATGTTCAGTGTTTTCTAGGCCATGCAGAAGGATCCACTTTGTTGTGATGCAGGTTGTATGAGCAGCAGGGGGAGGCAGCAGTGCGCTCCTTCTCCCAGTTCTACCCCACAGTCACCCCTGCTGATGTGATGGTGCTGGCCCGGCCGAGTCACTTCCTGGCGTACCTGGACAATCTGGTGCTGTCCCGGAGTGAGGAGCAACGGTACCTGCAGAACTATTGATGTTGAAAACTAACATAAGACATTAAGCTGCCCTTCCCTCTTTTCAAAACATTAATCTTCATTTATTCTTGTAGATTGTCCTTCTTGGGCTCCCTCCTCCAGCCGGAATCCCTGCGGCAAGACTGGCTGGAGCTGGCTCTTTCCCATGATGCTCCTCGACTCTCTGACATCCAAACCGCCGTTGGCCAACCCAAGTGGGCTGCTTTAATGTCAGCAGATCGTAAAGTCTTGTTTGTTATTGTCCACTAACATTCTAAGACTGTTTTTTTGGTTAATATGGTTTCAGGCGACATTCTCACTTTTTCCATTGGGGTTATGGACGCCTGCTGTCTCTTCTGATTCGCCTTCCTGCCGACCTGGCGTCCAAGGAGAAGATGGCAGAGACCTGCCGCCGCTGCGGGTACTGAACGGCTTCCATATGAACGGGGGGGGGGGAGTCTTTAGGTCAAAAAAAAAAAAAAAAAAGCTAAGACAAACAAAAAAAAAAAAAACATAAGGTTCACTAATAAGGGATTAGGCCTTTTTAAAGTCATTATTGGTAAATTGGTAATTAAATATGGTAAATATTCTTCAAATTGAATTTAAGAAGTCCTAATTTCCACATTAAAATTGTCATATTTTATTCATCCATATATTTATTTTTTGTCAATGAGTCAAGTGGAGCCAACATTTCGTATGTTGATAAAACCCAAGTGATGAGATCACCAATTTCACTTGGACATGAAGGTGTGTTTAGCAGGTGAAGCAGAAGGTTTCTACCTGTGCAGGTACTGGAGCGGCTTCCTGTTCCTGTGCCAGGAGCTGCAGCGTCGCACTGAGGTGTTCCTCACCGTCTGCCAGCTCGACGACCTGACTCTGCTGGACGAGCCACAAGGTCAGTTCTGCTCTTGGATTCTTTCTTGCAGCATCGATGCTTCTACGTCAAGCACTTACGTGTAGGACGCATTTGTGGCTCTTCTTTTCTGTTGCTTGTTAGGTGTGTAACACATTATGGAATAACGTTGCATTTTGCTGATATGCCATTACATATTGCTTTTAAATGTTCATTACAAAATCCAGGTGTGTTTTTTTTTTTTTTTTTTTTTTGTTTGTTTGTTTTTTTTATATAATTAAAGTCAAGTTTAATACGTTTTACATTCGATTACATACGTTATTTGCCAGAGGGAAATGATGGTGTTACAGCATCACAACAAATCGTTTCAGGCGTTGCACCGCAGACCCTCGATGAGTGGAGGCTCCTCCTCCAGCTCTCCCAGCAATGCAGCGGGGGGCCGCAGGCGGCGGCGGGGTCCAACGGGAGCGGCCTGGTGAACGGCTCGGCTCCGGACCACGCCCAGACCTGCCAGGTCTCACCAGATAACCTGACCCTGCGTCTGGCCCGGGTCATGGGGCCGGACCGCGCCCTGGCGGTCCTGCAGGAGAGCGGCCTGTCAGTGGCGCTAACGCCCCACGCCGCGCTGGTCTGTGAGCTGCTGAGGGTCACCGAGAAGAGACAGAGGTGGGTCGCAGAGAGAACTGGTTTGTTTAAAGGGAAACTTTTTTTTTTTTTCCCCCCCAAATCTAAGCCTTATTTGTCAATTAGGAGTCAATCCATGTGATCAGCATCAGAATCTTTTGAATTGATGCAGTGTTGAGAGAATAGCTTGCGACGACTGCTCAAACTTACCCCATGTGCGACGACTGCCGCACACAGGGTAAAACGTGACCACGTTCTTCATTGATGTGATTAACCTGTTGCATGGAAATCTCAAAAGACTTGGGTAAAAAAATGTACCGGAGTTTCCCTTTTAGGAAGCTGAGACCAAGCAATGTTTACTTTAACCCCAGAATGCATATATTGGGTCAAAAATGACCCAGCTTGAAATTGGTTCTGTTTTTATTCAGAATGTATTTAAATAACAAATATCTCATCATTCAGAAACGATGAGTTCACATCAAAAACGCCCTTAAATAAGGATTTAGTGAAATTAATCAGGTGATTAAAATATTGTTTGAAAAATAAGGATGACAACTATCATCCAGGTCAATTTTGACCCATAATATGCATTCTAGGCTTAAATGAACAAGGTTGCAGTCAAACATTTATTATTGCAATGGCCCGTCCCATTGCTAAAGTAGTGTTGGAGATAATCCTTCAACCAGAAGGCCAAAACAATGTATTTTTAATTTCAGTAACTTGGGTCAATATTTGACCAAGGAAGCTTCCCACACTATCAGCACATCAACCATCAGTTCACCTGATGAGCCGGACATCTCCTTCGTCATCATCTTACCGTGTTTTAATTTCAGGTCTCTGATCCAGACGATGTTGGAGCGCTGCGACCGCTTCCTCTGGTCCCAACACGCCTGAGGCAGAACGACAGCATTTATATTAACTCTGAGGACCAACTTAACCAAACAAGATAATTTATTACTTGCTCCACATGGGGATCCAACTGACTGTGATTAGAATTGGAAGCTCTGGATGTACCGTGACGGTCAGATCACAGTTCCAATTCCTAGTTGACAATCTTACAACATAGAATGTCTTAGCAGTGAAATTAAAGCCAACAGTATTATGTTTTTGTTTTGCATCCATTTTTTCTGTGAATATATTGAGAATTAAATTAAACGTTTATTAGACCTTCATTTCTATTTGACCCTAATTTTATGACATTTTGTATTATTATTATTATTATTTTTTTTGTCGGGTTATTATTGATATTAAATATTTGTATTAAAAGACCAAATGATACATTTTGTTGAATAAAAATGTTCTGAATAGTTAAATAAAGCCCAAAACATGTTATCGGTGTGTTCTGTATTTTACTGGAGCTAAAGGTTACTGCTGTCAGCGCCGATACACGACGAGGACGGAGTTTCAAAGGCGCCGCCTCGTCTCGTCGCTCTGAATTCGACATTAAAGGACATCTTCGCGGTCCTCCCGGGGAAATGTCCGCTCTTCTTCCAGTAAGGAGGCGTTGTGCAATGACCAAACCGCGGCTCAGTGGATGTTAATATAACGGTAATGACACAGGACCGATGACTCACGAGATGCTATCACACACCTGGAGCATCAAAGAAGAGGTGAAAAATCAGTCAAACACGGTATGAAGTCTCTAAAGCTCCCATACCTGCTCTTTTATTAATAATGTGTATATGTGGAAAAAAAGCATCTTCTAAAACACCCAACTTTTCTATAGGATTCTTAAAGCTTTATTATTTTGTTTTATTTTGTTTTAGCCCACACTCCTCTCAGAATCCTCCCCCCCTAATCCCCTCCGTCTCATCCCCCTCTCACCACCTGCTTGTGTCATTGGAAACTCTGGCCCAGTTTCCATCAGATTGGGGGTTTTGGCATGTGATGACATTTGTAATTAAAATAAGATATGTTTTGATGTTATTGATATACATTTTTATGTTTTTGTTCATTTATCACATGATTCACTGAGTCGATATAAAGTCTATAAAGGAATTGTTCTGTTTTATTTTATATTGCTCATGATTTGTATTGAAATTATTGTTGGACTGTTACTGTTTAACATTTACTAAACCCGAAGAAGTCATAGCAACGCTGCTGTATCTTTGGAGGCCTCGTACCAGGTAATTGTGTAAAAGGTAAAATTAATATAATAATAAATTGTAATATGATATAATTATATTAAAAAAACATATATAAATCATATTTAATATTAACTTTATTTACTAATATATTTACAGTAGTAGACTGACTTTGAAGTACACTTTATTAAAATGACATCAAAAGACAGATGTCTTGACAGATGTTCTCCACCCTGAGCGAGGAGGCAGAAGCACAAATGAGATGAGAAGGTTATGAGGGTGTTTGAAGTCCACTGGCTGTCACTTTGGACAGATAAGGGATTCTGCACATACCTGTCGGCCGCATCGCAGGAATATAAATGCCGGGCTGGGTCCTCAGAACCAACACAGAGTCTGTCAAAACTCAACATGATCAGTGTTTTCTAATGGGACCAAAGTTCTGCAGTGAGCTATTAGAAACTCTCTGTGCTCATATGTGGTACTTCAAATGCGAAGACCTGGCTAGATGAATACAGCACTCATGGTGAGTTTACATATTAACTACTACATATTTCTTTCAGTTTGATTTTTAATTTGAAGCAGAACAATAAACGTATTTCTTTCAGGTTACCCTCTCTCTGCATGGCCTGGCTGTTCTGCTGCTGATTATCCCTCATGTTTCAATGACCAAGGTGCTTCACAACATCTCAGGTGGGAATTCACTATGAGATGCAAGTATTTAGTGTCACATTATAGTGTCAGGTTGACTCTTATACAATTTATTTTTGTTTTTATCATCAGAAGCTGTGCTCGTGGGAAGCCCATTTGTAGAAGAGGCTCTTCCTAGAGCTGTTGAACTAACGGATGCTGCTTATGCCCGCACAAGTGAAAGGTAAATCAGAATAAACAGCTTAAATTTGTTTAATATTTAAAAATAATAATGATAATTAACTTTCAAAACACTTATAGCCCAAACACCAGTATCATACAAAATCGGTTCTTATAATTAGTATATACAGCAAAATAAGTACGATTGAAAATGTACGATTGCTTATAAATATTCTTGGATAAACTTTAAACAAACTTTATATACTAAAAGTATAGTGTCTTAAAAGTTTATCATTTACTACGTTTACTATATCCATACTAACACAAAGGTAAAACATACTTTTTTGGAATGTCAGACTTGTTTTATTGTTAATAGATCTAATGCAGTCAATCCTGAAGCAAGATTAAAGCCTTAAAATATATGACTATCATTACACATAATTTATCATTTTCCAGTGTGGTCACGGCTCCTAATACTAATAGATATTCAATCCCCAGAGCGAAGAAGTCGCTGTCAGAAGGAGCTCTGAGACCCAGTGACCTGCTGGCCCAGTTCAAGCAGACGGGACCCGGCACCAGAGCCCACATCCGGGCCGCCGAGCTGCTGGACAACACGGTGGAGCTGATCCGAGAGATGGTCTACACCCATACCATGGCTCAGCCGAACCCAAGCGGTACAAACAATATCCATACACCTTTTTAAGAGAAGCTAAATAATCCCTGTCTTCATCTGCAGGCACTTGCATTGTTTGTTGCATTGTATTGATCTTTGAGCAAAATATCTTCTGATGTGAGGGCATAAGTTTGAGTAAAATGTCAGATACTATGTCATAATGTGGGTTTGAAAAGGGTGTTATTATTACATTATTATTCAGGCACTTCTATAATGTATTATTTTTAATTAACCATCTAAAATTGAGGAGGATGAAACCCGAATGCACAATACACAATTGCCCAGGGTCCGATCCACAGGCAGATCTGTGTCATTTTCATGTGCGTGTTTTCCACAGATTTTCTGAGTGAAGGCGAAGTGGAGACATTGCTGCACGTCACGGGATGTACCTCTGCGCTGAAGAGCGCAAGCTGCTCCTCCAACTGTCTGTCCGAGCGCTACAGGTCCATCACAGGGGAGTGCAACAACCGGTCAGTGCACGAAAACAGTCGTACCGTGATAGGTGGCGATACGCTGATGATGACACTTCTGCACAGTAAATTTCTGGGGGTCAAAAATGATCAAGTGTGAAAGGTTCAGATTTCTGGAGTTTATCTTAAGGAAAGCTTTCATTTTAGCTCTGGGCCGAAGTTAATTCAGGGGCCACCACGTACTGTACGCACAGAGTCCCAGGGAGTTTATTCCACCGGAATTGGTTGCATATGTTTAATTTGGGGGGAATCAAAACGTTGCTTGAGTGACTTTCCATGTTGTGCTGCTGTTTCTCTAAGCAGACAGTACCCGAGCTGGGGGGCGTCCGACACCCCGTACTCCCGCTGGCTGCCCCCAGAGTACGAGGACTCGAGGGGGATGCCCAGAGGCTGGGACCCGGAGCACACGTACAACAACTTTAGTCTTCCTCCAGTAAGGCTCGTTCTCCATCTCTGTCTGTTCTGTTTCCCATTGATTTTGGTGAACTTTGGAGATACTTCCCACCTTCTGGATGGTGCACAGGTTTAGAACATTAACTATTGGACCTTTATTGGACCTTACGAATGCACCACATCTCTACTAGAGCATTTATTATTCCATCCCTGGAATAATAATTAAAAATGTGTCTAACATTGACAGCCTGGTCCTACTCTCTGCGGCAGGTTCGTCTGGTCTCCCAGAAGGTGCTGTACACCCACAACGACAACATCTTTCTGGACTCCGCTCTGTCCCACTTGCTGGTGGAGTGGGGCCAGTGGATCGACCACGATCTGGCGCTGACCCCCCAGAGTCCCAGCACAGCGGCTTTCAAGACCGGAGCCGACTGCACCCGGACCTGCAGCCGGGACACGCCCTGCTTCCCCATTCAGGTGACTCTGCCTGGAACCAATTTTGTACAATAGATTGATAAATCTATTGTAAAGGAGGCAATATGAGATTTATGCAATAAAGGTTCTGTGACTTTAGGCATGGCGAGTTTATTTGTATAGCACGTTATAAACACAAGGGCAACTCAAGAGTGCTTAACATAACAAATAAAGGGCATGTTATAAAAGGGAATAAAAGCGTTAAAAAAAAAAGAAATAATAAAATCACAGTGATGAAAGGTTGAAGTTAAATTTAAAACAGGCCTACACACTGAAACATGCCAGGACTGTAACCTGCACCCACTTAAAAAAAATATATAAAGCCAAGTTAAAGAAAAAAATGTTCAGAAAATGATGACTTCAGTTACTAGTGCAAGTTACATTGAATCAAATCTTTTTTTTTTTAATTGTTTTTCTAATCATTTGCAAAATATACTCATAAGAGTAAAATAAAAATATATATATAAATACATTGTAGAAAATAACAATTATTAAAAATATTAATTACAGTACGTGTCACTTGGTACATCATTAAAGTACCCTTTACTACTCACCTCGAAATTGATCCATGTCACATCATACAGAATTCATATTGCTGTTTATGGGTGTGAAACTGAACTTTATCTCAACTTTATGAAACTTTCTCAGCGGCAAATAAGAGTTTATCCCCCTATCCCATTTCCCATTTTCAGCTGGAGATTAAGTCTCCTCCCACACGTCTTCTTTTCTCTCCCAGATCCCTCCCTCGGACCCTCGCACGGGCATCCAGAGCTGCATGCCGTTCTTCCGCTCGGCCCCGAGCTGCGGCGGTGCAGCGCCACTCCACCAACAGCGCGAGCAGCTCAACGCCATCACCTCTTTCGTGGACGCCAGCATGGTGTACGGCAGCTCGGCCGAGCTGGCGGCGGCTCTGCGGAACCACTCGTCCCCGCTTGGCTCCATGGCCCTCAACCCCCAGCACTCAGACCAGGGCCTGGCCTACATGCCCTTCCTGCCCCGCCTGCAGGCTCACCTGGACCCCTGCGGGCCCCGAGCCCGGAACAACTTCACCGCCGCACAGCCACGGGGGCGGACCACGCACCACGGCAACGCCACCTCATGTTTTCAAGCAGGTAAGAAATGACAAGGGAAAAATGTCACGGTTTTCTGGGTTTTAATGGAACTGGAACTGGTTGATACTCTCTGTGTCCTCAGGTGATTCACGGGCAAATGAGCATTTGGGAATGATCGCGCTCCACACACTGTTCCTGAGGGAGCACAACCGCCTGGTGGAGGAGCTACATCTGCTGAACCCTCAGTGGAGCCCCAACACCTTGTACGAGGAGGCCCGCAAGATCTTGGGTGCCATCCACCAGGTGAAACCAGCAGACATAGTCTTTTATCTTATCTTGTCACATTCACATTCTGTTTCATCTCCATGTTTTATCTGTTATATTGTTGAGCTTTTTTTATGTTAATTGTCTATCTGTCTGAATGTGTATAACAATGCATTAACCGAAACCAAATCAAATTCCTCGTTCATGAAAATGTACCTGGCCAAATAAAACAGACTCTGATTGTGAAGTGTAACAGCGGGGAGGCGTGCGACGAAAAGCGCAGATATACTGACAATACAATGGATCATGTTCAAATCTACAATATTGGACTTATATCATTCATCAAATCGGGTGATGACGATAACGAAAACAAAGACAACAAGACTGCCTCCACTCAAACTGGCCAAGGCGCACACAAAACAAACAGAGAAAACAACTAATCAGAGTGCTGAACTACAGCTTGACATCAGCACAAACAGGGATACTTCTTGGCTTCAGAGCCATCGGAGCAGCCTCACGGTGGAGACGGGAAATAATTGTGTGATCCCTCTCAATTAAAAAAAAAAAAAAAAAAGAAAGCGACATGGTGATTCTGAATGGTTCTTGAGCTTTGACTTCAGCAGACGTATTTTGGGCCCTGCTCTTTTAACCGGCTTACTGACTTCTTTCCAGATCCTCACTTGGGAGCACTACCTTCCCCGGGTCTTGGGGGACCGCGCGCTCTCCTACCTCATGCCTCCCTATGCGGGCTACGACCCCAAGATGGACCCCAGCATCGCCAACGTCTTTGCGGCCGCCGCGTTCCGCTTCGCCCACGTCACGGTGCAGCCCACGGTGTCACGGCTGGGGCCCGGGTACAGCATCGACCCCCAGCATCCTCCACTGGCGCTGCACCACTCCTTGTTCGCCTCCTGGAGGGTCGTACAGGAAGGTGAGTCACGGAAACGTGCTGGACATCGCACCATGGGCGGTCTGGTCACTCTGGTTCCTTTTGCTGGATCTCTTCCTTCCCTGTGTCTCTGGACCAGGAGGGATCGACCCGGTGCTGCGGGGTCTGCTGCTCTCTCCGGCCAAGCTCCAAGTCCCGGGCCAGATGATGGTGGAGGAGCTGACGGAGCGGCTGTTCCAGGCCCAGGGGGGGATGCCTCTGGACCTCGGGGCTCTGAACCTGCAGAGAGGGCGGGACCACGGACTGCCTGGTACCAACACAGCTCCTGCTATACGAGCTACTGGGCTCATTGGGGGTTTTTGTATTGTTCTTTACTCAGAGTTGCCAATCTTCACTCCACCTCCATCTTTGATCCATCTATTTAAAGGCAGACTGAACTTACACCAATATTCTTTCACAGGGGGAACATTTCAGGTTCAGACATTAAACTTCCTGCCATGTTTTAGCACCAGCCGTGCACTGATCAGCAGATTTCAATGATCAGCTGGACCTCTGGGTTGATGCTAATAAGCAAATCCACATGTTGACTCAAAATCCTGGAGTGGAATTCTTACTTTTTGAACCCAGATTTTCTACCTCTGATATTTTCCAACATCACTTATGATGATACCCATCATGCATCATGTTTGCTCTTTTAAAAAAAGTACATTTTTAAGATCTCCCCCAAGTTCAAGGTTAGATATGTTATCGGATAAACTTACAACAGTAAATCAGATCAAAAGAAAAGATAACACAAGTCATTTAGAAGTAAGTACAATTTTGCCTAATGTTTTATAATGCTGTGTTCAAGGCAGAGGTGGAGAATTCCAGGTTGAGAAAGTCAAAGTCCAGCCATGCAGTGAGTTATGATTTTGATCCACTGGCTCTTCTACCTGACCCCGTGTGAGCAGGGTACAGCTCCTGGAGAAGGTTCTGTGGCCTCTCGGTTCCAAGCAGTGCGTCGGACCTCGCCAACATCCTGGGAAACCTGACTCTGGCTCACAAGTTCCTGGTCCTGTACGGAACGCCGCACAACATCGACGTCTGGGTGGGGGGGATCTCCGAGCCCGCTCTGCCCGGCGGTCGGGTGGGACCGCTGCTCTCCTGCCTCCTGGCGAGGCAGTTCAGGGCTCTGAGGGATGGAGACAGGTGAGCCTCGCACTGCGCCCCAAACTGTGTACTGCCTACTACATGCTCTCACTGTTGTCGAGCATACTTTGGTAAGTAGGTAAAAAGATCCATGTCTTCTCAGACATACTACATTGTCATGTACAATAGCCGCTCCACTTCCTTTCGCCACTACAGAGAAGCTTTTACCGGTGTCTAATATATACAGTATATTCTTGGCAGCATAGTGCAGTGTTTGTACACTACAATATTTCACAGGCTGTAGTATCATCCTTGTGCTTTTAACATACTATCTAATGCATAATATGGTTTCAGACATACCGAAAACACTCACATACTAACATGGCCTTAATACTATGGAATATATAGTATGCCAAGCTAGTATGTGAGCGTTTTTGGTCTGTGATTTCAGATGATGCATATATACTGTATGACTATTATGTTTTTAACGTGTCTATTTTTAAAATTATTATTATTATTTTGTGCAATATTTATTTAAAAATGTCAGTGCAAGAATGGACAAATCGGTGTAAAGACACAAGTAGGACGTACTAAATCGCCTCTGTCTCCAGGTTCTGGTGGGAGAGAGAAGGAGTTTTCACCGTGACGCAGCAAACCCGCCTGAAAAGCGTCTCTCTCTCTCGCATCATCTGTGACAACAGTCACATCATGTACGTCCCCACCGACCCATTCTCCCGAACGGAGAGCGCAGCGGCCATGCTGCCCTGCTCCCACCCCCGCATCCCCCACCTCGACCTCAGCCCCTGGAAGGAACCGGACATGGGTGGGAACCAGCAGCGGGGATCATCAGTTCCTCTGTATTTAGTCTGAACATAACCTTCATTCTGTTTTCTTGGGGTTTAAATCCCTTTTTAGATCCCAGGTGTGGTGCCATCCCAAGGGTTCAGTCAGGATACTCTCTGCTCTGTGACTCCAGGATCCTCTACCAGTGTCAGTCTGGATTTAAGCTTCACGGCTCCTCCTCCGTAGCCTGTGATCCATCCAGCCACCAGTGGAGCCCTGTGCCCCCCATCTGCCAGGGTACCTCAGTCCTCACTGCTCAACAGCTATCTTTACAACTTATCTGCTTATTTTAGGCATATTTTTCCAAGTTTACTGCTGGGAAAGGGGCTTTTTTTATTTCTGTTGCTATTTAAAAAATTTTGTCAATTGTATATTTGCAAATTTCCATACTGTCTAGTCTTGTAGTATACTGAACACTGACAATTTTTTCTTGTTCACTGTTTAAGTTAAGTTTATTTATAGTTCTTATTGTGAGGTGTAGTGTTTCTACTGTTTAATCATTTTTCAGTTTATTTTATTGTCAACCTCTTTATTGCGCACGGTAAATGTATCCAATTCTTATTTGGTGTTTCGGTTAAAGTACATCCCTTTTTCTTGTGTATTGCCTTTTCTTTTTACTACTTTCTATTCTTTTGCCTTGTCATCGCATATATACTGTAAATGCATGTTGTTAAACTTTTCAGATATTAATGAATGTGTGGAGCAGGCGTCTCCTTGTCCCCAGAGCATGGACTGTCTCAACATCCCTGGTTCCTTCATTTGCACAGGTGGGGTCTACTTTGTAATTTGGTGGAATACAGTTTGTGCTGCTCTTATTTCAAATGGAGCACTAATAAATAATAAATAATAATAAATAAACTATAATTTGACATAATATATATAGTATATCTGATATATACAGTATATATAATTCAGGATGTGCCTTTGTGTCCTCTGGCCCAGACGTGGACCCATCCTCGCTCTCTGTGGTCTCGGTGGTTTCTGCGGTGATGACGGTGGTCGGAGGGGTTGCCGTGCTGACCACGGTGATGATCTGCTACAGGCGGTGAGTCCAGAATATCTGATCCTGACATCCCATATTTAATAGAAATCAAGTCAGACAGATCTTATTTGATAGACATATCCTTCAATCTCTCCACAAACTCACTTTTGATTTATCTCTGACGAATACTTCACAACAAAAAAAGTATGATTCAGTATTAGATCAATTTGGATCCATTTTAACTCCATTTAATTTAAAATTGCATTAAAATGGCTGAAATTCGACTTTTAGGGGTATTCAATTGTTTAAATCTAATATACAACATTTGCATACATGTATTTATTCAGAAAAGGGACATTGGTGTTTCCATTCCCTCAGAAAAAGGCAAAAACATACAAAGATTAAATGCATTTCAGCCTCGAAACGAACAAGAATTCAAACTGCATTAAAAAAAGTTTGAAAAAGTCTAAAATGTAATTTTCTGATCCCCTGACATTATTATAATTGCTCATTATAAGTCAAGTAAATAGCAGGAAGATTTTGAAATAAAAAATTTTTGTTTTCCTCTTGCAGATATTTCCCGGCAAAACAAGATCTGGTGAATGGCAGATGTTGCCAGGGCAACAGATAACCAACATTGCATATGGTACTTTTAATAAGACTGTACATCCCGGTCGAAATGCTTTAAAATGTGTTAAAGTGTTCACAAACTGTAATTTATTTCCTTGAACAACTAACCTCTGTATTTCAGATTTAGACGAGAGGGCTGGTCAATTTAGAAATAAAATTAGAAATGACATTCAGTTAGTGGCCATACTTTGGACTGGTTTTGATTATTGATAATCGCTGTAAAGAAATGTGTTCCCCAGGGACTAACTACTACCACTAAAAAGTCTCCTTGGAATGCATATGTCCATGACCTTATTATACATTTTGAGAAATATTAACAGGATCACCATGCTGTGTGGCTGCGGGAGGGAAATGGTATTGAGGCGGTTCTAATCTGAGGCCGGATCAGCATCTACCCGAGGGGAAACAGGACTTCACTGTCATCTGCTGAATCACACAAAGTCAGAAAACACTGTTAAAAAGACAGATTCAAATCTCCCGTGGCAGTCTGTTATTCAGCGATCAGATGTGATACAAACACACACACTGGGGTGACTTCATGGTACAATGCTTGTCTTTAATTGGATTTGCACACTGAGATTAGGCACTTGAAACACAAGGCTACAAAGCAGTTATTTCACTTCAAGAAACCAACTGTTTTTTTTGTTTTGTTTTATTAAAGTGTTTGTGTTGTTTTGAACGCCATTGTGTTGAATGACTTACTGTACATACACGAATATTATGGCTGTTAATTGCGTCATGCACGGTTCTTTATGGCTTGTCTGTATGTGCTGTGTATCACAGAAGTGCAAGACTACAGCAGCAGCATGTGTGAGCGGTACAATCGTCTCCTTAAAGCTGGTTCATGCTGAAACTATGGATTGAAGTAGAGTGTAATATCCAGTTCAACTGCAATATATTTAAGTACATTTTGAAGCCGCTAGCATGAAGCTGTTTCTTACAAGAGGTAAAGACGATCCATCCGAAAATCCTTCATGTGTCCCTTAGAGCCACTAAAACAACGTAGTGCTGGGGGATGGGGGAGAGCAGCGAGAGAGCTTCTTATAACAACAGCAAAGGCAAATATTTGAGTGGCACTTAAAGTTTGAGGGTTGAAAGAAAAGTAAACAAAAAAAATCCCTGAAATCCCGACAGGGATTTGTTGTTTTTGTTCAGCATTTGAACGGCTCGTACTAATCCCTGCCTCCAGATATATGGAAACCATTCTGATGTGTTACCGGGAGGTTCTCTATCCCTTGGGGCTTTCCGAGGGGGAACAGTCCTTCACAGAGACTGTGATCGCAGCTGGAAAACATTTAGCTTCCACATATGAGATATGGCAACGTGGGTCGAATTATGGCTGGTGTTCTGCAGCAATCTACAGCAAGATATTTTCTTCTGCTTTAGATATTTTTCTTATCGGAATACCCAAAGTGGCATGTTTTCTGTTGGCTGACCTCTACTCGAGCATAAATAGATTCATAAGAGTGATCCTCCACCACGGAAACGGATCGAAGACCTTCAGCCCGTACTTGTCTGTTTGTGCGCGTGCCGGTTCGCTGTGTCGGCACCCTAGCCCTGGTCGTTGAGATAGAAGCCCAGCTTGGCGACAGTGATCTCCCTGCGGAGACGCGTCACCTCCCAGAACATCTGCTCAGCTGAGAGAGAGAGAGAGAGCGAGAGAGTGAGAGCGAGAGAGAGAGAGCGCTGACTGTTTAGCTTCACACCGATTGTTGGTTGCATCAGCAAGAAAGCATCGTAGGACACTCCAGGTTCAGAAAGTAAAATTCCACTCTCGAATTCCACTACTCATTAGCATCAACCCAGAGGTCAAACTGATGAGTGAAACCGGAGCAAGCATGACCGGAGCAAAAACCGGGCAGGACTCTTACTTTCTGAACTTGAAATTTAGGCAAATGACTTCAACTTTTCTTCTTCTTCTTCTCCTCCTCTACTTACCATCGTGCCTCACGAGGCCCTGCTGAATGTAGCGGATATAAGTAAAGAAATTGCACACGGCCGTGATCTGTGAGAGGGAGAGATAAAAACACGGACAAAGGTCACGTATCGCATCCAGCACCAGAAGGAGGAGAAGAAGGGCTCCAGAAACACAAGAGTTACCCGTGCTCGACTGGACGGGGAGATGTAATAGTAGCTTTCTTTGTCGCCCAGTTTGATCCGGTGGCGGCACAGCCGGGACATCCCGCTCAGGGCGCACTTTCTGCGGCGGAGAAGCAGAGATGAGCCGCGGAAAAACCAGAGTCGAAGCGGCGGCAAACTGCTGCACTCACAAAGCAGCGAACCGTAAAGAGTCACATCGCAGCGCGTGGTCGTTCTGCTGGGTTAGCGAGACACAGCGGGGTTCTGGTTAGTCACGGACAGGGAAGAGATTCTTACGTCATGTTTTGGGTTATGTCGGGTTAGGGGCTCCGGGAAACATGCAGAGCCCGTCCTCTCCTTCCACGGACGTTTCACAAAAGATCTTTTGTTTTTTTACACCATGCCAGTTTCTGTTAGTGAAGATAAAATGATTGATTCCTGGAAGGACTTACGTCTCTATCGCTGCCCTAAAGCCACTGGAGGAAAAAAAAATAAAATAAAAAGAGTTTTGCACCAAAAAGTGATTAGAAATCAATGTTCATTGATTGGACCTGTCCCAGACACCAAACATTTTAAGGGACTGTACTTGTATTACTAAAGTTAGTTACTTAATTTTGCTGTATTTGTGAATTCCATTCCAAAAGCGCCATTCGCTTGCATTGCTCCAATAAGAGAAAATTTAAGTACCTTTGACAAAAATATGTGTCACCATAATTGTCAACAGGACCAGGGGATAATTTAAAGGAAGGATTCTCAACAGATTGTTCCAAATCGCGAAAAATCTAAAAGACAATGAGCTATCGTCAGGAAGACGGTCAGTCATGGAACATGTGCTGAGTAGAAAATGGGATAGAAGTCAATTTGAAGTGGAAAGTGTGCAGAATCTAACAAACAGTGAAGGTAGGAGACAATGAGTAAGAGAGATTCAAATTTCCACGGTTGATGTGTAGTCTCAGTACCAGTGCAGCTCGGTGTGCTTTGAGGCATGATACTTTGAGGGTTATTTTGAGAATGATCATATTTACTTACTTTAACTAAAATAATTTTGCTTGTATTAAATCTTTATTATCATTCTTCCAAATATGACTTGATTGCCTCCCACTCATTTAAAGCACTTTGATTGCATGTTGTGTATGAAAGGTGCTGTACAAAGGTTATTATTTTTTATTTTAAGCATAATAACTCACTTTGGGCCTCCACACTCCACGGCGGCGGCCTTGACCAGCGGCGCGGCCGACGTGCCGATCGGTTCGATGGTCAGAGAGTTGTTCTCCACTGCGTCCTGCACCGCCTGCGACAGCTGAGGAGCCAGAAGATTGAGAGTTAAAATACCATCACTCCGGGTTCTGGAGAGAACAGAGGGAAGATCCTGGAGAATGGAGGGAAGAGGGAAGGTTCTGGAGAACATGGGAACAGAGAGAAGAGGGACGGTTCTGGAGAATAGAGGGAATGTTCTGGAGAGAACAGAGGGAAGATCCTGGATAATGGAGGGAAGAGGGAAGGTTCTGGGAAACATGGAGGACAGAGGCAAGATTCTAGAGAACATGGGGAACAGAGAGAAGGTTCTGGAGGACAGAGAGAAGGTTCTGGAAAACTGAGGGAAGGGGGAAGGTTCTGGCCTGGGAGCGGGTGAAGGACAGGCAGGGTCCGATGTCTTCTCTGTGGATGCGGCTCAGGAAGGCGGAGGATCGCTCCAGACTGGGACGCTGCTTCCAGGCCAGGAACTCTGCGAACAGAACCGAGTCCATCTGCAAACAGAAAACATGTGGTTGCTGTTTTAGGTCCCCAGTATTTACGCGCTGACAGACACACCTTGTTCTTCTCCCTTGTTATTTTAATGAATTTGTGGGATTTTACCGATAGTGAAACCCAGGTTTGCACGGCACCTTTCATACACAACATGCAACTCAAACTGCTCTACACTAATACAATGCAATGAAATAATAATAGAAAATCAAACAAGAAAAATGCATTTAATAAAAATGTATAAATACTATACTCAATTTCACTTTGGGGCCATGAACTCAAAGAGACTTTGAAGGATTATGAATCGTCTCTCAGCAAATGATTTAATATTAAGCTGAACTTTTGTCCCGGCCCTTTCACCGTGAGCTGTCCCAGCGTGCCGAGCACAGTGGATTGGCCGGGTCCCACAGAAATAAGGACCGTAACAGAGTTTACCTGTCTTTTGGGAGCATCGGGCTCCGCCCCCTGGAGGCCGTACGGCTCGTAGGTCAGATTGACAGAATGTCCAGGAAGCAGACACAGAATGAGAGAGAGGAGAGCGGGAACAGCAGGCTGGAGGAGGAAGAATGACAGCAGAGGAAGGGGAAGGAAGGGAAACAGTGAAGAATAGAGATGTGAGAGTCTGGGAAAGAGAATTAAAAGGCTAGAAATGGAGAAGTAACCCGGCTCAGCAAAAGCATTAAGAGGAAGGAAAGTTTAAAATAAAAATAAAAAACGCCGCTGGGCTTTTACCTCTCTGTCCTCCTTGGCGGCGGGCTGAGCGGGGGCGGAGGGATGTTCGGGTTCGGTTCGGTTCGGGGGGAAGGCTCCGCTGGCGCTCTTGTTGCGGGTGTGCCCCCCGCCATGCCTGTGGGACCCCCTGGTGCCCGCCGAGAGGAGCTGAGGGTGGAGCTGGCGGTTCGGGGATGAGGGCGTGGAGGTCAGGACCAGGGTCTTCAGGGCGGTGACCTCAGCCTGGAGGACGTCGATCTGGAGACAAACAGAGGAAAGGAACGGAGGGAGAGGGATAAAGGTGTGAGGACGAGGAGATCGATCACAAACGAGAAATTCGGTCAAATTGAGCCTGAGATTTTGGGTCAACTGGAACCCAGCGGTACAACGATGAGGGAAATCAGCTGACCATTGCATGGCTGGAACAACGGGATTCGGCTTTTGTCGAGGTAACTTACAAAGGTAATTTTGTATCAGTTAATTCCATGTTAGAGCTATGTCACTGCTTTTCAAACACACTTAACAAATACAAGATAGGGCAAAATGAGGCAACTTTGCCAAAAAGATGTGTTACCATAGGACCAGGGCATCATTTTAAGGACGGTTTCTCACCATATCATTCAAATTCTCCAAAATATAGAGTCAATATTGAAAACCTAAAAATGGGACCCATCCCCAGGAAAATGTTCAGTAAGGTGAATTGCGACTGGGAAGTGGGATAAAACTCATTTACATTAAAACTCAACTCGACGAGAAAACAAGAAACTTTGATGTGATATGACTTCCAAATAAATGTGAATCATGTTACATAAAGCACGTTTTATCCAATGAAACACTATGGAGGTTGTAGGATTGTGGCAGGCGAAACTGCCCCAATCCATCATCCGAGTGGCGTTTTCAGGGCCCTCCAGCACAGAGAGACAGACGATGGGGTTGAGAACGCACAAGTTTATTGTACAGAGTGGGCTAGGTGGAACAAGCCCGGAGCAGATGGACACATGTCATGAGAAGGGCCCCTCTCCTGAGTGTGTGTGGGGATGGAGGTTTTGCCTGTTGCTCGTTAGACCAATAAACAAGCAACAGGTATGCAGCCACTCTGATCCTGGGCCCCAATCCCCGAGACCCAGGACAGGTGTGGCTGCTCAAACCACATCACAAGGATGTTTAACTTACCGATTTAGAGAGAGCACCGCGGCCGCCGTTCCTACCTTCCCTTGCGCCTCCCGGTGTTGCTTCTCCGCCGCCGCCTGCTTCACGTTGGCTTCACGCACCATCTTATGAGCTTCCTGTCGGAGGGGAAAAGCGTCAAGTTTCGTTTTAAAGAAAAGAGACGATGACTTGGTGATTTAACATCAACTTTTGACAGCTCCACATTAAAAGTATCTTTCCAGTCGCAGCTATTTTATATTGTTATATCGTCTAAAGGCTGATAAACATGTAAATAGGTAAACATTTTATTTTGACTTTTGCTCTGTTTCAGTGGGTGGTGGCGCCCCAAATTAACTGAGCATGGAGCCCTCCAACCTTCTGCCTGGTTTTTCACTCGACTGGAGGTGTCTAGGGAAGGGTTTTTAGGAATGACGGTTTAAAGGCGATCCGCCGTTATCCCCAATGCACCTCACACACAGTGAACATTGTTTCATAAGAAGGAATTGGGTCGAAATGCCACCGCCGATGAGTTTCAAATCCTCCCCATCCGCATCGCCACCCATCCGAGCGCCGTTTGAGAAGCCGCTCACCTCAAAAAGGCTGGCCGTCAGCTCCTCCAGCTCCTGCTCCAGCTGGTTCCTGATCTGAGAGAGACGCTCGCACTCCTTGTCCTTCAGCTTCAGCTCCTGGAACGAAGGAACCAACGTCGTAACACACCATCCTCCCCTCTCCTCAAACCGCTAATGGGATCCTATGTTAAAAAGAAGGCCTAGCAGCTGTACGGCCTCTACCGTCTGCGCCGCATCCAGCTGTTCCCTCAGAATCTCGGAGCCCTTCTCTCTGATTTCCTTCTCTCGGATCTCCAGCGAGGACCTCCTCAGACGGGGGCCCCGGTCCTGTCCCCGGTCCCGCTCCAGGTCCCGCTCAGAGCCGGGGCCCCCGGTGCTGCGTGACATGGCCTCGGCCCGGCACCCGGAGTGCAGTCCGGGCTCTGGGTCCGGATCCAGGTCGATCAGCCTGCGAAGAGAAACGCACGGGGGGGGACTTTAAAACACAGGGAATTTAAAACCTGAAGACGCTGAAAAGCAGCTCTGCGTGAGAAGAGTATCCCAATAAACAAGTGGATCTTATAACGAGTTCTGGACGTCAGGCTGCGGGATGAGGGATAATACCAATAAATAGGAGTATTACTCCCATTGTTATTATAGCTCGCTGGCAACGATCCGTATCTAGCCGAGTCAAGTGATTTCATGCACAAGCAACCCGACGCGTCTCTCATCGAAGGTTTGGGAGAAGTCCCAAGACTATGGAGACAAATAATGATCAAAATCATCTGCAGAGACATGATCATGATCCATACAATGTCACGGTCTACACTGATGACCCAAAACTGAAATTGATACTATACACAGAAATAACAATAACAATAATATAAATTAAAATTTAAATAATCCAAACGAAATTTGAATATATATCCGTGCATTTTCAAGCATTTGAAGTACAGTGTAAACGTAGCTGTCAACCCTCCCGTTTTTCCCGGGTGTTTATTTTTCCGTAAAGACCCTGTAACTTCAACCTCTGACCTTCCTGGAAACAAACATAACACGATGTCATCATTGCATATGAATGAATGGCCTGATATGAATAATCATTTTAAAAGCCCAACGTTGGCGGGCGTGAGTATAAATGTGAAAAATAAAAAGATACAATTGTACAAGAAGAGGGAGTTATTTTTCAAGTGGAAGCGCAAATCGCGGTCCCTGTCCCATAGAGAAACATTAAGGACTGTGAACTTCACTAAATAGTGGCTATTCAATCATATCCACGCGACGAAAATAGTTGCCATGGAATAAAACTCACGTTTCCTCTTTAAAGCCGCTGCCTCCTCCGGCTCGACGCGATGTGATTTAAATTCCTTTCGACATTAAATATGAAGTTGACTCCGCGGGTCATTCCGCCGGAATGCGGAAGTGATTAGGAGGACCGACCCGGGCGCGTGGCGACTCCGCCGGGTTCCGGAGCACCGCGTCGGCTCGTTTCTCGGTGTTTGCGGTGAATCGGTGTCTCATGCTTCCCGTTTTTTTTTGGGGGGGGGGGGGAGGGAGAAGAGAGAGAGAGAGAGAGAGAAAAAAAAAAAAAAAAAGACTCCTCTGCCCCCGGGCTCGGTCACGTGATCCGCCCAGACCACGCGAGCCCACCCCACCCAGATCACGTGATCCGTCCGGGGTCACATGACTCTTCCCAAACCGGGAAACTGGAACAAATTAAGAGTAAGATGCAGGAAGGAGGATCTTTAAGGATCCAAAGATGAGAGACATATATATATTTTTTTATAAATGTAAAATATGACAAGCTTAGCGATTAGATTAATTATAAATAATAAGATATTTCATAATAATTTCAATCCATTTCCGGGGATCGATTAAGTCTTAGACTTCATCGATCCCCGGAAGTTGAATAGAATTAATATTTTGAGTTTGGAGCATTTTAGGGAGGCACCGGAGAATTCTACCTGAACCGCCCCCAACACCCTTTCGCTCGGATGGAAGAAGTAGACAATGGTACACGAGAAATATTCTGAAGATATTAGTTGTGTTTTAAGTACGACATCAAATGAGTCGGGAGTTGCTCGAGAAAATGATGAATTCGCCCGTTTTGTTGTTTTTTTTTGACTCTAACTGACTTTGAGAGTCCAATCTGGAACTAAGTGAGCCGAGGGGCCGTGGCACCTGGGCCGTGCACCCTGGTGGGATGGAAAACGTTGCGACATCTCGTTAATATATAACTCCAAATAGAATCACAACAGCCTGACATAAACGTAACTGTGATGTGCATATTTTAGCGGCAGCGGAGAAAATCCATCATCTGAGAAGAGCTGGAGCCCAGCGGGACTCTGTGATGCGTTCAGATGCTGCCATCACGGGTTCAAATCCAGAGGCTGCCATCCATGTTCCGTAAATCAGTTCACTGGAGGGGACGATGTCGCTTGGTTAGACTCAGTGGCTCAAAGAGATAACGTGAGCTTTTGAATGCCGGCTCCCCCGGGGTGTCTCAAAGCACCAGCCACTCAGAATGGCCGCCCCCAGCCGGATATATCCATTTATATATCCGGCTTATCTGAGCGACCGAGCTCAGATAAGCACAGACCTGTCACTAGCCTGTCACAGACCAGCTGGCCATTCTAGGCGGCTGCATCTGTAAAAGAGCCTGGAGACTAGGGTCAAGTGGTCAATGGTTCAGCTGCTGCCTTCCAGCGTTGACGTCACAGGTTCAAGTCCAGACTTTTCCATCCAAGTCCTGTTCCTTTTTACAAACGATTGGAGGAGAGCGACCGAGCCCAGTAAGCCTCGGTGGCTCAAAGAGATAAGCCGCCGTCGCAAGACTTAAGTGTTTGAGACCTTGAGGGTTCAGTGACCAGTGAGCCTTTGAACGCCGGCAGCCGAGGCATGTTCAAAAGCGCCCGGAGACCAGGGCTGAGCATGAAGGCGACCCGGTGGCGTGACGGTGTCGTAGCCCAACCACAACAACAGCAAATCCCGTAGCGAGATTTCATTCGTTGTGCGATCTGGCTACTGGGGCGGAGTGAGAATCTAACCGGCCATACGCTGATGTGTTCTGGGTGCGTGATTGCAACACTGACACGTCGCTGAGTTACCTTAACGCTCAGCCCTGGACACTTTTGAACGTACTCTTGGGATGCCGGCGTTCAAAAGCTCACTGGCATTGAACTTGGCCCTGGCCTCTGGACGCTGTCTGTCTGTCTATTTCTTTGTCTAAAACCAATTTTGGGTGTTGCGTTCCATATGGGGAATGGGGGGAATATATTTTATCACAGCAATTACGGGTTATTTTATACAAAATCAATTACAATATTTTGAAATAACCTCATATCAAACAATGAATAATATAATTTATCAGACTAGGTTTTGTACTCATCTTCTGCTGTGTAACAAGTTTATTTTTACTTTTGTTTATTCACCTGGTTGATTTATCTTATGCATGAACTCAGACCACATATGTACATTTGGTCTGTTGCGTTGCAAACATGGACTAAAAAAAAACATCTGTTAGCCACAAGCCCCACAGCCTGTGAGAATTCCATTCAACGTAAAGAACTGAAGTTTCCATCACTAAAGTCTCAACACTACAAGCGCGTCCTCCGCCCACCGTGTCCGTGTCCACTCTGTACATTCTAGGGGACCTTTTTTGGGATTCTTATGGGATGTGCACAGCGCCGATCGCTGTAGTGACAAAAAATAAATAAATAAAATGAAATTCACACAAATTCCCAAGGCCCACTAGTGCGTGAGGCTCCAGGCATTTGCCTGACTATGCCATATGGAAAGGAGCCTGTGGACATGGCACTCACCTACCGACAGCACACCCCTCCTGGTCTGTCTCCTGGTTGGTCTCCTGGTCTCTCTCCTGGTCTCTCTGCTGGTCCAGGACTATGGACTTTCCAAAGAAGGCGTCGGGGGCGTACACAGCGATGCCAGGCCCTGTTCCTGTCCTGATGACCTTGTACCCCAGGCCACCAGCGGAGGAAGGAGGAGGAGAGGAGGAGATGTGGACGCTGTGGAGTCCCTCAAAGGCATCCATCATGTCCCAGGGAACTCCAGGACCATGGAGGAGGAGGTGGAGAAGAGACCCCAGCACGAAGATCCTCAAGAGGAAGACTTATTGAGGGCTTGAAGTAACAGATCCCTGGAAAATTCAGAAAATCCTTAAATAGTTTATTCCATCTATCTATCTATCTATCTATCTATCTATCTGTCTGTCTGTCTGTCTGTCTGTCCAAAAGTCCTTGAAACACTCCTTGAACTGGCAAAATGTGAATGTACAGTCAAAGCAGTCACCGAACAAGCCGTGAACACTCTGTTTGCTGTGAACACTATAAGATAAAACTATGTATTTTGTTCCCTGTGAAATCAGACCAGAGCTGGAAAACTGTAGATTTGTACAGGAAGTCGTGTGAATATCACCTATAACTTCAACTTCCGAGTCAAAAAAATGTGCAGTACTGTCAAACCAGAAACAGGTTAGAGTGACGCAGGAGAAATCACATTCATTCACACTGTTATCCACAGTTCCACACCGTTGCATTGTATTCACACTCACCATGGTGGTCAAAAAAACTTCCAAGGTTTCTCTGGAGCCCCCTAAACATTTAAATCCTAGTTTCCGAATTGAAACACTGTCCTTTTCCCCGTGGAACAACTTTGCCCTGCTGTTGCTCTGCTCCCTGCAGTTATGCATGAAGGGTTAATCACTAACACCTTTATTCCTCTTGCTCTGATCCAGACATTTCTTCCACTAGGGGTCCACAGAGATCCCACCTGATAGGAGGGTCTGATGGACACACCACCCCACCAGAGAACAGGAAACTTTATGAATATGTGTATATATATTTAAAGATTGGGAAATATAACAATCCTTCTCTCTCTTTAAACAAAATAAAATTCACTTTATTTATTGAGGGTACGTTTGTATATTTTGTGAAGAATATAAACAAATAATATATGTATTAAAAAAAAGATAATCTAAAAAACAAAACATATATTTTATGTTAATATATATAATTAAAAGAATGTAAAGAAAAAATATAAATAATAATTATAATCCTGCTGCTGACCCCATGCAATTCCTCCACGGACCCCCTAGGGGGCCACAGACCAAAGTTTGCACATATTCAATCAAACCATGTTTCAAATGTTTACGTATATTTAAGAAAGGAGGAGTCGGTGTATATTGATTCTACGCACATTATTCACACATACAAAGCTGAAACTAGATTGACCCAGTAAAAATCAGTTGAACACATTCGTGCACGTCTTTGTTTTAACGTGGGTCTTATGTGGCACCCAGATTTGTTCAGATTAACTGGACCTGGACCTCACAATGCAGCTTTGTTGGAGAAACAGATTAACACGTCAAGTGACCGGAGGCGGAGAAGTGCCTTTCTCCTCTCCTCCCTCCTTCGCTTTCTCCCCAACTTCCTATATGGAGGCTGGCACGACCATTTCCACACCACGGTGAGTTCCACTGCCACCTTCCTGACATCTGTCTATCTGTCTATCTATCTATCTATCTATCTATCTATCTATCTCAGAAGGCCCTGTGCGACCCAGGCAGCTGTGTGGTTTTCCTCTCAGCTGAAGGCTCCCTGGTCCCTCCCTGGTCTGGACCCCGCAGGGCTTCCTTCATGTCTGGCCTCTCCGGTCCACTCTGGCCGGCAAGCAGTGGTGCAGCAGAACTCCAGGGTTTCCTTGATGCCAGGCCTCTTCCAGCCCGTCCGGCCGGTGAGCAGCAGCCATGACGGTCACCTACTCGCGGCGGGTTGCGGACGCGGGTCTGGGAACCTTCTCCCACCTGCTGCTGCGCTGGAAGGGCAGCATCTACAAGCTGCTCTACAGGGAGCTGATCATCTTCACTACGCTCTACTGCTTCTTCAGCATCGTCTACAGGTCTACAGCCCCTTCATTGCTTTCTTATAGTGGAGAACACTAAGTTAAAAGTTATATACTGCACTGCTTTTAAATTAAAACTTCTCTGCCACGCTTTATAAAGAAAATCACCTTTAACAAACACACTCAATTCAGTGGATCGGATAAAAATATTGACATTGGATACTCAGATATATATTTTGTAACATGTTTAAGTTTTTGTTGTTGATCTTTCCACCTAAATGTAAAAGTTGTTCAAAACAATTTTTTTTCTTTCCCAGGTTTGTGTTCAATGAAGATCAGAAAAGACAGTTTGAGAAGCTTTCGCTGTACTGTGACCACTACGCAGAACTCATCCCTGTCTCCTTCGTGCTGGGTGGGTTCCACAGCCTGGTCACTCTCCGGTTACAGTGGCGCTCAACGGCTAATGTTTCGTTTGATAAAGCATTTTTTGTTGGCCTAGTCTTAAAATTCTGTTTATAAAAGTGTCCATTTCTGATGCTAATGCTGGCGTTTTGCTACAGGTTTCTACGTCACCTTGGTGGTGTCCCGGTGGTGGGGTCAGTTTGAGAGCGTCCCGTGGCCGGACCGCCTCTCAGCGCTGGTCGGCGGTCACGTCCGTGGAGCTGACGAGGCCGCCCGGTTGACCCGCCGCACCCTGATGCGATACGCCAACCTGTCGGGTGTCCTTATCTACCGCTCGGTCAGCACGGCGGTCTACAAGAGGTTCCCCACCATGGAGCACCTGGTGCAGGCAGGTAGGTCTAGGGCACCTCGGGAGGAACACAACCGCCCTATCGGTCTCATCACAAAGGTTCCCAGAGGCCGCAGACAGGCCTAAAAAGTCCCCAATAAGCTGTAGAAGGAACAAATCAAGTTGAGTGGGAATGAATCGAGTACAATACTGGTGACCCGGATAGCCCACCATTACCCGATCATGGACTAAACATGAACATAAGCACTGGAAGACCTTTGCAGTGTGTTCTAACTGTCCCATGTTCTCAAATTCACCGTCCAAGGACAATGGTCCTTGGACTTTGAAAGTGGAGCATGGTAGACCGCCGTCACAGATTTATTCAGAGCATCAGTTAGCGTAGAGAGCTCATCAATTACGTGTTCTGGAATGAAGGGTTGGGTGTCAGGGTTATCGAGTCGGAAATCTGGATCCACTTCCCTCAATCCCTCGGTCCAACCATTCTCAACCAACTTCCAGCCTCATGAACACGGTGGTTTGCTCTTCTCCTTCTGCTCGGGATCCAGGCTGAAGCTGAACGTTTTGATTGGCACTCAGTTCCATTGCTCCGTGTTCTTTTTTTAGCCGCAGGTTGATGGAAATACCAAATAAGTGCCCGAGTGGATTAAAAAACAATGGAAATTTACGTCATTAACCTTTCCTAGGAGTCAGTCTGTGAGTCAACATTTCTCTGGAATGTTACATTTCTTATTACATTGCGGATTTACAGACATCATCAAATTTAGATTGAGTGGTTTTGGCTGTAGGTCAATTTTCGGGTGGATGGTGACGCTGCCTCGACCTGTGTGCACATTTTTTTCAATGCAAACCCTGTAATTCTTCACGTGTTGAACCCCGACTCTTTGTGTTTGGACTGGTTTAGCAATGCAGCAGCAGATTAGAGGCTGGGTTTGGAGCCGAGCAGGGACAGGGGCAAAACAACAACTCCAGCTCATAGAAGATCAAGATGAAATCAGTTTTTATCCCAAGGAAGGCTGTTGGTGTTACTGCCAGTATAAAGCTGCAAAGCAAAGATGGAAAACATGCAACGTGGACTTGTGGTGTAATCACAGACAATGGATCGCCATTTCAAAACAAAAAAAGAGACACGACCCATCAGACAACCAAACCCAGCATTGCTGTCTCTCCGTTTCAGGCTTGATGACCACTCAGGAGCTGAGGCACCTGGAGGACCTCCCCTCTCCTCATAACAAGTTCTGGGTTCCCTGCATGTGGTTCGTCAACCTGGCCCTGAGGGCGAGGACCGAGGGCCGCATCAACAACGACGTGGCCCTCACCGCCATCCTCACCGTAGGTCCCCACAGGTCCCCACAGGTCCCCACAGGTCCCCAGGCGAGGAGGGAATATGGGTCCTCTCTTGCGTGCAGTTATACACCGTTTTCTGTCCCCCTTCCTGTTCTCTTTTTAGGAGTTGAATAGTTTACGGACAAGGTGTATGAAGCTGTATGGCTATGACTGGATCAGCTTACCTCTGGTCTACACTCAGGTGGTTGTGGTGCTTTGTAGAAATGGTAGTAAGTAGGTTAGTAGTAGATCTAGTGAGCGGCATGCTTTCCTCTAAGAAAATCTCGGCGGGAAATGAGTACCAACATCTGTCAATCTGCTGATTTACCTCTTGTTGAAATTAACAGCTTAGTGCATCCTCCAGAATTCACCACATCAATGATTAACCCAACGTTGACCCCAATACAGACATTGATTTAACAAACCTGCCTACATGAAACGATGCAGCCGAAAAGGCTTTTTCAAGGCCTGACGTGACATTCTACCCTGTCACACGCTGCCTCTGGTTAGGTGGTCACTGTGGCCGTCTACAGCTTCTTCCTGGCTTGTCTGATCGGGCGTCAGTTCCTGGACCCGGCCCAAGGTTACCCCGGCCACGATCTGGACTTCTACCTGCCCGTCTTCACCCTGCTGCAGTTCTTCTTCTATGTCGGCTGGCTTAAGGCATGAAGATAATGTAGAATGTGATATGGTCCCATTGGTCCAACCTGAAATAAAGCAATGGAATGGATTTTGCTCAAGTGATGGCTTTTTACCTTCATTTTTTGTGGTTCTAGGTTGCTGAGCAGCTGATAAACCCTTTTGGTGAAGATGACGACGACTTTGAAACCAACTGGATTGTTGATCGCAATCTACAGGTTTGCATGAAGATTTCCCTGTTTTCCCATCCCCGTATCGGGCGTAATTTTGCGCACCGGCGGCCTGCTTCACCGTGTCCTGCGTCACGTTCTGTCCCAGGTGTCCCTGTTGTCCGTGGACAACATGTACGACAGCCTGCCGGCAGTGGAGCGGGATAAATACTGGAATGAGTCCGAACCGCAGCCTCCGTACACGGCAGCCAGCGCAGAGCACCGCAAGCCCTCCTTCATGGGCTCAGCACTGGACATCAGGTTTGATGAACAAACAAACGGGTTTCTCAGACTGATGTTTTGAGATGCGTCTGCGCGGTGCAGTGTCGGCAGAGGGGATGACGAGAGGGCTGATGAGGAGTCGAAAACACAGGCTGAGTTTATGAAAAATTGTATCAACGTGTACTGGAAGATCGTACAAAGTGGCTTAAAGCTGCATAAGAAAAAGATGTCCTAAAATTCAAGGAAATGAGGGAGGATGCACGTACCTCATTGATCGTTGCTGACCAGGAAACCCATCTATCTATTTGTGGCAGATAATCCTGCATTGTTTTGTTAACCGTCTAACTTATCCAAACCAGTGTGCCAAAGGAGGAGATGGAGTTCCAGTCCAACCTGGAACAGATCAAGGAGCACGAGGAGGCCAACTACTCCACCCCTCTGCTGGGGGGTCTGGGTCGGCTCCTCCAGTCCCCCAACTTCCCTCGCTCTTCCCGGGTGACTCTGCTGCGCCGGCGCCCCGGGGCTCCGCTCAGCCGCTGCCCTCTTTACCTGCAGCCAGAGGCTGCGCCCACCTCAGGCCAAGCCCGCCAGCCCACCAACCCAGAGCGGGACCCGGACTACGCCTTCTCCTCCATGTCCCTGTACGACAGACCCGGGTTTTACAGCTGCCCTCAAACCCCCATACACTGCGTGCCCCCTGCGGTGCCACGCCCTCGGCCCGCCCCCCGCCGGCCCCACGGCGACTGGGGCCGCAGCTGCAGCTCCCTGGCCCCGGCGGCACTGGACTGCCAGCTACTGGTACCGGACAACATGCCCCCGCCTCCCTCGTCCGCCTTCCCCTGGCTGGGGGGGGACGGCGAGACGCCCGGCACCCCGACCTTCTCCTTTCCCGACCCGGCCCCCGTGCTCTGCCCCATCTCCAAGCTCAGGCCCGGGCACGGCCTGCTGGCCCGCCGCCCTCTGCCCCCACGCCTCACCTTGGACGCCCTGCCTTCGGCCGAGAGCCAGCCGGGACCCTCAAGCGCCCGGGGGGTGGGATCCGCAGGGGAGAGGGTCTTCTCGTTCACCCCTTGCTCCCGTAGCGCGGTAGGGAACCCCAGCAGCAGCCCCCCCACCTCCACCCCTGGCACCATGGCTGGGCTCTGCAACGGGACGGCCCACACCAACTCGGGACACCCCGGCACCAACGGCGGGCTGAGCAACCACACAAACACAGCGGCCCCTTCCGTGTCATTACAGCAAGCGGCCAATCAGCAACACTCACCCAACGACTCTGGAATCTCATTTGCCGAAGGACACCTGCTGAACGTCCTCGCAGAGAGCGGAACAAACAAGACGTCCGGAGTGTGATGAATGTGATGAACTGCTTTTTTTGTTTTGTTTTGTTTTTCAGGAAAGAAATATATATGTAACAGTGAGAATGAAAAGAGTTAACATACGTACAGTACTTGTGAATGAGTTCATTGTGTTAATTTACACATTATCAGTTGCATCCGTTTACGTTTATGTTAATCTCGACTTCCGGCCGCTTACGGAACAACTTAACCTACTTAAGGTGCAATAAGCACCTTGTGGATTTAAACAGAAACATTTAGAGGATTAGTGAGTGAAAGGAAAAACATGGAAACCGGAATGTCTTCGTCTTTTTCTTAGTGTGGTTCCAATGTTTCTCTTTAATAAAGAACAACTTTCTCTGTATACAGGTCCGAAGTCATACTTCCTCTTCAGCTATTGATCCAACAAACAAATTTACAGGGAAATTTCCAACCTAAAAATAAGTGCTCTTTTTTCGTATTGTGTACTTGCCTTTCGGTAGCCAGTTCCATTTTTTATTTTTTGACTGAGCTTTTCCCTTTGACTTACATTTACTGTCAGCACTTTGACAAGTCCCATCACCCTGGAACATTATGTGAAAAGTGACATTAAAGTTTCTCCATAGTCTCCAAGTTGATGGAGAAGAGTGAGTCACATTGAACCAAGAGATAAAAGTTCTGTAGTGAATCGCTTTTCTGTCAAGGCCAGCTCCAGTAACATGGTAGAAAACTGAATGTATAGCAAGCTGCTTGTTCTTAATCCTTTTCTAGTTAAGCATTTTCACAAGTGTAAATATCGATTTGTTTATATATATATATATCAGCAATTCAATCACAACCAGTTGTAAATATATTTCTGCTTGTAGGTTGTATTTTTCTGATCTCTGTGATCAGTGCACAGCTCACATCGGCCTGTACCTCTTGACCTCTTTTTGATAAAGTCCACGTCCCTTTAATATTCAACAAGCCTTGGACCCAACTTTATTTGTATTTAATTTAAGCACACGCTAGAATATATACAATCCTGAAACACACTTTGCAGTGACACATTGGAAGATACATTTTTCCATCCAACAAATATCTGCAGAGGAGAGAGATCAATCAACTTAAAATAATTCATTAAAACATACACAGAAACACAGAAAAGCATAAAAGCTCAAAAGAACTGCGCTTCACTTTAAGGAGCCAGCCCATCTCGTACATGAATAAGCCACGTATATATATTAAGTAGCAGACAGTGATCGTTCAAAACATTTCTTAGAAACCCCCCCCCCCAAATAAAACAACAAAAAAAACAAAAACAACGAGAATATTTTTTCCTAAAGGCTTGTGACATCACCGTATCTCAGGCTCTGTGGTTTGGATACATGATAAATAGAGAGACCCGATCACCTCTATTTAACAAAAGGATCGATAACATGATTGGTGATGACGCCGGAAACAGGATCTGATCTCTGCAAAGCGCCAATATGTTTGTGAAACCGCAGGCGCGACTTATTTTCATATAACACATCACTGACATGCGAAGCGACCCGACGTCACCACGGCGACGGGGCGCTCTAGCTGCTATCGCCGCCCAGCGTGTGCTTGTCGAACAGGTACTCGGCCATGCCGTTCTGCGGCGCTCCCATACGACGCAGGTTGGCGATCCAGTCGCTGAGCTCCTTGATGGACTTCACCTGCTCGTCCAGGTAGTGCGTCTCGATGAAGTCGCACATCTGTCGGGGGGCGTGGAGTATTGGTTTTCTTTTCATTCTGTCAAATGTTCTGTCCCTTGCACTTTGAATTACTCTTGTATTTTTGCTAATGTAATCGAGACATAACGGTCATTTTGTCCCGGAACAACTGTTCGCAGGCTTCAATGGTTTCGTCTCTGAGTTCTCTCCGAATGCATTCATTACAACAGCAGGAAGAACTTATTAGTCGACTATCGCATAATTTGTTGGTTCGAAATCCGTTTGCGTCTTCATTTGATGTAGTGAATAAATATTATTCTGATCCTTGAATATTGTCAGAGCGATATTATTTCACGACGGGGAAAATTTGTTTTATTTTATTTTGCGTTTCTTACGTGAGGGTCCTCGTGCTGGGATGCGATCTTGTGCAGGTCGAGCAGCGACTGGTTGACGCTCTTCTCCAGCTGCAGGGCGCACTCCAGGGCCTCCAGCCCGCTGCCCCACTCGTCGCGCTCCGGTTTCTAGGGGAGGAACCAGGCGGTCGTGTTGAGACGCGTCGGCGAGGATGAGACAATAAAATATCGACACCAACATATTTTTGTCAAAGTTAACTCATTTTGCTGTATTTTCTATCAGTTAATTCCATTTGAAAAGTGGAAGCACCACTGGTTTAACATGGACTGAAACAAACCCCGAGACAGACTTTCTGGATCGGTCTCATGAGCTGCAACCAGGCATCCCTGTTTGGTTGATGACATCGACTGTATCTCAAACGTCAATTTAAAACTAAGATGTCATTATATTTTGAATGATAACGGCGCTGTGGAACTACACTCCCATACCTCCGTCAACTTATTATTGTTCAGCCGTTTCATTCCACGAGCTACGTCATTTCTTTTGTCATTTGGAGCGAATCAAGATGTGAGATTCTCCACCGAGGGCGAGCCGTTTTTAACCGCGGTCGACTGTGACCTAAATCTGGTTGCCAAGAACGACGGGGGAACAGCTGCAGCTGAGCCCTGTGAGCCATATGGACACTGTGGTTTGGGGCTTGTCTAAAACACGCATCTTATCCAAACACAAAATGATCTAAAACATCCAGTCGTGTTCACGGTGCATTGAAGCGTTTCTGGTTTATTTGAAGGAACGGAAACAAAGACACTGCGGAACCGCATCTGTTGTGGGTTTGTCTCCTTGAACGTCAATATTAATCAAAACGCGATCGTTGAAAGGGATCTTTGGCTTCAGAGCATTTGGAGATATTTAAAGACTGAGCTTTGATTTGTTTTAAACTGGAGCAGTTTAAAGCAGCCGGCATTTTAGATTCTGATTCTGACTGAACCGCACTGTTTTGTGACTTGACCAAAGTAAAAAGGCGGCGGCATCACTCCCTGAGGTGCAGCCGCATATCCTCTAAAATATAACCAGCGGGGAAAAACGCAGGCTCCGCGAGATGTCGCTGCAAGCGGAGGATCTCATCTTATCCTCGTCCTGCGTAGCTTTCTGTTTACGCCTGGGAGACCAGTTGTCTTTACCTTCACATCTTGCAGGAAGATCCTTCCACCGCGCTGGTTCTGCAAACTCATCAGCTTCTCTGCGTGTTCCCGCTCCTCTTTAGACTGGGCGCCAAAAAACTTGGAGAAGTTCTGCAGGGACTTGTCATCCCTGTCAAAATAGTAAGCCTGCAAGATACAGGGATATAAAAACACACACACACAGACACACACACACAAATGAAAAGACCTGTGACTACGGAATCACGATACCGCAGCGGGGACTGAGACAGAATAATAACAACAGCTAAATGAATGCAAAATCAAATCAGGCAATCAGAGAGAATGCCCCAGAAGCAGAACGGGGTCGGCGGAGGGAATGTCACCCGTTGTTTGTTTTTTGGGGTTTTATTTGCACTACTACTTTCAACGTTTCACACCATGGACAGGTAGACGTAGGAGGCGTACAGCTCCAGGTTGATCTGCCGGTTGATGGCCGCCTCGCAGTCCTGGTGGAAGTTCTGTCGGATTTGTGAGCTCATCTGGCCGAGGCAAAAAACAAAACGACAGAACTCGATCTTTAGGGGGATTTGTCATTTTTAAACAAGGGAACAGGATGTTTATTAGGCAACAACTAAAGGACAATAGGTCAATGCTCAGTTAAAAAAAAAAACCCAACAACAATTGAATGAATGAAATAGCATCAGAAATACTTCTATTAATCAGCTGCTAGAAATGAATTATCGATTATGAAACGTCGTGGTACTGAGGTCATTCTGGGTCAGGGCTGAAGGAGACCCGAGACCCGGGGCCTGCGGCCGAATCGGAATCTGCAAAGTCATTTTTTGGGGTTTAAACCCTACATGGACACCCATGATATCATAACATATATACGGTGATAGGAAGGCAGGTTCTGGGTGGTCAACAGGAGAAACACCCACTTCCCATCCCCATGTGGAACACCGCAGGGCGGATAAACACGACGCTCGACTCCGGTTTCGTCGATTAATCAAATGAACATGTGAGCTAGAGCACCCCACGCATGTTTTACTTGTGTTTTCGGTAGAGAGCTGCATGTATTGTTTCGTACGTATTGTTTGTATCGTTCTTACCTTCTTTGCAGATTCTGTTTCTTTCGCAATAAGACGCAGGAACTTGAGACGAATTCGTAACAACTTGAGCCAAAGCGAGTAGTGTGACGTCAGCCGTTGAACGGAGGCCCTTGTGCGCATGCTCCTGCGGCGTTCGGGTCCTGTGGGAATTTACTGAGACCTAGACGTCGACGCTGTTGGACTTTTGACATATTTTGAAATCATTTATTTAAAAAAAAAAAAAAAAAAAAAAAAGAAAGAAACCCCCAAAATCTCAAGACCCCCCCCCCCCCCCCCAACAGACCAAAAGAAAAACAGTAAAAGGGAGCAATATGTAATCGACGCTAGCCCTGACAGTAAATACATTTTCTTCGTCTATTGAGACATATATTCAAGTGCATGTATGTAAGGGTTGCATAAACTCATTTGGTTTTATCCAGGCCAATAGGACACTTTTGCCATAGCCGGAAGATATTGTGAAATCAAAGTTAAAAAAAAACAAAAAAAACATGAAAAAATAGGGCATAACTCAATTCAGACTTGAAGGCTGCTGGACCAAATGGCGCCCCAGTTCACTATTGGAAACAATATTTTTCCACCCCTCCCGCATGACTTAAACCCAGCACCAAACGCCACGCCCACGGGATTTAAAGGGACAGTGTGAGCTTATTCACATCCTGCCCAAGTTATTATCTGGACAAGTTCAAATTCAAGAGATTATGTGTCACATATGCGGTGAAATGTCATGACACCCGGTGATTACGCACAATAAGCTCTAAAAATGCTAAGATGTGCATAATCGACACGAGTTGCTTGCGCAGGTGGCCGCAAGGGGCGGCACCGCAATCACGATTCTGGGTTCTATAATTAATTGTCTGTGTTGTATTAAATATACATTTAAATCATCCTAAATGAAAGAGTACTTCTGTGTGATTCAGAAATTGGAAATGTAATTTCAGCATGTCTGGTTACACTTACCTACAAACCATAATAGTCAGGCAGTCTAAAAGCCCAAGGCCCATCGTAATAGACTGCCTGCTATGACCTTCAAAGTTGGCACACACACTTTATTCTCTGGTTCAATATTTTATTGGACACTTTAAAATAAAATGTGAAAAAGGAGATAATTGCTATTTTTTTTGTACACACGACAGTCATCTTGAAAACAATAACATTGGAAAATGGCCAATATCAGCTATATCTCTAATCAGCACCTGAAGAGTATATGGTCACCTTCACCATTCATATCCCAGCACATACATAAAAAGAGCAAGTTGCCTAAGAAAATAACAGACTTAACACTATATTATAACCAACTTGACAACATTTTTCAAAAATGTACAAAACAAAGCCATACAGCACTCTCTCTAATCTAAAAATGATTTTCCCGTCGGGGAGGAGAGTGCCAGACAGCGGAGCTGGTTCTCTTGAAGTAGCGCGGCTTGCTCTTGCAAAAGATTTTCTCGAGTTTCGGCGGCTCAATAGGCCCGAAGTACGCGTCCAAATCTGGGGGACTGAAGTACTGTTTCATGATGGCCTGCTGCAGGTTTTGACCTGGGACGGAGAGTTTAAGTAAAAATTAGACAAGGAATCTAGAAGCAAAGTGCAGAGGTTCAACAGGATTATATCACGGTCACAATAATACCTGTTGCCCATGATGGAACTGATTTCTTTGGCGCAGACTCATCATCAGTGGAGTCACTACTGTTTTGGTCCATCCCATAATCGTCAGGGGGTTTGATTATCACCGGTTTGCACCCTCCCTTCGGTGTTATTTTGTAGGACTGAGGGGACTGCTGCAACGGAGATGAAAATATGCAATACTGAGGGGGGGGGAGCTTAAACTGAGTGATCACTCAGTTTTGTTTAAAAACATAGGATTCTAGAAATGAAATAAAGACAAATTAAATGCAGTGAGAATGTGGAACTTGTTTCTTTACCTCCACCTCCACAGTGACATTGAGGCCGGCTCCCGTTCTCACTGGGGTCTGCATGATGGACTTCTAACAGGAGAAAAGGGGGGAAGCTTCTAAACTCTAGTCAAAGCTGATATATTCTTTCTAAATGGCAGAAACTGAAGGAGAAACATTTAAAGCTGAACAGGATTATTTGGTGCATTGGACATCCATGTTTTTGACGGGAGGTTTGTCATGTCGGGAACATGAATTACAATGAACCCTTAAAGGAGCAACTTGCAGGTTGGCACAAATTGTACTTATTTGGAAAACAAACAGTATGTTTACTGCTCATGTGTACACACTCTATAAGTAACTAAATCCAGATGTCTTAGTGCATCTATATTCCGGTGAATTTGCAGCCTGTGTGTGTGTGTGTGTGTGTGTGCGCGCGTGCGTGCGCGTATGTCTTACCTCCACTTCCCTCGTGACATTCATCACAGACTGCAGAGAAATGGTGGAAAATATGAGTTTTCACACAGCTGATTAAACACTAAGAGGATGATATTGACCAAATCTAAATCTTAGATAGTACAAAAACAAAACAAAACAAGAAAACAACCCAATAGACCGAGAGGCAATTAAATATTATATACGATCTCAAAGCAGTGACAAAGCATCAAATGAAGTGGTGACATTAAATAAAGACATTTTACACAATCTATTCTCATCTCTCAGGTCTTTTAAAATATTATTCAATTACATGGATTTTGAATTCATAACCAGATATTGTCATAATATAAAATGCATTTAGTGTGAAACTATATGGGTTAGGGTTAAATAAATGAATAAAAATTTAAAATATATATAATGCTGTTTATTTCTATAGAATGTTAAGTTGTGACTGATATATAGTATAGTGGTTTGACAAGATGACAAAATGTACTTATACCAAGCGGCTTTGGACAAAGGTACCTGCTAAATGAGGTCATGTAATAACTAGTTCTACACTGCCCAGCCGTACGTTGTGATTTTGGTGAATATTTTCAAAAGGGTTCTTCAATATATGAACATCTTTCTGCCCACCTGGCTGCTCATTTGAAGCTCTTTGGCCTCTTTCTGCCTCGCAGCTTCCCTCTCTTTAGCGACTCTCTGCTGCTCCTCCTGGAGCAACAAACACATATTAAGAGATCTGAGGCACAATAATATTAACTTCTCCAGTTTCAAGCAAATTATTCACACTCTTGTCAGTCGTAAAACACAACCTGTGAATCCTTCATCAATTTTATAAATAAAAGTATTTGCATCCTGTGATGAGTCATATTTCGACTAACTTGAGCTATAACCTGCAGGGAATGTAAATGAACCTCCTGGCAAAACCAAAACAAAAACTAGTGGTGAAAATAACCGACAAAATAAAGAAGTTGGGAAGACTGGAAAAAAAAGCTTCCTGTCGGGTAATCCTCCATTTGATTTTGTGGACTTTAAATATCTTCAAGGTAGTGGTGTTGTGCGGCATATCATAGTACCAAGCTTGTACAATACAACATTTTCAGAGAAACTGGACAATAAACATGTAATAAACTTGCTGCATACAAACGAGTGACGTTTAACACGTGAAGGTGGAAACTCCTAAAGGCAGCACCAGAGTAAAGACCCACGTGCTAAACCCGGTTGAACACAACGGCTGAAGCTTTGCTCCATGAGAAGGAGGGGATGTGCTCACCCTCTTCTTTTCCTCCAGTCGTTTTATTCTCTCCTCCAGCTCTCTCCTCTCCTTCTCCCTCGCTGCTCTTTCCACTTCACGGTGGAGAGCGATGGCCTTTGCCCTTTCCTCTCGCTCTCTGAGGAAAACAAACCAGAAAAAAAACAAAAAGCTATAATCAGCTCTGCAACGCCGTCTTTAGTAAGACGGCAAATTGAACTTTCAGGATGCTGGAAAATTAGGCATTAATACCATAAGAGCCAAGATAACGAAGTTGACAAAAATATCAAATATATCAATTGTTGAAATATTTTTTGACGAATAGCTCAATATAGATGATTTGACGACAAATTTGAGACCATTGATTAGTAAAGTCCATGATGTTCATTACTCTACCGAAATGTAGATATTACAATAACATTTCCATCCAAATTTAAGGGGAATTGCAAACCAGAAGTTTTGCTCTCCGAACACAATTCTCTGTGCGCCCTCATCGCAGACAGCTGTACACCGTTCATATTCGCAATGAACAGCTGAACCCGATTGGACTGACAAAGCTCTGAGTCGGGTACAGCCCTAGAAATAATAATGGGACACAATAAATCCCCCGTATCTTTAATGGACCACCCCCTTTGCAAAGCTGAAGTGACGAGCAGGAGCTGAGCTACTGAAAAGTTTCTCCAGGAGCCCTTGAACATGTCATGGAAGACAGTCAATGACGATAACTCAGCAATTATTTTTGTATTTATATTTCATATCCTCCTGCAACATTCGCCAGCCAAAAAAAAGAAATACAACATAAATGTTATTTGCAGTGCGTTGCATATGGTGTGCAGTTATCGTCGCAGCCCTACTATCAACTAAGGCCATGTCCACACTTATGAGTATGGTTTTTAAAAACTGGGGCATTGGGGCACTGTATTCAATTATAAAGTAATAATTAATCCTGAATAATTGTCCTGAAACGCTGTTTTCGTGGGTTACGGTTGGGGTTAAACGTAGGCCAAAATGTAGAGAAAAGACTATGTTTTTAAAAATACCCATATACGTGTGGATGGGGCCTCATATTTAATGAATTTAACGGCCCTAGCTCCTATAGTGTCATGGACTATCCGACCGGTCGAGTGACGAACCTTTCAGCAGCTGCGTGTCTCTCTCTCTGCAGCTCTCGCTCCCTCTCCTGCTTCAGCTCCAGCGCTCGCTGGGCTTCGGCCATTTTGCGAGCTCGTAGTTCCTCCTCCTCGGCTTTTCGCTTCACCAGAAGCTCCTGCTGGCGCTTTTCTTCCTCCTTTTAGAAGAGGAAAGACGGTGGAACAGCTCAACACAACATCAGCCCACCTGTGGGGGTCTTTAAAAAGTAAAACAGACGACTTATTTACTTATTTCGTGCGGGATGTACTGAACCCCCCCCACACAGGGGGATTAGGAAACATCTAGGAGCTCCCTTTGCTTTCACGGTTCCATTTGTCATTTTCTATACTGAGCCAGTAGTCATTTCAAAATGATAATTTTAAAGCTAGAATTATTTCAGATTTCCCTGTACCAAGGGAATTTATTTGCATTTCGGTCCGCACTCTGAGTGGTGTGGCTTTATATGTAGTGAAAGTTGGTACTGATCTGAGACTATCTGGAAGAGAAGAAAAAAAAATGGGGGGTTTTCTAATTCACCCTGAAAATGCTTCAGGATAGTGCTATAAACTGCTCATACACACTTTAAAAAAAAAAAAAAAAACAAAAAAACACCTTTTCCCCTTTGAAACATGGAGGCTACAGCGGGATGAAAAAAAAACCCAACACACAGCTCTTACCGCCTGCTGGAGCTTCCTCCTCCTTGCCTCCTCATCCAGCTTGCGACGCTGCTCCAGCTCTTCTTGCCGTTTAGTCACTGCCTTCTTCTTCACCTTGTCGTCCGCGTTGCGCTCGAGACGCATCTGGGAGCAAAAGAGGAAAAACATTGTGGCCTGTTCTCACTTTCCTATTAAAAATCGAGGCGGATACAGATGTTATTACTAAAATGACACCAGATAGTAGAGAAGAGAGTTTGGATTTTTTGCGAATATCATAAAGTGGTAATCCGCAACATTTTTCCAGAACAGAAACCACTTGGAATTCCATATAATAGATGAAATAAGCATCTATATTTGGAAACTTATGACGTCCAACTGAGGAGAGCCACAACTACACACCTTGTCGTTTTTCTCTTCAATCTGAGTCATTTTTTGCTCGATTCTCTTTTTCTTTTCCTCCCCTTTCTGCTCCTCCTTCATTCGGGCCTCGATCACCCGCCTCAGCCGCTCGTCGCGCTTCCTGGAGGGAAAAGGAGTTTCAGAACGGGAACAACCACACACACACACACACACACACACACACACACACACACACACACACACACACACACACACACACACACACACACACACACACACACACACACACACACACACAACCTTTTCAGTTCCTCCTGCTTCTTTTTCTTCTCCTCCTCCATCTTCTTCATCGTTTGCTGCTCTTGCTCCTGCTTCTTCTTGAGTGCTTCGAGTTTCATGCGCTCTCTTAACTAGGAGGGGAGAGAGAGAGTTCAGCTGACAGTGGAGGGTGTTTTAAAGTAAAAGTCATAAAAACTAAGAGTGATAATGTTCAAGTTCAAGAGATTATTTGTCACATACATATACACAATGTCATACATATATGCAGTGAAATGTCATAACACCCGGTAATTACGCACAATAAGCTCTGTAAGCTCTAAAAATATTAAATGTGCGTATGTTAGCGGGATCAAACTTGGTGTCACAACATGTTTGCATTCAGAGTTCAGGACTTCAGTCTCTTGTCAGAACAAGATATTAGCCTGATGTCATCAATCTGTGTTGATTACAGAATTTAATTCTTTCTCACATTGTGAAACAAAACATGTTATTAGTACATAACTTTACCACTAGACTAAGTGTTAGTCGTGCTTCATGAAATCAGAGACAGAATGGATCCAGTAAATGGAAAGTGATGAAATGTCGTTTTATTTTTTAGTGAGGTTGCCTAACCCCAGGGTTCCCAAACCTTGGTCTGGGGGTCCTTCAAAGAACGCAGAGGCTCACCCCCAAAATATATCCTCACTAATGACCATACAGTTATTATGTTTTTTTTTTTTGTTTTTGTTTTTTTTTTCATTTATAAAAACAAGATTTTCATTTTTTGTTAGCAAGAGTAAATTTTGTTATGGGGGTGTAGTCGGCCAGAGCTCAGTGACACAAAAAAGTTTGGGAACCCTCCGTCCTAACCCACGAGCAGGGAAACCAAACAGCCCCGTGCAACACACCGCTCCAACCTTAGACTTACCACAAGGCTGCTCTTGCAATCCTTAAGAAAGGAAACCACAGTTGGCTATTAACATTTTATCTTTCCCGCAAAAAAGGAATTTACAATGACTGGATAGAAGACTTGATGCTGAAAGTGGACTGAAGCGATACACCTAGTTCTTCAGAGAAAAAATAAAATCTCTTGAGAAGCACTAGACTCTTTTGCCAAATGTGGTTAGATATAACTGTCCAAATGAATTAAACAGCAACCAGGCAGCATAGTGTACAGTCTTTTTTTTGTGAAGCAATGCATTCCTTGAAGAGTAGCGAATTTTGATTTTTGGATTTCAGGAATCGTACTGACTTTGTTAAAGCAGGGAAACCTCTGTTAATGGAAAACTGCTCATTTCACGTTAAAAAGGAGTGGAGAGACTTGAAAGTTGACACGCTGTCATAATTCACACAATACTGTATTATCAAAGTACAATTGACGCAATTTGCATAATACAAAATGTCTTCTGCTTTCCAAGCAATATGCTCAGAAAACAGTTACGCTCAAGGTATGCATGTCCAACTCTCAAGTCTCTCTTCAAAAAAGGCCTCAAAAGATCAACATCGTTTGTGTCGTTTTAATGAAAACATAAAAATGGAACATCTGAAAAATAAGACACCGGCCTATTGCTTTTATGAAAAATGAAGCCGGTGTTTTAAATGGAAAATGACCCGCAGTGAGACGTGTATGTTGACCGACCTTGAGTTCGAGCTTCAGAGGAGTGGTGTGTTTAATGAAGGACTTGACTGCGGCACGTCCCGAGGAGCATGGATTCATCATCAGCATCTGGTTCCTCTGCACGGTGTGCAGGAAGGACCTCATATGGGGCCTGATCAGCTGCGGAACAGGAAAACATCAAAGGTTTCAGGGTATTTTCAGATATCAGCAGATTTGAAACGCCTCAAAACATTTTTAACTAAGGTTCAGCTAAATTGAGATTGAGATTTGTTCTGAAAAATATACAACCCCCCCCCCCAAAAAAAATCCTCCATCCACTGAATATTTACTTCATTTGGGCACAAGAACACATGCCTAATTAAGCCATGTATGCAATTAGAGATGCACGATCCACTTCTTTCATTTCCAGTCCCGATAGATATGTGCCGATACAGATCCCAGAGCTCCTTTTTCCACATGGAGTAGAAGGGTGGAACGAGGATTTTTAGCAAATGCAGTCACGGAGACCTTGTTGTGAAAAATAATACAAAAATAATCCCCTATAGGGGATTATTTTGGTTTCAAACCGGACGCAACTGGCAAGCCGAAGTACGTATCTGAAGTTTTTAATCCCCATCTGGTGATTAGTTTCGGTGTGTCGCGGCACGAAAAGAATTCCAACTGCCAGTAGTTCTATGGCGGAGCATATTATACACATGTCAGAATCATGATGTTTTATTTGGCGGACCAATACAGCTGCTTCAATCAGTGACGTTTGGACCACTGCCGCTTCCTTTTCACGCACGCTTTGAATTGCGCTTTAAAGGTTAATTATTAAGTGTTGAATTCTAGAGGAGGCAGACCAATGGAATGGAATTTGGATCGGCGATGTCAGTCAGATATCTGATGAGTGAATGACGTCAGTATCGGCACCAGATACCGATGAGGGAATCAGCACATTAATTGAATATCTCATGTTAGATTGCTGAAGACAATTTCTTGTCCCTCTTATGGCTGCTCTCGCTTAGGGTCGCCACAGCGGATCATCTGCCTCCAATACCTTCTGTTCTGCGCATCTTCCTCCCTTACACTAACCGCCTGCATGTCCTCCCTCACCACATCCATAAACGTTTTCTTTGGCCTTCCTCTTTTCCTCTTGCCTGGCAGCTCCATCCTCAGCATCAGTCTCCCAATGTAACTCTCATCTCTCCTACACATGTCCAAACCATCTGAGGTCTTCATATATGATTTTAATTATTATCTCGGACATGCCTAGTTTCAATGACATAATAGAACAATTCACTTGTAAACTCAATTTGATTATTCAAACAAGATATTTTGATGAACAACCCCCCCCCCCAATATTCCTTAATCAAGTCCCAAACAGAAAAGCAGAGTTTTTCTTACAGAGCTGCTCTTCTTCGGAGGAGACTGCTTCTTTAGAGGGCTTTCCTCTGAAAGGTCAGGTACTTTACGTTTGACACTCTGACGAGTCCTGAGGATGCAGACAAATATTTTTTTATCCATAAACAATCGGGATTCCGATTTTAGGTTATATAGACATTTGCCTTTGAAGATGAATTGAAATCATTGAAATGACCATTCTAAACACAAACTACTTGCTTTCCTTTTCATTGCAGGAATTGTCATAGAAAAGTGTAGACTGAAGAACTTTAATGTCAAATGCAGGTTAGATTAAAATAACGTATTTTAAAATACATTTATCATAAAAAGTTTAGCATCCAAGGAAAGAAGCTAGATGTCCAGTTAGAACTTTAAACCTTAATATATTGTTATTCAATAACTTCTATTGGTTAACTAAATGTAATAAGCTACCATGAACAACACCTTACCTCTGACTGGACTCAGAAGAGGGCTTCTCTGTATCGTCATCTATAAAGAAGAATGCAAGTTAAAAAAAAAAAAAAAAAAAAAAAAAAAGCTATAGCTGCCAGCGGTCATTAATGGGCTGCAAGGACTGGCTTGTGCCAATAATGTCAAGTGTCGAAAGAGTCCTAAAGTGTACCAAGATATGGCATAACTGGACCAAAGATCAGCGTGATCAGTGAAATACTGCCACCTACTGGATAAATATTAAGTGTCAACGGGATTGTAATTTACAGTTCTGTTCCTAGGAGCAGGTCGTTAAGCGAGTTGGTTGTTAAGCTAGGACCTGTGTTATTTCACAGTAAGGGGGCGTGGCCATTGAGAACGCGAACGTAGTGAATACTCAGGCTGCGGGAACGAGACATTGAACGGTGATGAAATGAGATGTATAAAGTGTATATAGGGTGATGTGCAATGAGATGCTTAACGCTGAGATTCTGCAGTATTGTACACAGTGTACAATACAGACTGGTCGGAGAGCTGGTTAAGTCCAAACAGTTATTAAACAGGTCGGTCGTTAAGTGACGAGTACCTGTACACCAAGAGAAAGTCCTGCCATTTAGTAACCTTCGGATGAATTCACTCAAAACATGGCGTGAATGTTCCAATTAGTGGCCAGGACATGTTTCCCAAATGCCATGATGATTGCCTTGAACAAATTTGAGTTACAAGCCATTATGTGATTGGACACACATAAATATGCCTACGTCACGTAGTATGTACCAATAACAACCAAACTGCATATTGAGACTGATAATTGTCTCTAATTCATGTCAGTGTTCCCCCATATATGATTTATTTGTGACGGCCCACCACATTATCACCATATATTGCACGTTTTAAAAATGGGTAAAATCTTGTTTCACTGCAGAGCTGCATGCAGTGTATTGATTTGCTCAGCCCCTCCTTGCCCTCTCTTCGTCTTACAAAAACGACAATGGACGGTGTGTGAGCAGACCCTCCTCTTCATGCACACTCTGAATCATCATTCGCAGTATGTTTGGGTAAGGCACTGAAACCCAGTAGATTTATGGCACCTGTTCATATATGATTGGAATTTATCAGACCAAATCGCAACGCAGATTTCAGTGTCATGCCCGAGCTGCGGATTGAAATACCCACCCCCCGATGCTCCGAAACTGCCATACGCTCCCATCAACATAACGACATAAGTCTGACTAGACATTATAAATCCATCCATGTTTGTTTACACTTGTTTTTTGACAGAGATACAGCTTTCCAAGCAGGAAGCGATGCTGCGTCCATCGGGAAACTATTTAGTTTCAGAAGTGCTGATGCGATCACTGGAGCTATGGAATGTTTTGTTTTTTCCCCCCCCTTTCCTTCTTTGGATGATATTAAATATCATCCTACAGGCTTGAATCCATAGTATATCTTGACTGGATGACTGATCAGTTAAAACAATGACGACAATGATGAATTCCAATTCACAAATGATAAAAACCCCCCATTACCTGATCCCAGGTCTGATGCCGTGGCTTTGAGCTTGCTGCTGATTGCTGGTGTGGGCAGCACCGAGGGAGAGTTCACAGCCATTGAGCGAGTGATCCGCTTATCGGAAGACACTCGGGCCTGGTTTCAAGCAGAAACTTAGTCTGTTTACATCATGACAAATATATAGGGTTAAATTTATTTTAAATTAAGGATAAGCTGAACAAATGAGATACCTCTGGAGCCGCCTCAGATTCTGCTGCACCTGCTTTAGTGTCTAACCTTTCCACCGATACCATCCTAGATGAAATATCAAAATAGAAGACAGTTGTAACACTAGTTCAAATGCATCACTGCATTTTGGAATATTACAATCAAATCCAAATATTAAAACATATCAGAGCTTGCGATACTCACACATCTCCATTCTCCTCCGCTTCTTCTCCTTCCTGGCAGGAATCATCTAAGAATTAAATAATACAAACAAAAGGAAGAAACTCAGGTTTGATGTGCGAGCCTGGAAATGCAAATCACCACCTGCAATATTTTATTTTAGGCCACGTTGCTCACCACTGACAGCGCTGATGAAAGTAGAGTTGCCCACGCCTGACATCTTCTTGAGTAAAGAGCGTCGAGACGCCCGGCGGAGCGACTCCTGTGTCATGCTGTGGCGCAGTCCAGCCAGGGAGTGGCGCAGTTTGAGGGAGTGCCGTACAGCGCTGCGTGAGCTTGTGGTTGTGCTTGCTATAGCGATCTTGGAGGCCGTGCGACCAGGAGAAGACTCTGGCTCCTTAGCCATCTGTGCAGCGCAGTAGTCTTCAGAGGAGATCCTCACCCGAATCCCTGGTACAGGGATCTTGGGTGGGGTTTGAACTGCGCCAGTCGGGTCTGCCCTGGAAGCGTCCACCTTAGTCTCTGTTTTGGAGGGCTCCTCTCCTACTCCTGCTGCCTCGAGCTGTTTGTTTAGGTCAGCGTTACATCCAGCTCTGCTGCCGCAGGGTGAAGGCTGTTCTGTATCCACCGACGCATCAGGTTGAGTTTGTTTATTCCTGCGGGTGCTGCGTTTGGGCTGCTCTGTCACCTCTGAAGTGCTCGCCTCCGGTATGCTTTCATCTTCGGCAATAAGGTTTAGTGTTTGAACGGAAGATTGGCGCAACTTGCTGCGTTTCCCTTTGGAAAATCTGCAGAATGAAGGGAGATGTTACAACCCGGACACTGCCATGGCATTAACATCACTTTCAACTGAATGTAACAGCAACAAACCGTCTCTTGGTTGAATTTTGTTCTTGGTATCCTAAAGATACACGCTTCCTGCGAGTGCTTCTTTTCTGAGATGGTGTTTTTGGCATCAATTCTGGCTCAGTGGTGAATTCACTAGATTCATAAGAAAGCATAGTCAAGTCCAATACATATGCTCTATACAAAAGCAGAAAAAAAACATTTTCACAAGCAGTAATAACTCCACAGGAACTAAACGGTGACTGCTTTACTGTTTCTGATAAGATGATGGGGATTTGAGATGGATTTCCAAACTCAGTTTATTAGTTAATGCATATGGCCTCCCCAATGCCTCTTTAAAAATAAAGAAAAATGATTAGTGAAAAGATGACCTCACGATAGCCCCGTGCCATCAGAAATGCATGAGGATCAACGCCCAAGTTTACCTTGAGAACATGCGGGTGGCTTCCTGTTGGATTTCCTCCAGCCAAACCATGTGCACAGTCTCAATGTCACTGACGAACTGCTGCAGCTTCCCATCAAACATTTGGGTGAGGGCCCGCACAGATGAAAACAGGGAGCTCATGGTGACAGCCTTAAAAAACAACAACAATAATAACAACAACAATTCAATTCAAACCCAGTAAGGCTCTGCTCATACCACAACCAAGACAGAATATTCTACCGATGCTGTGATCCCGTCAGTGTTTTGAAATCATCAAATGTTCATAATCAGGATTGATTAGACAGATACTTTATTGATATATTTGTAGGGTTAACGCGGTTACAGCCGCTCTCATAAAAACAACAGGCAATGTTTATAATAATAAAGTCAATTTACAAAAAAAAAGATGCAAGGTAGTCAACATGAGAAAAAAAAAAAAAAAAGTCAGCGCACAATAAAACGACACCACAACTAGAAATAACAAACCTGTGTATCAACAGCGCAACCATGCAAACATGTTCCAGAGTCAATTTGGAAACATGCTGCCGAGCTAGCATCGAGCTACATGGCTGCACGATGAAAGCATATTAGTTATAATTATTAATAAGCTGAAGTTCAGAGGTTTGCGTTTGGTTGGATTTTCCTTTCGTATTTTTTTCGTATTATATCCGCGGGTCGTTTATTTAAAATAATATTAAAAATAAAATAAAAACACAAAGCGCTCGATCCCAGAGGTCGGTCACGGCGGTCGGGCTGGTTGGTCGGTTGGTTGGTTGTCCCGCTTAACGGACTATCCGCACTAGGTGAAATACCTTCACACGCTGCTGGAGCCGGAGCTGGAGTGAGGACGGGGACGTCAAGCCGTCGCAGGGAACTAAAACTCGGATTATTTAATGTTTCTTTTTCGTTGTTTGTTTGTTGTTGTTGTTTTTTTTGCTCCGTCTTGGACGTTTCCCTCCCGTCGCACGGAGCCGCTTAAACCTTTCAAGCGATTTTAAAATCCCCTCGGCCAATCAGCTGGCGACTTGTATTGACGTGCCGAGCACCGCTCGCTTCGTGCGTGGGGATCGGTCGTTTGGGCGGCGCCTCAAGGCCGGTGAAGCGCGAAGAGCAGCCGGGTGCCGCCGCAGCCCAAAACGAGCGCGCCCAGTCGCGCTCTGAAGGGTTGGACCCGGAAATTAAAACAAGTTTAGACCAACCAATCAGATTGCAGGATATTTTTAAAACCCCAGCCCGTCTTCACCGCTGGAATGAGAAAAATATTTTTAAATAGGCGAAGAAATAAACCACTAAGCTGTATCTAATTTTACAAATAAACGTTTTCGCCTCCCTTTGACTAATTTGAGCTATAACTAGGGGCAGAAATATCACCGTCACTGGAAACTCAATTTGAATCATTTACATTTGAAGGTGAATGGCTCAACTTGAATTGTTGAATTGAATTGCATTTAAAAAAAAAAAAAGTAATAACGGCATTGAAAACATGCATCCCCAGTGATCGGATTTCACTTCCCGCTCTGAATGCAAATAAACACAAACAACGCCGAGACTTTGGCACGCTGGCAAAATCAAAACAATACGAACTGAAATGCTGGTACTGTACCCAGCGCAGGATTCAGCCTGAAAACATTGACTTCGTATCCTCGTTTTCTTACTTGCGTGCAAAATTTAAAAGGTGAACATAGCTCAGAGGATAGGAAAGGAGTTGTCTCAGTACTGCGCTGTGGAGGGAGCGTGCTCCAGCCCCCTGCACTGGCTCGACAGCGGTGTAGACGGATGTATTTATTTTCATTCATTTCCCGCTTGTATGAAACTCCATTTTTAAACACGACCGATTTAAGGGACTGTCCCGATCACTGCGTAATGGAGAGGGGCGGGCATCTCCGGTCCGCGGAACCCGTTGCTCGTTGGTTGGTCTCACGAGCAACGTGTTAAAACCCCCACCCCGACCCGCACTCAGGATGGGAGCTCATGACATGTCTACCTGCTCCTGGCCAATTCCACCTAACCTTCTCTCTACAATGAACTGGTGTCTACAACCCATCGTCTTCTGCGTCTCTGTGCCGGGGGGCCCTGAAGACGCCACTTGGCGTGTGGCAGGGTGAACTGCCACAATGCGTGAGTTTCCTACTTGTATGAAACAACTATTTTTAAACACGACCGAGTTAAGGGATTGTCCCGATCACCGCTTAAGGGAGAGGAGAGGGTGTCTCCGGTTTGGGTTCCCGTGTCTCCGGCCGAAACAAATAAAAACACTGTGTTTTTAATTGAGATGCATTTGTGTCCTTTCTTTTCCGACTTGTAGGAAAACCAAACAATTAAGCACGACTGTCCCAATCACTGCGTAATGTAACGAACGAAACAAAAAAACCTGCGTGTCCCGTGCTGTGTCACGCACGTCTCCCCTGCCGCTTCCCGTGGTTGTGCGACTTCATTTCGAAAAAAACTGGAAGTTTTTGTGTAAACACTTTAGTCGTAAATAAAAAAATCCCGCACTTCTGGAACGGGTAGACCTTAGTGCGTTGCCGCCTGAAGCGCACGTACTTCCTCTTAGGCCGAGGGCGTCAGTTGAGTAGGCGGTCCTTCAATGTGGCCCAGGAAGCAGAAAGCACTATGGCCGTAACTCCACGATGTTTGATGTTTATACGTTTAGTAAATTGTGATGCATTTCACAGAAACCTGAAAACCGTCACACGTACCTGAAACGAACTAACTGGACCCTGTGTAATGCTGCCATTTACGTTTGTCACCTAAGTTGCCTTTCCATGAAATACAAAAAACATGGTGGTATATCCGTGAGTAATTACCATTACACGCGGCTTCTATTTTTCTGACGGCTGGATCTTAAACGCAGCACTCAGTCGCACATTTCAATGGATTTGACTCGATCTCAGCAGTGGACTACTGAGATATACAGACATCTTCCAAATGACAAAGTACAGGTACTCCTCACTTTACGACCTACCTGGTTCACGACCATTCGGACTTACGACCAGTTCTCCGACCACTCGGTATTGTACACTGCGTACAATACCATGGCGTCTGAGCGTCAAGCATCTCATCGCGCATCACCCTTTATATACTATATACACTTTATACATTATGTGTACTATATATATATACTATATACACTATCTACAATATACACTATCTACAATATACACCATATATACAATATATACTATATACGCGACCTTGGGTTCTTTGAAAGGCACTATACAAATTTAAGTATTATTATTATTATTATTATTATTACTATATATACACTATATATACTATATGCATTGTATACACTATGTATACATTGTATATACTGTATACATCTCATCTCATGACCGTTCTCGACTCGTTCCAGCAGTCTGTCAGTATTCACTATACTAGCGTTCGCAATCGCCACACCCCCTTACCGTGAAATAACACTATATATATATACTATATACACTGTATAAACTATATACACTGTATACACAATATACACTGTATATACTATATAAACTATATACACTTTATATACTATATACACTATACATACTATATACACTATATACACTAGCCATGCCCCCTTACGTGAAATAACGCGGGTCCTCACTTATCCACCAGTTCCCTTCACGACCTGGTCCTAGGAATGGAGCTCAGTCATTAAGTGAGGAGTACCCCTACTTAAATATACATGTAAACCAATAGTTTGTTATGTCGAACCACTACAGAGAGACACTGCACATTGGACACAGTGCGAATGGACATTCCAAACCAGAATCATACGTGATACTAATCATAGAGCGTCTTACTTTAAATCTCATCTCTTTCATTTATGGATAATGGTCAGTCAGTCAAGCCCGACCAGCTGAATATTTGAGGTCAAAGATGTTCAGTTTTTCACTAAAATCTGCTCCGTATGTGGATCGATTTGGATGAAACTTAAACCATGAGATGTTTGTGTCTCCGATACTTTTAGCCAGGTTGCACATGTTTTGGCGTGAGATACATTGGACCGCATCTGTGAAATTGATCAAATTTGGTCAGTTTTTCCCTAATTTCTGTTTCGTATGTGGATGGATTTGGATGAAACTTCAACCACGAGGTGTTTGTGACATACCGGTTCAAACAAGACGCAAACCCTGTTCATAGCTTCTGCCGTTATTCTGTTTCTAATAGTTTTCGATTTCAAAATTCAGATAATTTTCCTGGAACAATATCAATAGGGGGCTGGACCCCTAATATTTGTCCCCCATCCTGATGAAAAAGTGCATATGCGCAGACATACTGTATGCGGGTCAATGAACCTGAGTCACACTTAAGGGTTCTGGTATGTACTGTATCTATGTATGTATGTATGCATGTATCTGCACATGTATGTATGTATGTATGTATGTATGTATTATGTATGTATGTATGTGAAAGTGGGATTTAGAATAGTTTGCAAGAGCCCGGGTATAAAGACGACTAAAGGCTGTGAAGGCGGAGTAGTGAGTAGATACTTTCTGTGTTCAGTGTGATGAAGTTGAATGTCCCCCGACAGCCTCTGAAATCTCCCTTAGATCCTTGTTAGCAACTGCCTTTAAGACACGTTAAAGCTTCAAAATTCACAAGTGGGGTATTTACTGACTTATTTTATGTCGTAGAACAAAACGTGAAAATCTCTTAAGCTTGTGTTAACCGCAGACCTTATTTCAGGCATTGAATCAAAAACCCATTGACTCCGGGACGAGGGAACAGGAAGTGCAGAAATGGTTATCCATTTTGGGGTTTTAGAGACTCATTCCTGCACCACTTTATAGTCCTCGGGGCTGATATGATTTTTATATATATTTTTTATAAATAAATAAATAAATAAATAATAATAATAATTGTCCAATGTAAAGCCTGTCGGTTCATTTTCTATACTGACACTGGGCTGGCACAATCACATCTCTTGTGCGATCAGAGTGATTTTTAACGGGCAGACTTTGTCAGTAACTCTCTTACCCCATAGGCGGTTTTACCATCAGGCATAGGTAGGCAATTGCTTGGGGCCTCATCCACCAAAGGGCCTCGTGAATTTGTGCTTCCTTTGGACCTATTATGGTCCCAACATCAGCATAATGGTTGGTCTAATGAGCAACAGGTTAAAACCCCCATCCTCACACACACACACACAGGATAGGAGCCCTGTCCCATGACATGTTCGATCTGCTCCTGGCTAATTCTACCTAGCCTCCTCTCTACAAGGGAGGGAGGCAGAACTGCCACACCCAGTGTGTCCTACACCGAGGTGGTAGAGATCTCCAGGGTGGTCGAGCCATCTACACTTCAAAATCCATAGCACATCACTTTTATGGTAAAGCCACAAAGGTTGTTTAAAAGGGGAACGTTTCTATTTTTTTCTCATTTTCCTTTGTTGAAATACTTACATCCTTCATCACTTTCCTGTTCTTTCATCACAGCATTTTTTATTTAGATGTTAAAGTCATAACAATATTCCATTGGGTTCTACAAAGGCTGGTTTTAAAAATGTCCATAAAAAAAACAGATCAAATTGTTATCAGAAAACTCCACCGTATTCTGTTACAACATGTCCCCAAGTATCTCTGTCAGGATTTTCAAGTTATATTACTGCAGTGTTGCGTAATAATTACATGTTAAAGTCATATGCAGTACACATGCATTGCTCTAAAAGCAGCTTTAAATAAATCCATAAAGATATCAAATCAAACTGTTATCTTTCTTTCATTTCATTTCACCATTTTTGCTTTTCACTCACATGCTGTTCTTGTGTTTTCCTCTGTTCTGTGTGTGTGTGTGTGTGTGTGTGTGTGTGTGTGTGTGTGTGTGTGTGTGTGTGTGTGTGTGTGTGTGTGTGTGTGTGTGTCCAGATCCCATATAGAACATCCAGCCCTCCCTGCACCAGCCTACATCACCTGGTTTCTCTGTTTCCGGCTACCCACATGCTCCGCCTCAGCTCCACCTTCTCTGCAAATCTCATCGGTCTACCATGCGCCTGCCCGCCAGGCTCACCCCAAACTAGTTTGATATTAAAAATCAAAGTAGTTGGGGGTGAGCCTGGTGGGCATTTGATGTACCTGTATGCTTGTCAGTGTTAGTGTTTGCCAGTTGGTCCCAGTGGTTTACGTGTGATTATCTGTGAGTCTGTACCTGTTTCTCACCCTTGCCTGTACGCCCTGTTTTGTTGTTTTCTTAAACTCTGATTTTGGACTTTTGGCTGGCTTTGGGATAACCTGCTTTTGATTTTGACATTTGGCTTAGCAAAGACTTCTTCAATTCTCGCCCTGCCTCTGCCCTTGTGCGTTCCGCTCTTGTGCCTTTACTATTGTAACAATGGAGATGTGGACCCGAGATCATAATGAAAGGACGGAGAGCAGTTTTTAATCTCTTTATCAGACTTGAACTTGGTTGCACATGAGCACAGAACTCAAACACTACTGCCAAACGGGGGGAAGACTCTCTGGCGATGAGGCCTCAGGCTTGACATGACATGGCGCTGAAGCTGTGGAGCTTCAGCACCATGGACAGTGGCAGATCCAGCGCTCAGAGCAGCAGAGGAAGAACAACAATCTTTAATCGTCACACAGCACACCACACTACAACACATGCACGCACACACACACACACACAAACATGCTTTGGGCGGTGGCCGGTGAAATGAGGCCTCTGCGTTTAACCCATCCTGGCTTCCTCTGGGGGCACAGCCAGGAGCAGTGGGCAGCATTCGTGGGACCTGGTGATGAGTGTCCATCGCTGGTCAGACGATGATGTGTGCATGTTTTTTGGGGGGGGGGCTCCTTACTGACGTTAGGTGGAGGAAACCCCATGTGAGCACGGGGAGAACATGCAAACTAAATAAATAGACCAATAAATCAATAAAAAATAATAATAAGGAACCAGCACACAAACAATCATAAACAATCGGGTTTCAGCCTTACAGGCTTGAATCCATAAAAATGTCTTTGAGTGAATGACTAGTCAGTGAAAAGCAAAATCATTCAAATTCCTGGCTTTAACAGCCGATAATGACACCCAATTCACAAATGATTAAAAAAAAAACAATACCTGATCCCAGGTCTGATGCCGTGGCTTTGAGCTTGCTGCTGACGCTGGGGCCTGATTTCAAGTAGAAACTTAGTCTGTTTACATCAATACAAATATATTGGGTTTTATTTATTTTAAACTAAGGATAAGCTGAAACAAATTAGATACCTCTGGAGCCGCCTCAGATTCTGCTGCAGGTGCTTTAGTGTCTAACCTTTCCACCGATACCATCCTAGATGAAAAATCAAAATAGAAGACAGTGGAATACCATGGTTCATAATTCAATCATAATCTTAAATACCTTTGTGTATGTATGCATGCAACTTATTTAGTAGGAGAGGAATGCAGATATTTGGCAAGCTACTACAATGATAAACTTGAAACTAACTTCCCTATCTCTCTCTCTCTTTCCCTCTCCCCCTTTTCCTCTCTCTCTCTCTCTCGCTCTCTCTCTCTCTCTCTCTCCCCCTCTCTCTCTGCTGATCTGCTGCTTGAATGACACAAGTCAAAACAGCCCAGAACATGAGCTGGTAACAGTGTTTGACCCTAAAGTCTCTGAAAATAAACGAATGAGGTGGATGCATTGCAGTTATTACTGTAATAATAACTGTATTACTGTACATAGCGGAACAGATTTTGCACCTGCCGCGATGTGCATCCCCCTAAAGTGCCTTTATCAAAATATACTGTATATGTGTATATATACATATGAAATTTGCACTGTGAAGCCAAAAGAAACTAAAATATGTATTGTTCACTCCTAAATCTCCAGGGAGAAAGTGTGAGGTTGCAGTATTCCAGGTGGTTTTCCCTTTCATGGTACCTCCTGCTTTCTCCTCCTTGCTGTCATTTATTCACCTGTCCACCAGATGGCTCCACTAAGCCTACCCCCTCCGGCCTTCCTCGCTGCTTCTCACCAACTTTCCGTCCCAGTGTAGGGCAGCTCACAGCCGATGTTTGACAGTTCACTTTTTTGGTCATGTGTTTCCCGTATGCCCGCAATCTGCCCTGTTACCTGTTGCCAACGTCCTACTGTCTGTATGACTAACATGCCTTCCTGCGTCGGTGCCTTTGGATGTTTTGCCTGATTTGACTGCCTGCCTGTTGCCAAATGTCATCAGAACATTTTTGAGCTGAGGTCATCCGAGTCCCACTTCATAACTTGTTATGCTGCGGAAGGATCAGACCAAAATCTTTCCGCGGGCCCCACAAAGGCCAAGGTGTGTAACAATGTATGAGACTTCTAAACTGTTTTTAGAGGAGGCTCTTCAAAATCGACGATTACAGTAGAATTCAAAAACACGTTGTAAAGGCAATGGTATTGTGAGTGGTTCGACTCATTGGTCTTTTACTTTATATTTGGGTCTATAGCATAAATTTTCACTACAAATACTCCAAAAGGAGCTTTTGCTTTATCAGTTTGTGTTTGGTCTCTCCTCCCTTTGCCAACAACATGTACCAACCATTGTAATGCGTAACTAAGCACCCGTGCAATGCTACATCTCACACACAAATTAGAGCGGATTCATTTGTGCAGAAATAAAAGACACGAAGAAGAACAATTTTCATCAAGGGGCCTTGTCCATGTGCAGTTGCAGTTTGTAACCCCATGCTCACACGGGGTTACCTCCATATAACATCTGAGAGAACCCCCACCAAAAACATGCAGAACATCGTTGTCTGACCAGCGATGAACATTGTGAGTTACTCCTCCCGTCTGGCCCTCTTCTCCCCTTGAGGAGTGGTGTAGTGCAGGGTACACACAGGTATACAGCGCGTGGTGATATAGTTTCTCACCCTACAGCCTGCGGGCCAGTGTGGATCGGTTGCTCTTCTGTGTCTAATGATAATTCCGTAATGATCATTACCCCCTGGGGTCAAGCAGCAGAATTTCAGCGACAGTTTTCAAACACTACCGGCCCGCTTTTGGCGGAACTAAATATGCAAAAGTAGCCTAACATGTCACTGTTTATAACACAGGGTGTTCATCCTTTGCTGGACGGACCTTTTTTTCAAAAATGAAGCGTCGCCTAGACCCACTCCTCCAGGCACCACTACACCACTGGTTTCTGAGCCCTCTGCCTCAACAACCAAGACAGGACTTGGCGGAGGAGAAATTCCAGACGTTGTTTCCGATCAGTAGAATGCGGCGGTGCGGCGCAGCCTGTCCGGGTCCCAGCACGAGTGAGGAATGAGGACGCTGATGAGAGAAGAGCAGCAATGGCGGGGAATGTACAGGTTCCAACAAACATCGGTAAAAAAAAAAAAAAAGTGAGCTGGGACCACACGGGTAGGAGGTGAAAACCGAAATAAAGTGTAAAGTGTCATAGCGAGGTAAGATGAGGGTCACACTTGTTTGAATATCACCAATGCAGCCGTTTACCAGGAAGCGAACGCACCTTTTAGTTAGTTGAAAACACTATAATAGAGAGCGGGAGGTGGTTAAAAAAAAATCTACATGAAGAAGGAGCAGAATTTAACATCAGTCATATTTTAAATCTACCTCCAGGTACGGGAGAGAAAAGCAAAGGATCACTGTGGAGTTTGTCAAAGTGACAGGTTCGATTGGAGTAAGGTTCTTTGCCAACCGCCATTAAAAGGAAGAAGAAGAAGAAGACGGCAACGAAGAAGAAGAAGAAGAAGAATAAGAAGCAGAATGGCCGAGCAACTCCTGCTTTTCACTGTTTCTGTACAAGAGCGAATCGTTGCTGCGGCTGAGGAGGTTTTATTAGTCTGTGAAAAGGTACGGGTAGGTGAAGAAGTGAGAGTTCTACTGAGCGAGAAACTGGCAGCAGCAGGCGAAGACATTGTCAGACATCTCGAAGAATCTGTGGTGGATTGTGGGAACAGACCCGGGCGCTCGGACCAGGAGCTCTGCAGGCTGCACAAACTACTGCATTTAATACTGAGACCTCAGGTCAAGCTACACAGAGCAGGCCTGTATGGAGAGTTACTGCTTTATTGCGTACATCTGTCTGCCTGTATGAAGAGGAACTGTACTTTATTATGTCTGTCTATCTACCTGTATGTCCATCTATCTATTTATCCTAAACTAATTCACCCTATGTCCCATACAGTTTAAATAGGGAGAAAATGAAAGATATAAATAGTAAACGATATGAATCCAAAATGATGATAGAACGTAATGCTTTTATGAAATGTATGGAGCAGAACAATGCAATCCGGATCTTTCACACACGTTGACATACTGTATGATTCACTTGGAGCTTTATTTAAAATCTTTGATTTGTCTCAAGATATTTTCCATAGGCTCCATAGTTACAAGACATAGTGACAAAATGTAAAACGCTACACAATAAAACAATTTAATAATGCAAAAACAAAATCTTGACCCGAGAACGTCAGTCAGGTAATGTTTTTTTTTTTTTCTGCTACCAATTTGTGCTGTTTATTCATCTCCTCATCGCTGGTTGACTGGATTAATGTCAGCAGGTTACCCTACCCTCAATATTGCAGAATTTAAGAATAATAAAACTAAATTGTATAAACACTACAGACATTCACAAAATCTAACTTTATTGACACAGGATACCAAAGACCAAGCCACTGTCAACAGTGTGGGTATTCAGACACTCAGGGCATCTCGAAAGGCATCAGCGTGTTCACACAGGAGAACGGCCGTACAAATGTCAGCTGTGTGGGAAAGGATTCAGTCGATCAGAAAATCTCAAGGAACAGCATATTCACACAGGAGAACGGCCGTACAAATGTCAGCGTTGTGGGAAAGGATTCAGTCGATCAGATAATCTCGAGGAACATCAGCGTATTCACACAGGAGAACGGCCGTACAAATGTCAGCTGTGTGGGCAAGTAGTCAGACAATGGGGGAATCTTGAAAGGCATCAGCGTATTCACACAGGAATACGGCCGTACAAATGTCACCAGTGTGGGAAAGGTTTCATGGTATCAGCAACTCTCCAGAAACATCAGCTTATTCACACAGGAGAACGACCATACAAATGTCAGCGGTGTGGGAAAGGATTCAGGGATTCAGCATCTCTTAAGAGACATCAGCGTAGTCACACAGGAGAACAGCCGTTCAAATGTCAGCTGTGTGGGAAAGGATTCAATCGATCAGGAAATCTCCAAAGACATCAGCGTACTCACATAAGATAGCCTTTTTTTTTTTTTTAATTCAACTCAATTTTTAGAAACTTATCCAATCATATTCACAATTTTTCCTGCTGTTTTTTTTTTTTCCTCAAAAAAATTCAGCTGTATGTATATTGTTTATAGATAAAACTTCAGACGAGGAGGGTGTATTGCTGGGGACTCAGGGACATGTAGTGTCGAATTTTGTGTAATTTGTCACGTGTAATATTAATAAACTTTAAATATACTGCAACTGAATCACAAAGAGTGTCTTTCCCGGTTTTGACTTTAAGCGGCAGTTTCATCTTCTATTGTGAATGAATCATTGACATTTTGTTAAACTTTGCCATTCAAATGTCTTAAGGAGTTATATTTTGAACAGAAAACGAGTGTTTAGAATTAAAAAAAAGGTAAAAATTAGAAAATAAATAAAAATAAATGGGGAGGGGGGTGTTAGAAAGATTCTTCTGCTGAATGCCGTTTTCTAATAAACAATGAAGAGCAAAGAGTCATTGATCTCAAAGTGAATTTATTAACTTGCACAAGGGTCGGATCAGAGATATCTTGTACAAGGGCTGGATCAGAGATGTGCTTAAGAGCAGCTCCCTGAGACCGACAGTTTATTTTTGTGGAGTCAGAAAATATATGGTCAGTTTGGCGTCACAGATTCATACGTGTTCAAGATAAGGTACACTCTGCGACGCGCAAAGGACAAATGAGGTGTTGTTCCTGCGCTTGCAGCTGCGTCGCAGTGAGGCCGAAAACAACGACGACAGCAGCGGCTGGACTCCCAAGGTTGGAACGTCTGGGAACTAACTGTGCTGAAATAAAGATATGTGACGGAGGCTATATGAGATTGTGTTCATTATGTGTGTGCATATATGTTTATGTCATATGTTTATGTGATTACATAGATTAAGATGCTATAGTGACACAAGTTTATAAGGTCATGGTTCTCATCATGACATAGAGTTTGTCACAATGTAACGGCTGATGGAGTGACTAGAATTGGTTTCAACGGGAGTTTTGTCTATTGTGACAAGTGTACGCAACATGCAGAGCAAAGTAATTAATACAATTCCCAGTGTGTGTGTGTATATGCATAAAGAGATGACGTGTTGGGGAGACAACGATACATGTATGATTCAGAATGTGTAGAGGGATTTTTAGCTCTCCCATCAATGCCTGTAGGTATTACTCCCAGTGGGGCCACCTTTGGATCTTTTGTGAAATTTTGTTGGAATACTTATTTAAGGGACTCAAACACCTCTTCCAAAAATGTTCTTTATTTAAGGCATGTCCAAAACACGCGGGTATGGTTGCCAATTTTTGTACCACAATTTCTCCAACATGTATTTGAGTGTGTTGGGCCCATTTAGCCACTATTTTTGGTGCCTGAAAAAATCACGTAATAACCTTCCATCTGAATTCCCTCCATGTATTTGAATTGGTTCCTACTACTATTCTTCCATTATGTCCTGTGGTATTAATTTCAGCTTCCTATATTCCTTTTGCCTGTAGTGTATTATTCAACTGATGCCTCAACAAAATTGGTAAAAATGACATACAACTTTTGTAACCCTGTTCCCTGTAAGTAATTTTATCAAGAACTCTTCAGTTGGAGTGGATCTAAGGCTTTATCCCATTCTTTGTTTTGTTCAAAAGTTCCTAAATTGTAAAAACCTGAAAAGGTCAAGTCAAATGTTATTCATAAAGTGCATTTCATACCAGGGAAACATAATGTGCTTTACAGAAAAATACAATCAAAGAAAATATATAAAACGTCTGTGCAACCATAAGAACTGTCAGTGCAGAATAAACCTTACAGCATAAAGATGACACACACACAAATCTCAGAATATAGAGAACACATACAGAAATCTCACAACATACAGAACACACACTCACACACAAACACACACAACTCAGTCATAGACTGCTGTGAACAGCAAAGTTTTTAACCTGCTTTTAAAAGTGTTGAGTGTGGGGGCCTCTCTCAGGTCCTCAGGCAGGGTGTTCCATTTACCTGGGTCATAGATACGGAAGGCAAGGCCATTTAGAGCTTTATATACAAGAAGCAGAATTTTAAAATCAATCCTAGTTTTAACGGGGAGCCAATCTAAAGATCTAAGAACAGGTGTAATGTGTTCAATCTTTTTAGTCCCAGTGAGAATGCGTGCAGCCCCAATTTGGATTAACTGTAGCTGCTGCATAGCTGATTTCAGTAGGCCGGTGAATAGGCAATTACAGTAGTCTCATCTACTTAATCTTGAACTATTTTTGACATGGTAGAAAGCTGATTTTGTGATGTGATTGATATGTCTCTTAAAATTGATATCACTGTCTATGATTACACTCAGATTTCTGGCTTCATTCTTGCTCTCCAGGGACAGAGAACTGAGATGAGCTGCAATTTTCTGTCTCTGAGCCTTTGCATCAAAGATGAGTATTTCTGTTTAATCTTTGTTCAGTTGAAAAAAGTTCCATATATTAATATCATTAATACACTGAGTGAGGGAGTGTATGGGGTGTAGGTCATCAGGATAGAGGGATAGATAGAGGGATATTTTTCGAATCATTTGAAAGTTTATGGTAATTTTCCAACAGACACAGGTGTACTCTTTTTTTTTCCCCGTCCCCAGTCCATGAACATTTTGTCCGTTGTGGTCCGGTCCGTGATAATAAAATTCTCCCCCAGTCCTCCACTGGACACCCTGGGTGTGGCTGTGGCTGCACCTTGACTTGCTCGTGGCTCCAGTGCATCTTCGAAGAGCCCTTCTGAGTACACTTTTAAACTCAGATTGCAGAATATAAAAACCCAGTCAGCCTGTGCTGCCGATATAAAAAACATACTGTTTATAGATAGGCGATGAAATAATCCACACATCTATGAATAAGAAATACCACAAGAGACCTTTTATTTTACCAAGGAAATTTCATTTATGTTTGTAATCCACAATGTAGACAAACAAAATCACTGTGTACAGCAGAGAAAACCAGATACTTAGTTTGACCTTTGTATATTTTGTTGCAGCAAAGCCATAAACTGTACCCTTTATTTGTTTTCACTTGCCTTAGCACTGAATTTAATGTGCAAAAAATCTGTTGCAAAAAATACTTATTGTATTAAAAAAAAGGTAAATACACCCACCATTTTTGAGTATAAAAAAGAAGCATTCTAAAAACCCTAGTTTTTCAACCTGCCAATAAGAAATACTGCAGTAAAAGGGGAGATATAAACAGATATAGATAGATAGATAGATAGATAGATAGATAGATATGAAATTGACTTGCAACTAAATTGTGTAGTTCACAAAACATGTCAAATTCAGACATCAATAAGAGGATTGATTAACTAATCACATATATGCCTATAAATGCTTATAAAATTACATATGTTGACAACACAAGATTTAAGGTAGTTCAGTGATCCCAGTGTATAGTTTGTGTTTCCTCTTGAACTGTAATGTACTCGTATCTTTGCCTTTTATTATAGAATGTTTCATATCCAATGAAGGTGATGGATCAGCACCTAGAGAAGGCAACAGGAGGATGATGTTGAATCCAGCTGACAGACACAACCGGCTTCTCTGGGAAAAGTCACTGGCTGCCCTGAAAACAAATGAATGCGGAAGGAAATATTGTGAATACACATCAAACACGCTTATTTAGATACTACATCTAATTGTAATTGTTAAGTAGCATCGGGGTGTTTTAACACATCACATTTTCTCTTTTACTCATTTCAGATTTGAGTTAATTGAGACTTTGGTGGATCACAATCTTTTTTTCCCCCCCAATGGAGTTAATATGGTAAATGGTTTCTCTCGAATTATTGGCCTTGAGTTTACTTAATTCTCAAGTCAGGAGAATTATATAATTATATCTCACTATAAAATGAGGAGCACACAAAACGTCTAAACGCTCTACTTCCTGAACCATCCAACGTGCTGAGTTACCTGGAATCAGGGGGATTTTGGCCCCAGACGTCTTCAGGATGACCTGCAGGCGACAGGCCGCAGCGTTCCCCGCCGTCGGCGCTTGTTTCCTCACTATGACGCACACTTCATCTTTCCGGAACAGCCAATCCAACTTGTTGCCGCGGTAACTCACACCACGGATGCAGAGCTCAGACACGTCGTCGGGCACGAGCGGAGAAAAGTTGAGGCATTCTCTTTGAATTCTGAAATACGAAAATACCGTTTGCATTGTTTGTGTCTCCTGCACAAGTGATACAGACTTGGGTCGGGAGTCGGGAGGTTTAGCGTCTGACCTGAAGCCAGAGAAGCCAAAGAGCACGGCTTGCAGAAAACCACCCATTCCCGTGAGGAAGTTCACCACGCCAGAGCCGTCCGACGATTCACTCCAAACCTAGAAAATGTTTTGCAAGGATGGAATAAATTACTTAGGGCGAAAATACGTAACTTTTAAGTGGCCTTTGTGTGATGAAAAAAAGTTCACGCTGAGAACATAATGGGACATAAAACATATAGCGAAGGTCAATGAGAAGCAAGGAAATCGAAAATTTCAGATATAACAGTTTAAGATTTGCAATTGAAGTTTCATACTTTTAGCAACTCATTCCATTCGTTTTCCACAGTCTAGGATTTCATCCAGGAAAAGCTATTTTCTGAGTGACCTGCGTGTGCATGACCATGTAAATCAATTGTGATTGAAGCTTTGTGTCAAAAGGAGATCTTTGGCGACCTGGAACGGTCCCTGAATGTTGCTGAGGCATTTCTGTAGAAGCTTCTGGGCTCTGCCGGCTTCCCCGAGCTCCAGCCAGCCCACTGCAAACATACCCTGACAGTGGGAATGAAAAGGTGAGATCACCGTCACCTCACATCAAAACAAATCCATGGATTAAAGAGAAGGCAAAACTTTTGGAGAAAAGAAACTGCGACTGTCTAAAACCGAAGTCTTTTTTTTTTATGTTGCAGTTTCAAATTAAATTGTGGAACTTTATTATTTATTATTTTTTCCCATCTGGCGCTGCACCCAGCAAAGACAATCTGATGGATTTCCACTTTAAAAGTAAATGTTGTTATCTCTATCGGTCTCACCCATGTCATGGCTGGACCACGAGGGTCCGTTACGGCCTCGTAGATCTCCAGGTCGTTCCTTCTGACTTCAGGGGACATCGCTAACCCAAGAGGATAACCCAACATCACAGTGTCCGCCTGCTTCACTGGACGACCTGAGAGATCAGAACGACAGAGGTCACTGCAACATCATATTATTATTATCATTATTATATTTATATAGCACTTCTCTCAGAACTCAAAGCATCATACAATCAAGTGGACACAGATCATGAAAACAGCCGCGGTAGAGGTCAATCTTAAAAAACAATGACAATGTATACAAGCAAAAGCAGACCAGGCAGGTGTAAGCATACAAATAAGATATTCTGGGTTTTTGTTTTTTTTGTTTGTTTGTTTGTTTTTTTTTAAAACAAAAACCTGCCTTTTACGTATCCATCGTACTCGGGGTGGTACTGGGACTCTTCATCTAAAGGTATTTTAATTCGTTCCGCCACGTCTTGCCACTCTTTAGGCGCAGGGTACTGCAGGAGATGGGCCAATTCCACAGCGAACTGGAGGCTGAGAGACGATAAAGGTACTTTATTAACCCCCAAAGGGAAATTCCAGAGTGATGAGATGGATGGATCCGCGACTGAGAGTTACACAGGGACATTTAGAACAAGCAGACGAAACGGTAATACTTAGACCTGAATTTGGCCACTGTGTTTGTGTAAACAGAGTCATTGACGTTGTAGTAGAACTCATCAGGCGGCATCACACCTTAATAATACAAAAGAAAACATTATTCAGTGAAATCTTCTCACTCACCGTCACATCAAGAGGTTGTACTGAGGTTATCGATGCAGGTATAAAGTCTTTAATTTAACATCTTCAGTATTGAAAACTGAGCTGTATTTCATCATAGCAATGATTTATCCTTCAATGTCATTTTCAAAGGTGGGGCTTGTGTTTAAAACGGTATAAATAAACATGACTATACAGAAATTCATTTTTGCAACATGGGCATGAACCTTTCAACCACTAAGAGAAAGGTATCTTTACCCAAGAGGTGGTAGCTCTGATCAGCCTTATTCCAGGTGACCCGTGAAACCCAGTAATCGGCCACGCCCCAAATCACCTCGCTGCCGCGGCCCTCGGTGAACATGGACAAATCCTGGGGCAGCGGAGGAGCAGAGCCGTCAAGATTTCGATACGACCGCGGTGAGGAGACCCGGTCTGAGCGTGAAGGGGAGAGCGTACTTGCGTGAGGTAGAGGTAATTTTGGAAGGCAAGGGTGACGTCCCCGTTGATGTGAATCTCCTGCTGTCCATAGATGTCTTCAGGACAAACCTCCCTTCCGGACATGGCGCTCTCCCACGGGAACTTCAGTCCCTGGACGGATTCAAACACAATCGTTTAAACTCGGGAACATTTCTATTGTGTGCAGGAGTGTTCAGTAAATTTTGAGGTGTGACTCAAATAAATAGTCGGTACTAAAACGGCATGACACGTGTCCAAATGATCGTCGCACCTTGAATCCCTGCTTTTGGGCATTATCTTTCGCGCCATCAATTGTCCTCACCCTGTACTGCAGTACAGCGCGTGCTAGTTTGGGATAGAACAGAGACACAGCGGGGTACATCCAGATGTCCTGTAAAATAAACCTCATGTCAATGTGGGCTTTACAAAAATCCCTATTACCAAAAAGTAAATCCCCGGCAAATAACAGCTGGAACCAGTTTCAGACAACTTCACCTGGTCCCAAAATACGTGGCCCCAGTAGTCCTGGCCATCCCCACCGTTGGACAACCCCCCGGGGCTGACTCCCCCGAAGAGGTTGGAGGCGTCATGCAGGGAGGGGAAGGCGCTGAGCAGGTAGAACATGCAGGCGATCACAGCTTTGCCGAGCGCCCCTGAGCCGGTCAGCTCCACCTGGCTCTCCAGCCACAGCTCCTTCCAGGCCTCCTGGTGGGACAAGCGCAGGTTCCCGCTGGCCATCAGGCTCAGCCCCTCGTCGAAGGCGGCCTCTGCAGCCTCCGTGCTGTCGGCCACCACCAGGAGGAAACCCCAGCGTGACTGGCTCTGCTCGGGCAGCAGGGTCACGTTTGGGGGGATGGCTGTCCAGATGAGGTCCACGGTTGGACAAGAGCCCCCCGGGACCTCGGCAGCAATCGTCTGGCCTTGAATATGCCTGGAAGAAAAAAATAAAAATCCAAAAAGCAAACAATGCGTTTTATATTTAATTTCTCTGAAGAAACAATGAAACTGAAATTAGTTGTTCTGCCTTTCTTAATGTTATGTCATGTTGAAATACAATCCCAGCAGTGCACACACTAAGAGGATTCAGCCGGATGGTTCTGTCTCACGCTACAGGAGCCAAAACACAAGACTTAAGATTATATCAAATCAGAGAGAGTGCGAATCCCAGCCTGATCACAAGCGTTTCTGACCCGTTCAAATCAAACAGGGGATGGGGGCGCCCTCTGAACAGCCTTTGAGGCCATGGATTTCCTTATGGTTCTCTTACGATCTAGGAAATTCGCCTGCGACCGTAAAAACCCTAGCCAAAGTCCGCATACAAACGGCGTTTCTCCACTCCACGGTGACTGTGCACTCGGCCTGACTTGGGCGTGGCTCACCTCCCCGTTTTGTAATCCGGGGCCGACTGGAAGGCGATGTCTCTGCTCTGAGGCGTGAAGGAACTGGACAGCTTGACGGTGAGCGGCTCCTCCGACGCCACCTGACGCACCAGCAGAACCTCCATCACCATCAGGTTGGCGTAGTGTCGATGGGCGTAGAAAGACTGCGAGGCGCTCACGCCGGCCGTGAGTAGAGTGTGTGTGAAAATGCCTGTGTGTGTGTGTGTGGGGGGGGAGCAATAGTGTATTGATTGGTGTAATGATATATACAGTAGTGGAAATTTACATTGTTACAGCAGCAAAAAGTGACAGCAGAAAAATAGAGAGCATATCAGAGTATGCACTATAAACAATATAAAATATATAGGAAAAAACACCATAAATAGGAATCAGAGTACTGATTACTAAGTACGAATAGTATCAATCTTTTCATCTAAGTCTGGTTAATAAAAAAAAAAATACAAAAAAGGGGCAAAAACTGGAGTATCCCTTTCAGACGGTCCCAACAAAGTGAGGACTCAGCCGGGGAGAGGCTACCTGCGCGGGCGTCTAGGCTGTAGGTGTGCTGAGCGGGCTCGTCCGTCTCCAGGGCAACAGAGAGGGGACAGGGGATGTCGGCCCGGTGGCAGCGTCCCCCCTCCCCGTTGTACACGCCGCCCATGTGCATGACGCCGCTGTAGACCCGCCAGCCCAGCAGGCCGTTGGCCAGCGGCGGGGCGAAGCGAGGGTCGGGGGGCATGGCGTCGGAGGTGAAGACGTAGGGGTCGTCTGCGCCGGCCATGGTTAGGTCAGACACACTTGGAGAGATTGAAGATCAAGGAATACAGAGTAGAGAAGCGGTTTCCCAACGTGCGGCTGAGGGTCCTTCAGGTGACCCCAGGGGAGGGGGGGGGTGGGGGGGGGGGGCGGAGGGCAAGGCAAGTTTATTTGTATTGTATATATCAACAACAAGGCAATTCAAAGTGCTTTGCATAAAATATTAAAAGCACTATGACAAAGTGCAAATAGAAACATTACTATAAAAGGTAAAAAATAGAATATATAGAATGCATAAAAGGTTAAGAGTGCAGTGCAATAAATAAATGAATGAGGGAAAAAAAACCTGTTTTACTATTTGTTAACAACTATTTTGTCTATTCCCAGAATAGGGTTTTACCTTGTCAAGGCGACATCCTAGCCCCGGAGAACCGGATTGGAGATCTTTCCGTTATCAGATATCACGGTTTTAGATCGGCCAAGGCCATTATAATACAGCTCGCACGAAGCCACTAGTGTCCCCATTTCAACAACAAGGCGTTTCAGAGCGCTTTAAATAGAACACCAGAAGCATTAGGAAAAAGTGCAAAAGAAACACGTTTTAAAAGGAAGAGCACATTATACAGTCAAGAAATAGAATACATGGGATGCATAAAAACAAGTCGTCAAAGTGACAGCGCAGTGCGAGAAGTGAATATTAGGTTTAGTAAAAGGCAGCGGCAAACAGAAAGGTCTTTAGCCTTGATTTAAACGAGGCGATGGCTGCAGCAGACCTGCAGTTTTCTGCGACTTTGTACCAGTTATGTGGTGCATTAAAAAGCGAACGCCGCTTCTCCGTGTTTAGTTTTGACTCCGGGGACGGAGAGCAGACCTGTCCCAGACGACCCGAGAGCTCCGGATGGTTCATAACGGAGCTGAAGATCAGGAATGTATTTTGGCCCCAAACCATTCGGTGCTTTATGAACCAACAGAAGGGTTTTGAAATAAATGATCTGACGAAAAGGGAAGCCAGTGTTAACATCTGAGAACTGGAGTGATATGTAAATAAAGGAACGGCGCTGTTGTTTACCTCCCCCTGCTATACAACCCATACAACCCAGGCTGTGATACGATAAACAACTGTATTTCTGCACTAAACATCCAATACAAAAAGTTTTTAAATTTAAATAAATAAATAATAATAATTTTAAAAAAAAGCTACCACACGATCTTCAGTAAACAGGTCCTGAAAACAGCCCAGTGTGAAAGGCTAAACTGTTATTTCTACAGATAAAAGTTTCGACTCGTGCGTGGTGCACTTAGGACTTTTCACCGTCCAAATGTGTTGCTATGAAACCGTCGTGCAGGAAGCCAAACCGTGCAAAAGGAAGGACAAAAAAAAACGGACCCGCTCACCACAAAGCGCAAAGAAGCAAAAGCCAACTACTCATCTCAATGAATGCGACGCTTGTTGTTTTGTTTTTTGTTGGTTTTTTGTTTTTTTTGGAAAGGATCGCGTTTCGTCATTCGCCAACATCCACTGGTTAAAATCTCTGACGTCACTGCCAAGCCGCATCGGCACTGAAAAGAAATGACTTTTGTTCTGGAACGCTGCCAGACAGCTTCTCGCTGGGGACGTGCTCGCTTTTTTAAACAAATGAAGTCGCTCGAAAACAGACGTTTGTGTTGATCCCTGTCCCCGAATAAAAGTCTGCGGCAAAGTACAAAAAAAGTACAAAACAGCAGCTGGTCCGAACTGCTCCGTCCGGGGTTGCCAGGTCCGTCCCGTTACGCACGGTTTCGTTTCCCCAGCCCCATTTTTTTTTTTGTTCTTTTATTTTTCATACATGTTACTCATGGGAGTTGCATGCAAAACAGGGCTACCCAACCCACGGACAACAAATTCCAAAAAAAAAGTAGCCCAATTCCGCGGGGGAGAAAAAAAAAACAAAAAAACGCGGACCTGGCAAACACCACCCGTTCACGAACGATCCGGTTGTTTTCAAGGGCTCTTATGGGGGACGAGAGGGAACCGAGTCTGGGGGTGAGCCGTTCCTTTTCCTTTGCCAAGTTTAACAGAGCGTTATTCCGAGCCGTTCGTTTGAGTCGCCGACGGCGACTTAAACGAACGGGGAGGTGCCCAGGACGAAAAGGAGCGCACCCGCTGTACACGCTTGATTTTTTTAATTATTTTACCAGTATTATTAATGTGTGAAAAATACTCTTTTTTTATATACCTGTTCTGGGCAAAACATCTAACTATAGTACTTGTTTTATTTATTTTTAAATGTAACACTTTTTACTATTATAAAGAAATGAATAAATGTTCACAGAAAAGAAAAGAAAACAAAAAAACCCAACATACTTGGGCGGAGCATCATATATTTTCACGTGTTATTTATGTAATGTGTCAATACGCAGAGGGCGCAGTCCCCGCCTTGGCAGCGGCTCTTGATGAACGGCTCTCGGAATCCAACCGGACTGGACTCCACGGGGAAGGACTGGACTCCACGGGATGGACTCAACTCCCCAGGATGGACTGGAATCCCCGGGATGGACTGGACTCCCCCTGGGAGGTTGCGGAATGTGGTTTGGCTTCATCAATCCCATCCTTGGGCAACCCTTTAAAAGTCTTTATTGGAGACTCCCAACCATGAGATTCATGCCTCATAATGTGCTTCACACTTAAAACACTTTATTTCTTATTTATCGTCACAAGATATGTGTATACTTGCATTTTTTTTTTGTGCAATCTCGACTCCACATTCAACTGAAATAAGTCCATTTGTTCTTTAGAAAAACATACATTTATTTTTCTGAATATAGTATATAATATCATATAAATACAATTATTATGAATATAGCTATTATTATTATTGATATTATTATTATTGTTATAATAATAATAATAATAATAATAATAATAATAATAATAATAATAATAATAATGAACGTTATTTATATCACACCTTTCAGAACAAAGTTCAAAGTGCTTCACAAGATAAAACACAAAAAGTCGGTTGGTTCTATTTTCATGGAAGCATACAATACATATACAATACACATATTTGAACTGATACTTATGCGCTTATTCCTAGCCGCTAAATGTTTGAGAATAAGGAGACATACAGCATGCCACAAATTGTCCAAGGCCTTCATGACCACCCTTACGTTCTCAGGCCAGACACCTGCAGCATCTCTGCAGCATCTCTGCAGCATCTCTGCGCACAGAATGTCGGGCGACCATGTCTTACTTCACGTCCACCGATAAGAGGGGGTCTGACACCGTGATGTAACCCAGAGTCTGACTTCCTATTGTCAGCCCTTTAACGTTCCAACCAGGAGGCAAGATGCCGTGCACGCCTTCAGCTACCAGCCCGGAGAGAGTCACACCAAACAATACATGTCTTGAGAGTAGGAGACAACATAAACCAACATAAAAGATCTTTCTTTGACGGACACCTGGCCCCAGCGTCGCCTCGCCGTCTTTTTCGGCTGCAGCGCAGGCCTGCAACTCCTCTCCTGCTCTTTTCCCCCGCTGCCGTTTTATAAGGATCAGGGGAACCAGGTCGAAATAAACCACCGCGGCATTTCCTCTTGAGAGGAGAAAATGAACCGCGGCCAAAACAATTACCTGTGACCGGTTCACGCCGGCGGTGCTCTATGTGTAGGCGTCTGAATGAGAAGCATTCTGAGCTTGCTTGAAGGTGGTTGTGACCGAGTAGGAGCGCATGGATTCTGGGACCTGGTGATCAGTGACGCTCTGCTGCTCCATCACATGAAGATTGGTGAGTCTTCCTGCATTGAGAAGCTGGTGGTGCCAATACAGCTGAAAAAAAATGAAAACCTCCCACTTTGATGCACTTTTTGGCACTTTTTTTTTTTGAACTTGAGAACGCTGGGATGTTTAAATACGGTCATTGAGATTTCAATATGGCTGACACTTTATATAGCTCGTCTTTCCCTTCTCTCTCCCTCTCGATTTCTATAAGATCCAAAATCTTTTCTCCAACACGAGACTGCTCCTCCTCATCCCCAGCGATCTGAAAAGTACGCAAAACAAATAAATATCAAACTACTTATAACCCGTACTGATAAATGTATAGCATTCTCTGCGCAAAAATGGTTGTCACTGTCACCTTTGATCAAGACACGGTATGTCTCTTTAGTGCGTGATGTTCAACATGAAAAACCCTGTCAGTCACTGAAGCGTTTTTTTGTGTTTTTTTTAAACCTTTTTTATGGCCATGTGCACATCGTCAGCGGTGCAGGACGAGTGGAAGGCTTTCCGGAAGAGGATGCTCACATCTTCAGAGGAAAACTCTTCTCCCGCAGGAGACGCCGAGAGATGGGTACAACCCATCGACACACTCCTCCAGAGACACACACGGTAAATTGCTGGTGTAAAAACAGACGTACAGTCAACAAAAACATGCTTCCTCGGGAAGAAGCGTCGCTTACCCGCTCCATCACGTTTCCACCGTTCGTGGCTGATGTGAATTGCACGGGATGTTGGCAAGGTGACCGCAGCGCTCAGGACAACAGTGGGATTGTGTTACGGAGTGATAGTGAAGCAGAGGTGACAGTGAAAGCCGGTCTGTTCGCAGGAGACGGACAGCTGAGCCGCAGGATACGCGGCCACGTGACAAATTACAACCGTGTGAACGATCCAAGGAAAATTCACGTCCCGCGTCGAGCTGCGGGACGGTGTGAATTTCAGCCTGAGAACTTTTTTGTTTGTTGACATGTCAAGCATAACTTCGACCAGTCCTGATTAAAAAATGAATAAATAAATAAGTAAATGAAGTAAAAATAAAAGAATAAAAAGAGAAAGATTCCACAAATTGGACATTAACCTTTATTTCTTGAAATGCAAAAGGGACTAGTTTCACTTATTTACGCACCATATTGTACATACAGTATCAGCTCGACAAAGAACCTTCACAGTAACAAATGTGCCTGTTTTATCAGATCATACTAAAATGGTTTTGGAGAAGAATGTGATGAAAAGGTTATATATACAGCAATAAAAGACATAAGAGGAAGAAAATAAGGAAAAAGTAAAATATTGACTATGGGAAAAAGATAATGGAGTGTGATGTTTCTGTGCTACATTTGGCATTTGAATGTGTGATTGCTGCCATTTTCCAATATTTCGTACAAAATAAGAAGTAAAATTGACCTAAAAGTTTACGCTTAAGTCAAAAGCAGACAAAGTCAGTTAAGACATTAACGGCAAGTTTTTATATATACATTGCATAGTTTCTTGGTTAAACCCTGGTGGACAGGCACCAAGTGTAGACAATGGAACAACAAAATAAGTGAACAACAAGCTTATGAATATAAATATGACGATAATTGAGGAGAATAGTTCATCGACCCTTTTGAAAAAAATGTAATGTTCCACCACCAGGCAGAGTCGACAGGTCAAGGAGGATTCTCCTGAAACAGTAGTTATTGGTATTAGATATCAGCTGTTTCTCATGAGTTCTACACAACGGAGTGTAGTCAGTGCAGACATGTTGTGGTTTAGGATGTTTTAGGTATAGGACACAATTGTCATTACGATCTATGTAAGTGCAGAATTTGAGTGCTCAGTTTGTGCTCAAGAGTCAGTGTGTGTGTGTGTGTGTGCGTGTGTGTGTGCGTGTGTGTGTGTGTGTGGATGTGCGTGTGTGTGTGTGTGTGTGTGTGTGTGTGTGTGTGCGTGCGTGTGCGTGCGTGTGTGTGTGTGGATGTGTGCGCGTGTGCATGTGTGTGTGTATGTGTGCGCGCGTGCCTAGTGTTATGAGGAGTTTCCGTGGATGACCTTGGGACACTTCTCTGGAGGTATGCAGTAGTTGTTGTGTAGAACCAGACCGGCGGGACACTGGCAGCCCGGAACGCACGGCTTGAAGCAGTGGCTCTCTATCACCCCCAGCGGCACGTCCACGTTGAAGCAGTTGACTGGACACGGGGGGCCACACTCGTCGAACACAAAGCCCCTCTCCGTTGGACAGCCCACAGCTTGGGAGGGGGTGGACAAGATGGGAGTTCAGTTCATTTTATGTCATACTTACGCCAAAAGAAAACACTCGCCGTGTGAGGGTGTGTGTTTGACTCACCGCACAGGGAGGGGCTCCTCCACTGCAGCACCACTCCCGCCTCCCTGCACTGCCCGGCGTAGGCCTCCAGCGCGTCGCAGAGGCACTCGTCGGTGTTGGCCCCGCACGCACACAGGTCGTACACGCACGCCCCGTACCACGGCTCCGGGGGGACCACCCGGTGGCACGGCTTGAAGGCGCCCGACTTCAGCACCTTGCAGCGGGCGTTGGCGCCCTTCCTGGCCTGGTAGCCGGCGTCTTTGCAGGGGTTGATGTCCTCGCCGTCCCGACAGGAGGAGGAGAGGGAACGGTTCTCCACCTGTGAACGACGGGAGGGCGAGGGAAGAGGGAGGCGGTAAAATAAACGGCGTGCCTCACACATCTGTCCGCGCAAATCAACACAACAGCGGCAGGAGGCCTACCCAAACCTGGAGTCTGGCACAGCGCATGGACAAAAGCGACAAGGAAAGTTCACATCCTCATTTCGTTACCCTCCAGCTGTTGCCGAAGGCGGCTTCCGACAGGCTGATCCGTCCACTTGGCATGCGGAAGTCGTCCTGGGGGTAGTTGTTGAAGTTTCCACACAGGCCACAGGTTCGGCTCCTGTAGGAGCCCGGAAGGCTGATCTCCAGGTGAGAGCGGCCGCTCCACAGCACCTGAGAGGGAAAGGTGACGGGGAGCAACGGGGTCACCGGGGTTGATCGGCATATGAGAATTTTTGACAGGATTTTTGTGACCAAAATGCTTTGATTTTGCTTGTGCTTAAAACTTGTGATGTCATTTGCAAAGTTTTATGTGTTTTTTAGGAGTTCATCTGTTTTGGTTTTTTTTAAGAGTACAATTGTGAGTATTGGCAAACATTGCAAGCCAAAGATAAAAAAAAGTGTTTAAAGTATTACCTATGGAGAAGTCATATGTCATCACTTCCTATGATGATACAGATTCTGCACGGCACAGTATTTTAGTACTTTTATTCTCTAAATATAAATGACCATGGGCTCAAAGTCACAAAAGAATAAGATACTTACTTGGGTTCTAGTAATAAGTCTAGAAAATAAACTTTAAGTTAAAATATAAACACCAAATATACTGTATAACACTGACAGTGACTTAAAACTTAAGCACTCTCATCATTTGGACATTTAATGCAGATAAGCTGTGGCAATTTAGCAAAACTACATTCATTATTTCGATCAGAAAATTGCAATTTCCTGGAGGGACTAAATACGGTGAGACACTGCACCTTCAGACCAATGTTGGTGTTGAGTAGGATGGTGTTGGTCTGCCGCTCTACGTAGATGTACGGTTCTTGGAGGAAGGGCAGCGTCACCAAGTTGCCGTTCACCTGTACATTATTTTACAAATGACTCATAGGACGTGCACCACAAGCACAGACACACACAAATATGGCGACATTTACCAAACTTCACACACACACACCTTGACCACCCAGTCCTGGAGAAGCTGCACCGCCACATCGCCAATAAACACGGTCACCTCTTTCGTCCACGACACTCCTTTACGCCCACGGTCGTCGTTTGTGCCCTGAATACTGCGTCCGCAAAGAGCACATTTGAAGGTTTGGGGACAGAAAGCCTACACCGCGTTCCAGACGAGCAGGTGCGTCGGTGACCGCGACAAAACGCCCTCACCTGAAGTCGCCGTCCGCGCAGTCCTGAGCCAGAACGTAGGTGCACGCGCCCTGGAAGTGCAGCATGCGTCCGTCAAACGTGCGATAATGCGGGTCCCCGAAGGCGATGCAGGTGGCCGGACGAGGCAGGCAGTGAGGGCAGCACACGCCTGGAACCACAGCCGGCATCTCATCCTAGAAACAAGCACAGCGCAGTTCCACCGCCTGTATGAACACCCCGCAGAAATCGGACACGTTTAAAGAGATAAAAAAATATTAATAGATATTGTTCGCTGCGGTTTCTGATCCACCAGACAGAAGGAAATAGCCACCGAGTAAATTCCGGTTTTAACCATTGCAATAGAATGTAAAACTGCAGAACTGTAAAACAGTATGACGGAACGTTACACAATCATTAAAACTGAGCAGCAAAGAACAGTAAACAGTGTGTTTATGACTTTATACAATGAGTCGCCTTAAGTTTCTCTGAAGCTCGC